>NW_025335922.1:4277625-4863714 GCF_004798865.1 Varanus komodoensis
GTTTACTTCCATTTCTGCTATTTTTCCAAAAGCCTACCCATGACATCATAGCCCATACCGTGTCCCAAAACTTTCTAGACATCAGTAACTATAATTGCTACTGGAACAAAATGCAAAGTGTCATTCACAAGTGTACAAGGAAAAGAACCAACAAGTGAGAGTGAAGAAAAATGTTCCCTCTACAATCCTAGACACACTTACCTGGGAATAAATTTCACTTAACTCAGTGGGACATACTAGGAAGGAGGCGTGCAGAGGACCATCCTGTAAGTGAGGTTTGGCGTGCATTTTTTAAAGTTGGGTGCCTGATTAGCCTACAAAGCAACCTAACAGCAGGGAGAGAGTGAACACTTCCATGCAGTGCTTAAACTTGAATACATCGCTTAAGAGTAACCCGTTTTTAAGTTTAGTGGTAAACACAAAGACAGGCCTGTGCGCTTTCCAAAAGGAAGTACGACTTCTTCGGATTTGCAACAAGCGCGGTGTCCAACAGATGCTGCACTTAGAAGTGGGGGGGGAGAAACGGAAGGGGGACGCACTTACCAATGTCAGAGTTGCAAAACGCATCCTGAGGGTGAACGGGGACGCAGGTACACGCTTCCACCAGCAAGTCGCTCAGGCTCCAGCTGCAGAGCAGCGCAAAAAGGCTCAGCACCCACCCCGACATGCTGCGGATGCTACTGCCCCGTTTTGGCGCTCTCTCCACTCACGCCGAGAAGCGGAAAGGGGAGTGGTGGTGGAAGAGGAAGAGGCTCTCTCAAGAAGCGTGGCGAGTTTTGCTGCAGCCTCTCCCGCGTCCTCGCGCTCCCTTCGACTTCTCGGCGAAAGCGCGCTGGATTTGGCAGGACTTTCGTGCAGTGTGCGGTCTGCTCGGCTTCTTCGTCGCCCTTTTGCTGCCTTCAGGAAAAAAGCAAGACTCGGCTCTGCGCTGCGCAACTTGCCCTCTCCCGCTGCTCTGCTCTTGCTGCCGCGGGAAGTTATAGCCTCGATCGCGCCCCTCTCGGGCTATTGGGGTGCCGCCTCCCGAACCAATCGGAGCCCCGCATTACCTCATCTCAGGAAAAGGGGAGAGGCTACGCCAAAAAAAAAAAAAAAGGCAGAGAGGAGAACAGAAACCGTGGCTGGAGGCGGGCTTGGACAAGGGATTCAGCTCCATGTAGGGAATAATGTGCGTTCTTTAATTGTGCCGGTTGGGACTCCAGGCGGGATGGTTGTCGAGGGAGCCGCTGGGGGGCGTGCGAAAGAGAAGCCGGCTGGGGAAGGACAGGATCGTTTGCAGTACATGCGGGGGAGCTGCGAAGGGCTTCAGCTTGGACGGCCTTGAAAGGGAACGTGGACCAGTTCATTGGGATAAGGCTTTCGTGGCTACTAGCCCTGATGGCTGTATATTACCTCCCAGGCAGGGAGGCAGAATGCTAAGAAGCACCAGTTGCTGGAATCAGGACTGGGAGGGCTGCACGCTGTGCGATGTCCTGCCAGGGAGGAACAGAAAGCAGACCTGGATCTGTTCGTACATCTTTGCGTGAGATTTCTGACTCCCAGTTGCTTAGCATGAGGAACAGCAAAAGGACGCCCCTTTCCTGGCCCTATATTGTATACTACTACTAAAATGAAGAATGCATAACCAGGGGTGGATTTTCGTGTTGAGTGGAGAACAGCGAGCCCCATTCCATTCTGGTACCCAAAAGGAAGTGAAGTGAATACCAGAAATGGAGTGAAACCTTCTTTCTTTCCAAATATATATGTCTTTGCACAAGGCTCTGATCGGTGTTGCTTGGAGTTCTAGTAAAAACCACTAGTGTGAAGTAAATCTTGCAAACCTGCAGTCTGCCTGTCCTAGGACTTAGTTGGCAATGACAGGAACAGAATGTTAGGCCGGATCAGCCTTTGATCTGATCCAGCAGAGCTGTTCTGTTCTTAGGGCCATACAGTCATTCCAATCCCTGGGCCATCATTCAAGCATTCAACTGCTTAGAAGTGCAAATGATAATACTAAAGTGATAATAAAATGATAATAAAATCATGTGAAAGCAAAATTCAAAATCAATGTTTAAAAGAATAAAACAAGTCAACACAGTGCATCTGAATTCATTTCCATCCCTGTGAATCTGAATACATCTGAATTCATTTCCATCCATGTGACCCAGTCTTTTCCCTCACAGAATCCACTCCTTGCTTTAGTGTATTTAAAGCTTGCCTTGACTTCACTGGAGGCCAGCAATGTCAATTAATATTGGCAGCTCCCATTGTTTCCTTATGGGTCTTCAAATAGCTGCCATGGTTTCCAGAGGGCATTCTCCTTAACCACATCCCTATTGGCTTTTGTCTTGCTTCAAAACCATCCTAGTAATCCAAGGGTGTTCTATAAGAAGAAGATCAAATGGGAAGCTCCCCTTCTTTGTGGATATTTCAGGTTGAGAGCATCAGATTGTCAGGTACTAATTGCAAGTACTAAGTAGAAAAGTGGATGATTCAAAGAGTCAAGGATGATTTTTGCTTCATATATTCATTACATCATGCAGTGTATAAATAGAACTGTTGGCAGTACATGTGGTCATAGCCATAGGAATGCCCAGGTAGAAAATGCTTTGACCTGGTGTCAAATAGAATATAATTTCTATACCAGTCGAACTTCCCCAGGGAGAGCATTCCAGATGTGTGGAATCACCACAGAAAATGCCCTCTCTTTTGTGTATGCATAATGCACCTTTCCTATTGATGGTAACTGGTGAAGGGCCTCATCTCATTATATTAATACATGAGTAACTTGCTACGGAAGGAGGCCTTCCTTCTGGTATTATGGATCCAGGCCTTTGAGACTTGAGAAAGGCTAAACAAATGACAAGGTTAGTTCAAGCTGCACACCTGATTTCACAGAGAACTAGAGCTGGATAACACTTCACCCTAAACATTGGATGCCCTTATCCAGAAGCTGAATGATGCAAAAATACTAATCAGTGGGAGGAAAAGCCTGGAAACTTGTGAAACCCCGCAGCTCAAATGCTGCTGGTTTAACTAAAAGCCCCCCAGTGCTACCTTTTGGAGCCAGCCCTGCAAATATAAGCAGAACTACTGTGACAGCATATGACGGCTGATACATGAAAGGGAGCCCCATTCCATGATGTCTTCCCTCAGATGTATCAGTTGTAATAATCACTAGAATAAAATGTTTATCTGAATAGCATAAAGGCAACTGGGTTGATGGCAGACATCAAGAAGATACACGTGATCAGGTCCCTGTCAAGGGGCCACACCCCAGCAAGGACTTGCTAACAAAAATCCTCTGGAATGGCACCTTCCCTTAAGCACTGCAGTGGGCTCATTCACCCGCTTCTAACTCTGGCCCAGGCAATAGCATTGTGAGTAGAAAGACCAGGAGTTGCCACTGCCTGCTTGCTCACCAGCTGTCTACCCATCAAGCAAGAAAATAAGATATGGAGCAATGGTGCAAATGTAGAGCTTTTAAGAGAGAGGGCCCAAGAAGGTGTCTTGTTCAAGGGACCCCCAAAACCTGGAGCCTGCACTTGTGGATGTAATTATGCAACTCTATCTTAGATTAGGTTGGTTATGTACAGTTGATTGGTTTTACACCAGTTTAATAGTCATGTGCTCCTCTAAAGCAGCAACCTTTAGGTTATCAATGAGTGGCCTTCCAGATGTTGTTGAACTGTAGCTCCCATCAGCCTGTGCTAGCACAGCTGATGGTGAGGAAAGATTGGATCTGCAGTGCAATGATTGCTGGTAGAGGTACGCATTTTCCTCCTCTGCCCTCAAATAACTTCAAAAACTCTAGTACGATGAGGGTATTGAGAATTCTGGTCAAGATCAATAAAACTTTGACCCCATTACAATCCTTCAGCTCACAAAGTTTCTTGGGAAGAAAGGATGAAAGCTAAACCAGTATAAATTTGCACTGTTGTAAGTGAATATGAGACAGTGGAAGGTGTTCAACTTCAACTTCAAGTGTCATTATCTGTATAGTTTTAAATCAGGAAAAAAAACAGAAAACCATTAATGTTACATTTCTGTCCTCAATAAACAAATATTCTGGTGGGGGAAATGGATGGTATGTTGTCTTGGCATTGGAAAATCATTGCTTGATTTTGAGTTGTGAAATCATGCCTAAAATGTTCCATCTGAAGCCTCCCAGTCACTATGAATTTGTAAAGTAAACTGTTTAACATTGAGCTTGGAAAAGCCCTGTCATCTCTTCCCAGACACTTCCAACACGGAATCTCAGTGCGTTATTTTAGCAATTGCAACATTCAATGAAGTCTGTAGGAAGGTCTTTGTATTCTTTCGCTTTACTCACCCATTGTATTCTTTTGCTTAATTCCCTACAATCACACAAGACAGCATTATTATCCTGGAAAGGCAGGATGGAGAGAATTAATCCTGTTAGACCAGCATGTATAATACCAAATCCCTGATCTTGAGGTTTAGAAAGCTTAGCTATTGCTGTTATTGTGCTAGTATTAAAGCATAGGGACCAAGTGTTTTAAGTATCTAAAATTTACTGAAACACATACAGCAAATCCGTGTGCAGGTGAGTCCAAATATGTCTTTTTGATCCCATGTACTCTTGGGGGGACCCTGCAGTTGGCCATCCTTCCCCAGTGCATGTAAATAATGAGTACAATCTATTGAACAGATACGTATATATCAAAACTTGACACTAAACACAGACATTTCCCACATGGAAGCATGGGAATGTTATGAAGCACTGCCTGGTCTTTGGATAAGCAAGCCTACTTTATTTGACCAAAGATTGCCTATAAAGATTCCTATCTAAAAGTATAGCTTGAGTAATTCCAAACTCCGGGTCTTGGAGATGTGGTTTTGTATTTAGATTGATTTGCTGCATAATGAATGGTTAAAAACAAACAAATGTGTATACTATTTTTTCTTGAGTATGATTCACATTTGTGATGGTATGATTATGAGTACTTTGGGGCCACCATGTATTCAAGTACCATAGACTTCCTCTGGCCTGGAAGAAGCATGCAAGCTGCAGTGCCTATGTTGTTGTTTAGTCTCAAAGTTGTGCCCGACCCATCATGACCCCGTGGACAACATTCCTCCAGGCTCTCCTGTCCTCCACCATCCCCCGGAGTCCACCCAAGCTCACACCCGCTGCCCCAGTGACTCCATCTAAAGGCCCATTCTCACCTCCATGTGAGTGCCACCCAGTTTTGAGCCTGGAAACAGCTCCCTAGCGATCCTAGACCCTGAGATGCTCACTCAGAAGCTACTGTGAATGTTGCCTGGCTCTTTAAGTAAAACCAAATGATTCACAATGCTAAAATTTAAGAGCATAGATACACAGAGCAGTCATCTAAACTGACAACAGATTTGGCATATGGCTGTACATACACATTTAGCTAAGGCCTCATTTTGCTTGGAGAAATTTATACAGTTGCTTCAGAGTCTGGTGTGTCAGTAGTCAGCAATTCAAGTGAACAAGACTAACCCTTTGAAATGACATCCTGAGGGGATGTGCCTGAAATTTACATCAATGACAACACTAGGGCAGAATGAGCAAATCACAACACTGCATCTGTTCCGATTATTGCAACTCTCACCTTTCTCAAAAAGGGGCAGGAATGGTTTTCATGCAGTCCCTGCCAATCTCAACCACATGTTGAATTCGGTGTAGATCAACATTTGCACAGCACCAGAAGTACTTGAAAAACTCCTGTCACAGCGGCATGCCAAAAGAGTAGTTTATGCTGAGCTCACTGGCTGGCACTGATGTTTGCTTGACGATCTCAGCTCATGGCGAAACATAGCTCCAAATCACTGACTTTCATTTAAGTGTTCATCATTGATTGGGAGGTAGCCATGGAATCGCACAATTCTTTCCCTTCAGTCCTTCCCATCCTTACCAAATTCCCCTTTTCCATTTTAACTACATTATTCTGTTCAGGGCCAACCCTACCATTAGACAGTATGAGAGAACCATCTAAGGCAGCAGATTTTAAAGGACAGAAAATGGTCAGTTAGTTACTTTGCTAATATTGTATTTTTACTGCTTGAGATGGGGAAGGCATAAGGATTTTCTTCATTATGTGCCAGTCTTGATTATGTTGCACAGATATTAACTTTAGCAGAATGTGGGCCCCTTCACCCATTCATGTGCATCACTTGATGTCTGCACTTAAGGCACCTATCGTGGCTGGCAGGTGAATATGTGAACTCACTCCTCTGGGAAGCAACATGTCTGAGGTGACACACTGTGTATTATAATCGCCCATATTGTACTGCAGTCGTTAAGTAAGGAACTCAAATACGGGGAATGCAAACCCACGGTCTCCTTTAATCAGGTATAATTCTGGATTCAAACACAGGCTAAGGAGAACTGTCATGGATAACTGCAACTGTAATTGTTGCAATTATTATTGCATGACTTATTCTCCACATTTATTATCATTGCATGACATTCTCCACATCCTAGTCTCCATTTTATTTTCACAACAACCCTGTGAGGCAGGTTAATCTAAGAGCCTGTGATAAAGTCACACCAGTGAGTTTCGTGGCTGAGCGAGGACTAGAATCCAGATCTCCTGAGTCCAAGTCCAGCATTCTAACCACTGTGGCTCTCAGTTAATGTTGGTACTGACATCATGCTGAGCTAAGGTTAAGGCAGAGCAAGGGATATTTTCTTCAGGAATGAGAAGGGTCTGCATGCAGGAGCAAGTGCTCCTGTCATCTCTTACTGTGATAGCAAAAAGGTTAGCATAATGACTGCACCTCTTTTGAAACATTGGGTTCACACACTGGGTGTGGAGTGCGGAATCAGCAGGAAAGTCATGCCACAAAATTGCAAGCACACGTTCTCCTAGCTTTTTGTAGGCTTTGGGCAAACAGCTTAACCTTCAGAGCAATTTGCCTCTCTCTAAAATAGTTTGGGAGGAAGGAGAAAGAAACCATATAAGTAGCGTGCACTATGGCACTTTAAATATACCCTTTCTCAGAACATTTATTCTCCCACCAGAAAGCACGTATAGCCTAAAGATGAGGAGCGAAGGGAACTAAGCCAAGCAGGGAAAGCACAAGGCGGGAAAAGCCACCCCGGGTGGGGTGGCAGGTCATTTACACAACACATGGGCTAGGGGACTTCACCCTCTGCAGGCCATCCCTGGCTGAGGATGAAGGCAGGTCCCTGCTGAAGCACTGGCTGCAGAAGCTCCAGCTGGCACCTTGGCCAGAACCATGTGACGTCAAGGATCAGGTCACTGCTCCCAAATTCCTTTGGTTCCTAGAATCTTGCATGGGATTATCCAGCCCCCCAGCCAAAAGATGTTCAATATTTGTGCAGTATATTGTTAAACACCGAAGCCCAAACTGTCTTTGCACTTGTTCATGTGGTTCTGAGGTGTTAGTTCCCAGTATATACTCTTATCTGGAATACTCTGACGTGTAATCAGTGGTAGCTGTGTTTTAACAGGAAACTGAACAGAGGCCATAAAACATACAAAGAGGTGGGGTATTTTTCCAAAGGTCCATGTTCGGTCATTTTTAATCCCAGCCAGTTGCTTGTGCAAACCCTTTAAAACCAATAATGTTACAGTGGAAACCCACGCACCTTCCCTCAGCAATTCTGTGGAATTTGTGCATTTGTTAGGAATGCAGCCATAAGAATAATCAGTATTTATGGCTGAGTAACTCATGCCCTGTAGGCGGTCTGGTCTTCAAGTCTCATCAGTGCTAGCCAGTGCTAGCAGATGAGGGATGACAAGAGAGCAGGCCAAGATGTCTGGAGCGTCACAGATTGTCTACCCCTGTGCTGTGGATCCTTCAAGCGATTCACACACCTTCTCCCAGGAAACCTCACAACTGTCCTTCAGTGGAGACCAGGATTAATATTTCTGTATTGCAGTAGCAGGACTCAGCTGAAAGATACTCGTTTGCATAAGGCCATCCAGTGAGTTCATAGCTGAGGTGAAATTTGAATCAAAACTTTCTTAAGATTTCTTAAATTTAAACCATAAAACTCACAACTTGGTTCCCCCACCCTGCCCCAAATCTACATGCAAGATAAGTTACACCTGGGGACTCAGGAAGTGGTAAGTGACTTCTGAAGCCCCCAGTTCCAGATCAGACATGTTCTTTACCAAGGATTTTACCTCCTTAGCCACTTTGGAACATGTTCGAGTATTATGTTAGATGGCTCGGTGCTGCCGCAAACTGGGGCCATGGGGGGTTCACTAGAGAGAAGGAAAACGTTGCAAACCATTGTGAGAGTGATTGCCTAAATAGGAATGATATAGAAATGCCTTAAAGAAATGCATACATAAATCATGTTGCTCATGACCTGGGAAAATTAAGCATTCAGTTGATGGAATGGGGTTCTTCATTCTTCCTGAAATCTGCTTTTGCTACATTCCAGTTAAGATAGCGTTGCTCTCCATGATCCATCCATCAAATTCCCAGTTTTGTTTTGCTTGGTCAGTTTGCTTCTGCTCCCAGCATCTCAGATGAACATGATCATTCCCAAAAGATGTCTGGGAGGGTGAACAACGACAAAGGAACTATGGGGTTCCAAAGGGAGTTTTTCTGAAATAACATCTCATGAATCTGAGTTTTTAATTTTATTGTAAAGGGAAGAGTTTTTCATGTGTATGGCTATCTTTGGATGGACAGATTTCCCTACTATAGATTATTCTGGACAAGGCTTTTCTCACACCATCACCTTGCCTCATTCATGGAGGGGTTATTTTGGGCAGGGGGAAAACAGATGATGTTGTTTTCCAATCACATCCCTCCTGCCTTTTCCAACTGCTGTTTCTGTCTTTTTTCTAACCATAGAAAATCCATTAAGGAGTTAAAAATAGAATATCTCTATAATGCTCTTTAACAGTAGTAGGACCCTTCCATCTGGACACGTTCTGATTCACGTTCTTCTGGCCTTTCCTATGCCCTCTTCACATATGCATGCAGACACACTTCGTTCAGGCTTGAGGAAAAGAGGGAGGCCACTGCAAATTTTTCATATCCCTTGTCTGTTTCCCTGTCAGCTTCCCATGGAACAGAATGCCCCACTGAATTCCCTACAGGATGGATAGTAGCTGTTCATTTATTTGGGAACAAGCAAAGGGGTGCTCTCAGGGATATCATAGGCAGGAGAACTAAATCTATTCCTTGCCATGGTAACATAACCTTTGAGAATCGAGCTTACTGTCTTTTCTCGTTCCACTTCATCTGCACTGCCCCATCCTGAATTGTTTCTTTGTCACAGTGGATGTGACAGAATGCTGGGAACTGGCGGTAACTAGCATAAAATTGGCTACTACCTATTGTCTTTTTATGAAAATGCAATACTCACCCCCTTCCCTCTTAATGACTGAATTGCTGTGAGGTCAGAAAATGTTCCAGAGCCTGTAACTCCTGAGAAAAAGGTTCAGACATAATAGGTTCACAGAGTAAGTAGAAAAAGAGAAAGAGGGAAACCCTCTTTTGGGTTAGGAACATGCTGTTGACAGTGATGCATGGAGCTCAGGACTGTGCAGTCTAGTCCAAAGGGGCTAAGGATGTATGTAACAGAAAGAAAGAGTGGGAAGGAAGCAGAAGCAAGAAGAAAAACTAAGGAAGACAGGGATCTTTGGCTAAAAGTACTCTCAGTCAGCGACTGGGGACAGAAGAGGTGTTGGTGGGATGGAACCTGGGATGCAGAAGCCATGGTCCTGAGGACAGACCATCCAAATCAAAAGAGTGTATAAGTTTTCCATTACAATCACATAACCAACCAGAATCCTTGGAGGTAGGTCTAGGAACATAGAAAGCTGCCTTACACTGAGTTAGACCTTTGGTCCACGCAAGCCAGTATTGCTGATTTGACTGGCAGTGGCTCTTTGGAGTTGCAGGCAGGAACTTTTGCAGTTCTACCTTCCTTCTTCAAGGACCATCGAGTCCAATTCCCTGCTTGATGCAAGACATCCAGAGCTGGTTCATTCCCAAGAGATGACCTCTGCTTGAAGACCTCTAGTAAGAGACAGTCCACCACCTATGCAGCTAATTAGTTGCATAGTCTAACTGCTCCTACAGTCAAGAAGTTTCTCCTATGCTGAACCAGCCTCTAGTCTCTTTTCCCTCTTTTATACAAACATTGGAAGTTTATTATACTGAGTCAAACCACTGGTTCATCTTGCCCACTATTGTTGATGCTGACCCTCTTGGATTTCAGTGCAGGAGTTTTTGTTGCCCTACCAGGAGATGCTGGGGATGGAATCTAAGACCTTCTGTAAAGCATGGGCTCTACCACTGGGCTAGATCCCCTCCTACAAACTAGCCCCTCTCCGGTAGCTCATGCAGAAATCTGTCCTGTAACACTGGGTTGCTACTCTGAACGAGGAGGGGAAGTGCCACTCAACTGCCACAGTTGGGTTGCAGCTGAATAGGGAGGAAGTTCCATCCACTCACGTTTGAGCATTTGCCTATCCATCTATAACCACTGTTGGTCCTATTGGCATTGACCCAAGACTTAAAGTT
Organism: Varanus komodoensis; assembly: GCF_004798865.1. NCBI lineage: Eukaryota > Metazoa > Chordata > Lepidosauria > Squamata > Varanidae > Varanus > Varanus komodoensis. The sequence goes on from NW_025335922.1 coordinate 4,288,114, forward strand.
AAAATCAGTAGATGTCACTTGTAAGTTCATATATTAACTTTTCTCTGTGTGTAAAACAATACTATTCCTACTATTAATAGTAACAGTATGTAACTATTCAAGCCTTTTCTATGCACAGATTCTACTTATCTTAATTCACTGTGTGTCCATAATGATGCCTTACGTCAATGTAACCATCTATAAATAGCACTCCCATTTGTCTGAACTTATTATCCAACTCTCGTAAATGTCCTTGAGAAAGGTTTTTTTAAGAATTCAGCAAAAATCTTATGCAACTCATAAACAAGGAATCCAGCTACAATGTGAGCAAAGGAGTTCCTTCTTCCTCACTTGACTTACTGGAATATTGCAGTACCCTAAATATGGAGCTGTGTTTAAAGACAAACTAGAAAATACAAACAGTACATAAGTGGCTACCATAGCATTATTAGGAGCAAAGAACCCCAAATACTTATAGAATACCAGCTACACCTGCTAGCTATTCATTTCTGCACTCAGTTAAAGTGCAGCATTAAGGTTTAGATCCCTAAATACCCTCAGAGTAGGCTACCAACTCATATGAACTTGCTTCAGCGCTTCTCTTGGCCTCAGGGACCCTCCTTTCTGGTCATCTCCATTAGATATTGACTGGCCGATTCCAGGGACGGAGCCTTTTCAGAGGTGGCACTACAGTTATCAAACTTCTTCCCTTCCCATCTTTAGGCAGGTGTTGAAATCCTCTTTCTAGCATTCATCATCTGTTTGATTCCTGCTGTTTTGGGAAAGAACATTTTGTTACTGGCTCTAGCCTTTATTTTGTTTTTGCATTTGTAAACAATGATGTCTGGTAAAAGCAGAATACAAATACATTGAACTAAAGAAGTAAATGACTTCATATTATAGTTGAAAGTTCATTGCCATATTATGTCCAGCAAAAGCTTGTTTTTAATTGACTACAAGCTTCAGACTCTCCTCTTCATACGCCTGCTAATATCAGTCTTTTCAGTGTTGGGAAGCAAACCTCTTCTGCAGCTGAAGCCATTCCACTCCATCCCAACTCACACCGCAGAACTCCATGCCTCACACTGGCCCTGGCGTCAGAGAGCCCACTTTCCTCCTTTAAAACCAGGAGCTATACCATTAGCTGTTTCCCTTACACAAGGATCTAATTCTCTGTACTCTCACAGGATACCTTTTCGGAGACTTTAAAAAGTCATTTGCGTATGTGAGCTACAATTTATTTGCACTTAGCAAGGCTGAGAAGAAAGCCTCCATAAATTCCTTCCTTGTGTCGGCATTCTTCATACGTTGTGCTTAGGAAGAAAATTGCTTCCTTGCGGTTTCTTTGAAAGCTCTACCTGTGGCTCATTCTTGTTCCACTACATGCTTATAAAGTTTCCAGAGCTGCTTGACTTTTTCTAGGAGGTTAGAGAGGAGTCGATCCACCTTCCTGTCTGCATGTCAGAGGTAGGTGAGGCTGTGCCATTATCCCTGGCTTCAAGCTACCAATAAATTCTGTGCATACGATGCCTTATTCTCATACTTCTAGAACAACTTTGATCTCAGAAGGATGCTACAGCACAATTTATGGATTGCATGGGAAGAAGAACACTCAACCCATGACTGGAATGCTGTTAATGACGCATCCACAAAATGAAAGTTCCTCTCATCAGCCTTCATTGTTCCCCTAATAGCGAACTTGGGTGCTGATCAGGGCCACGCAGAGGAAGGCAGCGGTTTCTACAGACTTTGCAGGCTCTGAGGAATGCAGAACTTTATAAAGGCACCTCCAGATGGGATTTTTATGGCCCCATTGCTCCCGTTTAGGGAGATTCCAGGCGTTGCTGTCATCATTTTCAAGGCATGGCCCTCTCGTGTTTTCCCATCATATCTTTCTATTCTGTTACAACAGATGCTGTAACAGAATAATAAACAGGGATTATTATTGTAACAGGGTCAATAAACAATACAGTATTTATTATTGTAACAGGGTCGATAAACTGAAACTCAATCCAGACAAGATGGAAGTGCTGTTCTGACAGGTTGGAGGGCCATTACTCTGTCCTGGGTGGAGTTGCACTCCCCATAAGGACAGGATCCACAGTCTGGGGGTGCTCCTAGACCCAGGGCTATCACTTGAGGCACAGGTGGCCTCAGTGCCCAGGTGCACCTTCCTTCAGCTGCAGTGAATAGACCCACATCGCCCTTACCTGGACAGACAGAGCCTGGCCACAGTCACACACTGGTAACATCCAGATTAGACTGCTGGAATGGACTTTACATGGGGATGCCTTTGGAGACAGTTTGGTGAATTCAGCTGCTCCAAAATTGGGCCGTGTGGTTGGTGGCAGGCATTAATACGCAGGCTCATATAATACAATTTAGTACAAACTGCACTGGTTGCTAGTTGTAGCCCAGGCCCAGTTTAAAGTGCTTGTCTTGACATATAAAGTCCTAAACGGCTTAGGACCTGGCTACCTAAAGGACCATCTGCTCCCATAGCTACCTACTCACCCATTAAGGTCTGGGCAGGAGGTTCTTCTGAAAGATCCATTCCTTAAAGAAGTAAAGGGAACAATAAATAGAAGGGCCTTCTTGGTGGCTGTCCCTCAATTATGGAACAGGGGGAGAAATTTACCTGCCACCAACCTTGTTCTCATTTTGGCACCAGAAGATGTTTCTGTTACCTGAATATTTTAAGAACTGATTTGATATGTGTTGTTTCTTCTGACACCTGATGTCCTGCTTATTTGATTTAATCATGATAAATTTGTCAACTTTTTCTTGTGATTGTGTGTGTGTGTGTGTGTGTGTGTGTGAGAACTGTTTTTATTATTGTGTTTTTTAGTATTTTATTGTAAGCTGCCTCTTGGATTAGTAGATGGCATACAAATTTATAAATAAATAAATAAATAAATATTGGGTGCCTTCTGACATTACTGGCAATAAGCCACAGGTAGATTCTTCTGCAACCAAGCCATGGTGCACTCACCAGGCTATCAAGCCCACCATGGCTTACTAGCTCCCTTTCTTCCCCCTCAGTCCTCCTGCAGGCAGGACCAACTTTTCTCCTCCCATCCCCACAGTGACTGTGAGCCAATGTCGCTTCTCCACAGCTCCCCTCAACACACTCTTTACTCTTTTTTCCCTGGCTTGCATGATCTCCATTTTAACAGGCACTGATAGCTCCTTCAAAGTGCCCATGCAGCACCCTGGAGAGCTGTGAACACTTGGCAAACACGTGGGATGCACAGATTTTTATCCTTATTTTAGCTGCGATGTCACTAGCATGCAGTTGTACAAGTGTGGAAACAGGGACCCTTGGTTAGGCAAGGACAGAGAGCAGGAGGTACCAGCCTTGGACTTGGACCCAAGTGGTTCCACGTACACTTCTTCCATTTGCTCTCTCATGCCAGTGGTCAAAAGCCGAGCTATCAAGGGAAAGCAAAGCCATGAGTGATCTTTGCTCATGAAAGTGGGTGCTTGCGGTGAGATTTGCTGGCTTGGGTGAGGGAGTGGTACAAGCTGGCCAGACTCTTCATGGTGTCTGGCGTCATTTCTACCTTTTCCCAAGACTCTAGGTGCTTGGGGAAGTGCAATATGTGAGCCAGCCTTCCTTTTAGAAGTGGGATTTTGATAAGGCTAATCAGGATTTTTAGACAGGAACTTATACATATGCACTTGTATATGTCAAAAAGCGTAGGTAGCCCTGGATAGCACTTGGCTATTTTCATAGGGTCTACATGTGTGATTATGGCATGTGAGACTTACTTGCCATCACCATGAAGATGGACCACATCAAATACTTCTCCACTGCCGCCACTGCTTCCTCCTCCTCATGCCAGAGTAGCAACCAACAAGAGAAGTATTCATTTTATGTATTCGTTTATTTATTTAATTCCTATACCACCCAATGGCCAAAGCTCGCTGGGCAGTTCACAATTAGCTAAAGAGAGGGCTTCAAATAAATTTTGTTGGCGGTCTAGATGGTAGGATGACTAAAAAGTTGTATGTGGCCAGGGGAAGGAATCTGTGTACTACTTTAGCATGTGTGTTCTGTAGCTCTCAATCAATTCTGAATTTAACAGTGAATTTGTACAACTGTGATCTAGTTTCCCTGCAAAGGTAAGCAATACAAACAGATGAGTTTTGACTCAGAAGCTGACTAATAATGAAATTTGGCAGCATTGCTAATTAAGACCCACGCTTTACAAAAGACCTGCTCCTCACGGAGATCAACATTACTGGAACTGGTTTGTTCCAGCTGCCTGAATGGGGCGGGGGGGGGGGGGGGGGAGCTATGAGGACCACCACATTGAGTGCCTGTCTTTCAACATTTGCAAACAATGAGTGCCTGCATTTCAAAATATCCTTTGCTGGGGGTGGGGAAGGAAGAGGAAGGCGGTGGGAAGGACTGGACTGCTTGATCCCTTAACAGTTAATAATATCCTGAGTGTGCACCTGAGCAGTGAGTGAATGTATACTCTGAGATTTAAATGCTTTTCTCTCAGTTCCATGCTTCTCCCTCCCTCTTATTAGCAGCAGCAGCAGTATTACATTGCATTTATATCCTGCCTTTTTTCCTCTTGAGAGGAATCCAAGGCACCTTAAATAGTTCCTTTTTATTCTCACAACAGCAACGCCGTGAGGTAGGTTGGGATGAAAGTTTTTAACTGGCCCAAAGGGACCCCAGTGAGTGTCCAGGTTCTGGTCCCACTCCAACACTCGGCACTCACCTCCGTGCCGCACTGGTGGGCATTCTCCCCCCTCCCCCCCAGTCTCTCTCTCTCTTTCTCTCTTTATGTATTGTATGGATGGATGTATTTAGGGCTGACAGCTCTTCACCTCTTTACAGCAAAGTTTCTTTTCTTTAGGAAAAGAAAACCAGTATCCTGCGCAAAGTTCAGGTGACAGACTGGCTGGAGTCTGGTGCATGAGTGCTCCAGTGAGGAGCCCGGGAGATACACTGCAACCTTCTGCTGCATGTCCCCACCTGTACACCATAAGAGCAAATTCGGTGGCCCCCTGCCAACCACGGAGGCACTGCCTCAGCCCACCCGTAGACAAGGTAGTGGTTTCTACACGCCTTGGCGACTCCACAGGTTTGTAGAAAAATGCTACCTTTGTAAAGAAAGGGGTTGGGGGAAGAGTGGCAGGCCAAGAAAATGTCCCCCAAAGGGATGCACTTAAGCTGATCAGAACAAAGCACTGTGAACTCTTAAAACCTTTTATACTGGAAGCAAGGGTAGACGTTGATACACATACACAGAATCACACTCAACAGAAGCAACAACTCTTATTGCTAAGATTATCTGAAGGAAGGAGGCGGCCAAACTCCCTTTCGTCCCCCCTAGATCCTTCTGCTGCTGCTCCCAGCTGCCAGTTTTGATGACTGAGGTCATCAGAGAGGGCTCAGCATCCAGCCCCCTCTACTCAGAACCTTTTCCCAGCAGATTTTGCTTTGCACTTTAATTTCTGGGAGCCACGGCAGGCGCCAATCGTTTGGGCTAAAAAGTAGAAGAGAAATGTCATACATGAACAAGAAAGAAGAGAAAAGAAATCTCACATTGTACTCCCAGATGGAGGGTTCCTAACACCACCCAATTCAGAGACATGCTACGGGCATTAGGCATTTATTTTCTTGTAAGAAAAGGAGAAGAAGTGATGGGAAAACACAGGAAGCCTATAAATGGAAAATGTCATTGTCTCTGGGCTTGCCATTAAAATCTGTGAATAAAGGAATGTAATTGCACAGTAAAAAGCCTGATCTTGATCCGAGGACAGATAGAACTAGGGGAAAAGAAAAACTTTCCTCTCCACTTATATTACTCCAGGAGGGAGGATTCCCCACTAATCTCCAGTGCTTAGCAATCCATTAGGAGCTCGTTTTGCAGCTTGCTGCACAATTAGCCCTACAACTTTCTCTCATTGTCCCCCTGTCTCCCCTCCCTACTCTGTCTCCTGTAACTGGTTTGCAGCAGAAACCTGAGCCCTCCTCATTGTGAATTTTCATGTGCCCTAAACTTGCATCACATAAGAGGATGGTGCAATGGCCATAGAATTCCTTGACTCACCAAATCGGTCACCTGCTTTTAACCACTGGGTGATATGTGCCCTGAAGTTAGGCGGCCACCCAATTTCCCCTTGAAATTTCAAAACTCAAATCATCAGCACCTTTAATGGTTCATCGAATCTTCTAAGCTAGTGGTTCCAATTTAACTAAATTAGATGACTGTCCCTTTGGTGTCATTTCCCACTCACCGCACTTGCTTCCTGGTTGCACATCAGAACAACCTAGAACTGGTGATCATTCACCTGCTGCTTACAGGTCATGCTATACTATAATGCAGCCTTCCCCAGCCTGATGGATTCCAGATGTGTTGGATTGCAACTCCCATAATTCCCAGCCAGCATGGTATCCTACTTTTCCTGCTCCCACACTAGTAATCCCCCATAACTTCCAAAAATGCTGTGAGATGCCTTGTATCTTGAGTAATTTTTCTAGAATAGGCTTCTTCACAACCCATGAAACAGTTCTGCTGTTTACTGCAGTCTTTTCTTATTTTGACATTTTAAGCCTGCCATTTAAGTGTGTACAATTTGGCTACAACTGGTTATTATGCTTTGCTAGGTCTCCTAACCTTTATGGACGCAGGGAAGTATTTGGGCATTGGCAAAATTGCTGTGGGCAACAGAAAGACTAATCAGTGGACAAGTGAGAATCACCAGTGAGTTTCAGGGCCAAGTGGGAACTTGAATTTGAGTCTTCCTGCTTTCAGTCCAGCACCCTGCAACCATATTCTACCAGCAGCACCCGCAAAAGCTAAGTGCTGAGGTCAGAACCCAGCTCTCTCTTCCATTCCTCTTTTCCATTTATTCCCCTCATTCTTCGACTTCTGATTCATATTGTCAGCTGAAGTGTTTAAAATTCAATTCTGACATGGCTTCAGTAGATTTTGAAATGGAACAAATAGATTTCAGACAAATTAGGTACTTTAGAAAGGCAATGAGTGGTGGAATTCCTGGTGCTTTCTAGTGCCTGGCACGAAATAAGGGATAGAGTGCTGAAAAGTCAATTTTCTTCCCATAGCTGCTTTGTCTGAAGCATCTTATGCAACGCACTACAATTAAAATATCTGGAATGCTTTGCATTTTGGGTAAGAGCACTTTAAAGCAGCTCAGTGGCATTGTGGCTGCCTGCTGGTGGACTTTAGGAGCAATTGTAGCTGTAATTGCAGCCGAAGTGTCTTAGTGGCATATCTTGAACGAGATGCTGTATATAACTTAAAAAAGGGCAAGGGACAAATTATATTTCAAGGACTATTGGAATTGGACTGTCACATCCTGAGCTTCTTCCAAGGAACATATAAGGAGTTGTCCTGTGTGTACTCACAATGAACCCATGTAGCCAAACCAGCACCATCCATGTTCAGAGGCCCAGGAACTGCAGAAGTACAAACATTAAAAAAAATACCTCAAGCTGTTGGAGAAATGCTCCTTGGACACAGAATGCTGCTGACTCTAGGAGACAGGGGGCTGGGAGAATGACAGGTCCAGGGAGATGGGCAATCAACGCCAGTAGGCTGGAAGGGGGTATGGCTGGCTAGGTGGCTAGCTGGCTGAAACCCTAAAGAAAAGCATTCTTGACTGCAACATTGTGTTATAGGTTCTACAAAGTCTATAAAAGACATCATAAGTCAGGGGCAGCTTGCAGATGCTTTTCTGCAGGAACAAGGCTGAATGCTGTACAGCCGATCACCAGAGGCTACGCAACCCCAGCCCACATGCTGTCATTTGCGCTCCATGCAGAGGACAGTTTTGGCCACTCTTCCACATGCACACTTGGATGTGCTAGTGTTAAACTGCAGTGTCTTTTCGATTCCACTTTTTTGACAGCCTGAAGTCAGTGATAGACCTCATCATGTTCAATTGGTGGGTGCAAGAGAGAGGGGAGGGGGCTTCCAATACATCTCCAAACAATCTAGCTCTGATGAGGGTAATTGATTTGTAGTCTTGTTGATACAAAGGTTGTGAGACATGAAGGCTCAGCTTCTGTGCTTCCTTGCTACTGTGGAATTTCCCCCATAGCGTTTTTCAAGTGGAGTCTTAGCACGATGACAAGAGTATCACAGATATATAGCTTGAAGCAAAGATCGCATCATCTGATTCTTCCACCTCCTACTTTGCCTGCATCAAAAGCAGTAAATACATCAGAAGCAAACTGAAAGGCATTCCAAGGTCTTTCCTTGGAGGCCTAAATATTCCATGTCAATGTCAAAAGTTGAAGGACCTGTTGCATAGTCTACTTTTGCATGTTGAAATCCTTTCTAAATTGCAGAAAGGAACATTACTAGAGATCCCAGATTTATAGATATGGCTGGATTAAGGACAGGGGCGGGATGTTGCACACAAAGTCCTATTTAGTGTAGAAGTTTGTCTCTATGTGAATGTCTTAGTTTATAGATTCAGTGGCACCAATGGAAACCTCAGCAACATTCCAAGGATTTCCCACTCCTTATCAAAAATGCCTGTGGCTTTTCTGGCAAATGATCACATAAATATATTGCAGAACTAATATCAATCTGTAACTATGCTAGTTCTGTAAATGAAAGGTTTTTTTCTTTGAAGGCCATGAGGCATGCAGGTGAACCATGTTACTTGTATATTTAAGCTTTGTCTTGCATCATCTCACGGAACCTTCAGGACCCCTTTGCAGGAAATCCTGGTTACAAAGAACATCTCCCCCAGCCCATTTAATGCCTTATTTCACCAAGCTAGCCATATTTCCTAAAGGATCTGTGAAGTACCTCTGGTGATATCAACTGCAGTGAAATGCCATTATCAATATAACTCCTACAATACAAGTGCCCATAAGTCTGTGTAGTCATACAATTGGAATGCATCTCCAGAAATGCCTTTCAGTAGTACTCACCATGAAATTTTCTCCTGCATCCTCTAACCTTCGTGACATCTTAGAGCTGAATGTGGGCAGAAAGTAGATTGCCAGATGTTTTGTACTTTAGCACCTAACATTCCTGACCCCAGACCATGAAGGAGGAGGCTTCTGGGAGCTGAAGTTCAAAACCTATGGAAATCTGCCTTCTGCAGGCTGTAATGCATCATGAAGGCTGGTGGCAAGGGGCTGTGTGCAGGAGGAAATCTCACGCTGAGTACTGCTTATAAGTGTTTTCGAAGATGCATTCCAGTTATATGACTGTGCATTCCTGTGGGGCACTGCCACTGGAGGTGTTACAGTGGTGCATTAGAGACAGACCTCTTTGCAGGCTGCTGCCTCAGAAAGTGTGTGCTGAGAGACAGGGAGTGACAGAGATTCATGTATTGCGTGGCCTTTCCTGCACCCTGGACACTAGGCTGCTGCTCTCAGGTGTGGAGGAGGATGCTGTTTCTTTGCCCCCAGTGCTGAACAGTCAGGTGGCAGGTGGCTGGGGTTGCACCTCACAGCAACCCATGACCCATTGGATGGGTTTGCACATCACAGCAACCCATGCTGCATTGCCCTGAAGTACCAAGCGGCCACAAAGAGCCCAACAGACGATCGAGCTCATCATGGTTGCTTTCCTCCTGCCCTGCCCCTCAGCTCCTTCCCTCTCATTCCTCCATGCGGTGTCCCAGAGCACCATAAGGAACAGTCTCACTGCATATGTCAAGCAATAGCACAAATTGGCCGATTTGCTGGCTACTGCCCTGAGGGGCTTTCTCTCATACCTGGGCTTGGCAAGGACACTCTCTTCTCTGCACATCTCTGCCTAGACCAGGGCTCCCTTCCCCACTTGCTCTAGAGAGCAAACAGGAGCAGGGAAGGGCCATCTGGACTAGGCTGGACATCCTTGCCTAGCCCAGGTCCTCCTTCACCTGCTCTTGGTTGAGTGGCTTTCTCCCCAGCAAGAGTGCGAAGCAGGCAAGCCCACCTCCCCACTCCTGCTTGGGAGAAAGATGCTCTGGTGACACTGGGTTAGAGAGCCCAGTTTGTGCCAGAGAGCCTTTCTCCAAAGTAGGCATGAGAAAGGGGGCAAGAGCCTGGGGAAAGGTGCTTTGCTGTATGCTGGGCTCCCCAGTGTTCTCCTGCCAGAGCACCTTCCCCCAAGCAGAGGGAGAGGGCATGTCTCCTACTTCCTACCATCCCATACCTGATTCTCCTCCCATCCACTCCTGCATGAGAGGTTTCCTCTCAGGTGTATGTGAGGAGGGGCAGTCGGCTGAGTAGTGCCACCCAACAGATCATCCTGCCCCAAATATGATCTCTCGTTAGCCGCTTGGCAAGTGTGACAACCACCATTCTTGCCAAGCAGCTCTCTTTTTCTGGGCTTTCTACCTCAAGGGATTGTGTTTTCCAGGTTCAGATCTCACAAAATGCAATCATGCTAGGAAAAAACCTCAGGACAGTGGCTTAGCCTGGTCAACAACCATGGTAATTCATAATGGTTGATCACCACCATTAGGTTTGGACAGCACAACAAGCAGCCAGTTGATATTGGTGACCATCCTGTCAAATTGTTGGTTGATATCTATAGTACGAAGATGACCCAGGCAGTTGACGCAATTACTCCTACTGTAGAGCTCACATGGCTCTGTGGTATACAGAGAGCTTCCTTATAGCCAGAAGTGATTGATCCTGCCTAATCCTGGAAGCTAGGCAGGGTTGGGCCTGGTTGAACTCTGGATGGGTGAATTAAATAAATAAAAAACTTTATTACGGTCAAAAAGCAGCTCCATTCAATAAATACATAGATCTTTAAAATGAAAAAAATACTTTGAAGGTTATCTGTCATGAAACCCCAGTCGGATTAATAACACAATGTACTACTTAACTTAAATGACTTAAATGGGTGACTTAAATGTTGTGAACTGCACAGAGCTTTGGCCATAGGCGGTATAGAAATGTAATGTAATAATAATAGTAAATAATAATACTCTGTAGCTGAGAGTGATGAAAGAAAATAGGTGAAGGCATGAGTACAGGTGGAGGAAACTCATAATAGGTGTAATCAAGCCTTGGTTTCTGCCAATAGTAAAGTAAAGCAAAGCAGTACTGGTATCAATACAATATCCCAAAGTTTCTGCCTCTGTTCACTCTTTTGCTGCCCAGCAAAGCTCTTTAGAGTCATCTGGGGCCTAGTAAATGCTGACCCCATGGACATCGTAGAACCACCTGAGGCCAGTTGCAATGTTTGCTAGGAACTTCCAGGATAAAGTCTCTTGCATCCAGTGGAGCTTAGACTTCAGTCTCACTGCAGCTGAATGGAGCAAGATATCTACAGCATAGCTTGGTCAAGTTTTCTTGGATAAGTTCCAGTTAGTACTGCTCAAGAATGATGACAAGGTTGGGCAGCCTCATGGAACCATGTCGATACTGGATCCGTGCCCCACTTGGCTAATAAATACTAGCAGGAAAAGAACTTCGGTCTGGGCCAGGAAGGTGATTAATGCCTGTGTAATGCCACCTGAAACAGAACTTGGATTATGTTTGGACAACCAGCTCCAGAAGGTGGTGCTTGGGGGATGCTGCTTCCCATGGACTCTCCAGTAAGGGATTCCTTTGGGTTCAGTCTTGTCCCCCATGCTATGTAACATCTATGTGAAACTGCTAAATGGGCTTGACTAGAGTTTTGGAATGTGTGGTCATCAGTACACTGATGACATGCAGCTCTATTTTCCTTTTCATCCTCGGCAGGTGAGGCTGTGGATGTGCTAAACTAGTTCCTGGCTGCGACAATGGACTTTATGAGGGCTAACAAACTGAAGCTCAATCCAGACAAGACTGAGGTGCTGTTAGTGAGTTGTTCTTCTGACCAGGTGGATGGGGTTGTACTACCCTTGAAGAAGCAGGCTCATAGGTTCTCCTCATCTCTGTCACTTGAGGCCCAGGTGACCTCAGTGGCATGGAGTGCCTTCTACCTACTTTGGCTAGTACCCCACCCTTGCTAATATCTGGACTGGGACAGCCTGGGTAATCTGATGATCTCTAAACTAGATCACACCAATGCATTCTATGTAGGACTTCCCTTGAAGACTATTCAAAAACTGCAGCTTGTGCAAAATATGACAGCCAGATTATTAACAAGGACCAGAAAGTCTGAACAAGTAACACCAAGTCTAGCCCACTTGCACTGATGGCCTATATGCTTCTGAGCCCAGTTAAAGGTGTGGGGTTTAACCTATTAAGCCATACATGGCTTGGAACCACAATACCTGATGGAACACCTCTTCCAACTGTAATCCACTAGATACTAAGATCAAGATCTGGGGAGTGCCTCTGCCACCTTCAAGGGAGGTTCAGTTGGTGGCAACAAGGGAAAGGAACTTCTCAGTGAGAGCTCCCGCCCCATTGTGAAGCAAGTTTTCCACTCAGGCTCATCTGGCACCAACTTTTCAGTGCTATGTTGACTGTCCTCTATGACAGGTCATTTAATTGGCTTTAATATTTTATTGGGGCATTATGGCAGCAGTTTAACAGGTCCTGTGAGTTAATTTATGTAAGGTAGTGTAGCTTGTTAAATTTGGTTTTAAATTTTGCATTGTAATTTTTTGTGATGTTTTTATTGTTATCTGCATTTTATATTGTGTTTTATGTGCTGCTGTAAACTGCCTGGAGAACTTTGGCTATAGAAATAAAAGTAATAATCATAATCATCATATAGTTGCCAAGGTTTGTTATAGAGGGTTGCCTGTCATATCATGTAACCCCAATCTTTATGTGCTATGTGAAAAGGGGCTGGCACAGCCTTGTCCTTCAACTCTGGCAGCAAAACGCCTCCAGCCAACCCAGAATCTAGCAGTGTTTTGACTACAGCCTCTTCTATTGCTTCTTTTCTCCAATCTTTAGGGGGAGATTCATGCCTAAACAAATTCTATTCCCCACACAGTATAAAGGTTGGACAGAGAAGTTCAGCCAATCACAGGCAGTCAAAAAACATTAACCATTAACCAGCCTAAATTCTTTTGAAATCAGGGAGTGTTAATGGCACTTAACTCTGCAGGCTCACACAAGAAAATAGTTCCTATAAGGAGTAAGCATATTTTCTTTCCATTGGGGACTTTTTCAAAGGCAGAGGGGACTCTTGGATGGATGGGTGGTGGGAAATTTCGCTGGGTTTAATCCTTGGAGGGGCCTTTAATAATGGAGCAGCTTCGTCATTTGTTCTATATTTTCTAATTCTAAGCACATATGCAACAGTCATGTGAAAATTCATCATCTCAAATGTACCGAGCCCTCAAAATCTATAAGTTTTAAAGCAAAATATTGTCTCTGATATTCAACGCACAGCTGCACACTGGGAAGAACAAGAACCTGTATCTAATTTCACATAAAAATTCAACAGGGCTTTCCACATCCTTATTTAGGAGAAAATGTAAAATTATTACCATCTGGTGCAAGCATCCCTCACTATAGGTGCAATGTTTCGTCTTATCAAGCGACTCTGACCCAATGAGCCGTGTTCAGTTTCCAGCTGGAAGCTGACAGCTATATCAGGAATTCCTGGACCACAATGTCTGCAGTTACCAGAAAAAACAGGAGAATTTTCTTCTGGCTAGACCCATGTGTAGCTCAAGACATTCTGGGTGGAAAAGGAGGCCTCCATAAGAAGGACACAATGACTGGGTGTTCAGTTCCGTTCTTTCCGTTTATCAAGTGCTCCTCAGAGACTGCAACATTCCTGCTCTGTCAGCTAATTTTAGTCATGTTTGTAACTGGCCTTCTCTGACTGTCTCTCTTATCCCGACGCTTGTCTCTCACACCCACCCAATTGTCTGAATGAACTCAAGAGTATCAAAGAGAGGATGTGGGTGGAAGAGGTTGCTGGAAGGCCCTGCTACGTACACAGCAGCAAAGACAGAGTACGTAACGCTGAACCAAGCAGCAAGTGGGCAAACTTGGCGGTGATGTACAAAATCATGCATGGTGTGGAGAAAGTAGGTAGGGAGATAGAGCTTCTTCTTTGTAATCTCCCCAGTCTTTCTCTCTTCTTGCTGCTCTTTCTGGCTCCTCTTTCTTTCCCTGTTTCTTTCTTTTTCCTGTTTCCTACCCCCCCCCCCCTTTCCTTTCTCTCTCTCTCTCCCTCACCCTGTTTCTTTTTCTTCCCACTGCATACCTGTTCTCTCATCCCCCCATCCAGCTCTCTCAGGCTCCTCTTCCTCCCTTTCCTCTCTGATGGTGCCTCTACATACAGCATTTATCTCCTGAGCCCCCATTCACAGAGGTCTGTGGGTCTTTTGCAATAGTCATCAGCTAGAGCCCCTTGGCCAGAGCGCCAACCCTTTCTTGCTGCTCTTGCTAAGGAGCTCTAGAACCTTTTCACTTCACTGTAGCTTAGTACACCGGTAAGAGAATGGCAAATTCTCTGGAAAATCCAGAACTCCTTTTTCCACATGCTGCACCTGAGGAGTTATAGGTCCACCCCTTGTTGGAGGAAGAGGAGTCCCACAAAGCTCACTGAAAGGAAATGTGGTTGTGATGATGGGCTGTCGGCTATAGTGTGGCCACCTGCACTATGTTAAAGAAGAGGGCAAAATAAAGACAAAAAGGACGAAAAGAAGAGGAGCTGGGCACACATCATTCAGACATAGAAAAGTAAGACAGAGAAGGGACACCTGCTGACTTTCACATGGCTGCCACTTTCACTCCCAGATGGTAAGCTGCTGGTTGAAGGAGGACTGTACATCACAGTTTAATTATCAGTGCAAAATTTAAGAGCCTTGTCCTGTGAGGCCCTGAAAAGGCCCTGGGGCAAATAGAGCCTTGCCTTGCGTTGTTCCAAGTTTTTTCAAGGTCTTCACTTTCCTGTGGCCTCATTCACATGCAGAAATAAGCACTGGCTTATTTGGAAACAACAAACTTTGGACTGGATGTTACAATAAGCCAACTCCAAATGCAACTCCCATCATCCCCAGCATAAACAGCAACCGTGCTGGGGACTGTGGGAATTGCAGTCCAATGGCTCTAGGCTGAGGAAGACTGCAGCAAGCCATCTCTTCCTGGTAGGGCCAGCTCAAGACATTTTGCTGCCTGAGGTGACGGAGATCATGGTATCCTTCTTGTCTCCATGTATAAACCGCACCACTGGCAAAGGGACAGTATTTTCCACTGCACCTGAGGGCAGCAGGCCTGCTAACAGCCTGCAGGCTAAGCTGCAGTGCCCTCCAACACCTCTCTGCCTCTTCTCAGCATCTACCGCCTGAGGCAGCTGCCTCAGGGAACTAGTGGCAGGGCTGGCCCCACCTCCTGTTGAATCTCACTCACCTGCCAAGGAGAAGTGAAGCGGGAACAAATGAGCTATGAGTCCCAGCTCACTGCTCGTTCCCAGTCAGCCAGATATCTTGGTTTATTATGATGCACATGAATGCTGCCAATGCGCAACCCATCTGCGCGGTGATAATGCAACGCACTCTGCACGTATTTTAAAATGCCACGTCTCAACTACCTTCAAGCAGAGCATTGTAAAAGAGTATTGAATGGGGGGGGGGGTGAGAACCAAACGTGATAATTGCACAAGGACTCACAACTTTTGTTCCACTACTTTGATGCCAGATGCAGCCATAACAGAAACAGAACTTTGGGGTGCTGGGTTCCTGAAGCTGGCCCCCAGCAAGCATTGCGCAGCCGGTGCACCATTTCCATCTTCACCATTTCTCTGTGTTAAGAAAAGAAGAGGAAAGAAGTAGCAGAGCATGGGGAGAAAACCAAATCGCCTGGACCCCCTTTCATGTAAAAATCTGCAAATGAGGCAGTGGAAGAGTAGCATCAGAACCTACCTGGAAGCACCACTAGCCTTAAGTGGCAAAACATGCTGTTTGCCCAAAGAGGCTGCATGGTTGCAATACTATCCAACATCATCTTTCATAGGGTACAACAATATGAAAGGGTAAAGAGCCAGTTGCTGTCACTGTCCCTTTTCACATTTTTATGCCAACACTCAGCCAGCATCAAAAGTAAGCATGGAGCCACCTCCCTTGCCGACCTGCTTCTCTCCCTGCCGCTCACCTGAGCCAGAGCATGGAGGTGGTGAGAAGGAGCAGGCCGGATGTAAAGCATCCTTGCTCCCTGGCTCTTTCCCTTCAAGCAAACGAGAGGGCAGCAATGGTGGAAACGAGGGCGAGGAGCAAGAGCGGCGCTTCCAGAGTGGCAGGAAACTCGGCTCACTGAAGGGGGCATCCCACTGAGTTACTCAAGGGCCCCCAGACTTGGAACTGCCACTGCCAACACTTGCACAACGGAACACTTTCATGGGAACTTTTATAATGCCCCCTTGCACACAGTACCAAAGCATTGCTGAATGCTTCTTCCACCCTTCACATAGTTTCCAAGTCCCAGGATAAACAGAAAGTTTTTCTGTTTGCGGGATTCCAACCCTGACTCGGCCAGCTGCACAAGTTATCAGAGGTTTGACTGACTAATAAGGAGGGAATTTTGGAAGGCCTTGGGGTTCAGGCCCATGGGAGTGTGCAAGTCATGCTGATAAATTATTTTCTTGCCATCGGTCCCAAGAGTGGAAGTCCTACAACAATGGCAAAGGTTACAGAGGAAGTTTGTGTTTGTACTTTGCCCTTCATGCAACCCTCCATGAGTGTTGTGGTTTCTTGGAAGAAAGGGCTATTTTCACTTTCAGGATTCTTGATGCCTTATCTGCATACAAAGGTGAACTGCACATCTTTTCTTGGACATGTGTATTTCTGCAGATTGAAAGCCACATGCTACAGGAGGCAGGAGGGGAAAGTTGATCTTGCTATACTGCCTGTTTGCAAGCCTACTGCCAAAACCCACTGCACTGTAGGGACTCCATGGATCATAATGCCATTATAGCAGGTTGAATGGCATTTAGGTACAGAGTTAAACTGTGGACTTCACTTCCACAAGATGCAACAATAGCCACCAATTTGGGTGGCTTTAAAAGTGGATTGGGCAAATTCATAATGGCTACTAGTCTTGGAGGCTGCTGTCTGTGAGATGCAAGGAAAAAATGATGGTTTGTCACCAAAATTCAGAGACAATGGACTACAGTGCCTAGAAGGGTCAAATAGCAGTTTTTCTTCCAATGCAGCCACATTCAGCAACTGTCAGGTGAGTTGCTAAGAAAATCCAAAAGTGTGAGGAATCTTAGCAAGGAAGAGGGGTCTGGGGAGGACCTAAACCCCCTTCTCAGTGAGATTTTCAAAACTCACCCCCTTAGAGTGCACAGTTTGCACTTTGTCTCAAGCCTTTAGGTGCTCAGGAAAGAGCAAATGGGCACCCCAACCCCAATTTTAAGAGGAAAGGTGCTCTGACAGCTTGCTGTTTATGTCAATCTACAAATGGCAGCCCCCTGGGACAGTGGAACTGCAAGAACTTTATACTGAGGTGTGTGACCAGGTCCTGTCATTGTGACAAACAGTGAAGCGTATTCATGGAATAATCCTTTCTGAAATGTGAATAGTTTGCATTCCACTCTTCATCCTTAATAAATGCAGCAATAATCACTTGATCTTACTATTTCCTGATTGAGGCTTGCTGGAAAACCACACCTTAGCAATACTTTGGCTCCACACCAGCAGCCCATGCCTGCTTCGTCCTTTGTGAATGGCTCCAAATATTTTGAGACATAACACACACATTTCACAATTGATGCAGCCTTGAATGTATTGCATTTGGCTATTTCCCTCGAGTATAAAATTTTAAATGAAATGCTACTTTGAATTGCTTAACAAGGTAACATAATAAGGATTGCAAGATCTAAGCTAGAAAATGGAGTGATACTTTGGAGCACTGCTATCTGGTCGAAACTGTGCTGCGTAGCTGGCTGTTCTGAAATTAGGATTGCGCTCTCTCTCTCTCTCTCTCTCTCTCTCCAGCTTTAGCGGGCTGGCATTAGGAACATCCTCGCAAAATAAGAAACTGGCAACTCTGAATGGAATATTTTTCTCATGGCTAGTAATGCAACAGATACGAGATTCCCCGGGCAGAACATTGTGTCTGCATCCCAATGCCCCATCTTCCATAGTCCAGACTCTTTTCTTAGGCCAAGGTCATCTTATCGGCCCTTCGGGAGATACAAGCCTACCCGCTGGGAAATGAGGGTGGTGTCAGACCTGATGCTTCTCCCAGAAACAGCAACCCCATTAGGAGGCCGTGAGCGGATTGCCACAAGCGAGGGCTGACACCCTGCACAGCAAGCCCTCCGCCTTCAAGTGCTTGTTTGGCTAGAGGGTGGGGATGAAGTGTCTTCTGGCATCTCATAGTAGGGTGGAGCAGTGTGAAAGGGAGGTTAGCTGTGATTTCCACATTGCATTAGGTAATGTCAGCACAGATTGCAAGTCCTGATGTAGATACAGGAGGCAGAAAAGCTGCTGCATCTTTCATGCAGAGCTATGCCCTCTGTAAATCAGATCTCCACATGCACAGCTAGAGTAAGGTGTCCACTAAACAGGCACAGACACAGCCAGCTGTGATGTTCTAGTGTATCTACACTCGCCACACACTTGGTTTGCTGCATAACTGGTGTCCCAGGTACCTTTCCATCTAGGGGTCTCCCGCAACAAACACAGAAAGCCAGTCTGACTGAGGCTCCATGAACAATGGGAGTTGTTCTTCAAAACCATATCTAAGTACTAAGATATTTCATGACATTTACACAGGCGGGTAATTTCATGCCAAGCAATCTCAGCTGGGATATTGCAAGGTCTGGATCTATTCCCCAGGACTCTAAACATCCATTATTATCAATGAAGTTGCATTTTATTTATTTTTTTCCATAGCTGAACTCCCATGCAGGGGAGAATGTTCAAGGGGAATTCCAGCTGGGGACAGAAGGATTAACTCCCCCTCGCCACAAGTTGCATCACACATTCACACACCCCAGCTGTCTCCTTGCACAGCAATTAAGTGCAGGAAAAAACACCACTGATTTGGTATGTTTGGGGCAGGGTGCAGATTAAGGGAAGAATGTATTTTCATTGAGATTATCATTTGGATGAGAACTTAATTGGCTTTGCCTCCTGTGAAATTTAACTAAATCCTATTTAGGAATTTCAACTTTTACATAAA
Organism: Varanus komodoensis; assembly: GCF_004798865.1. NCBI lineage: Eukaryota > Metazoa > Chordata > Lepidosauria > Squamata > Varanidae > Varanus > Varanus komodoensis. The sequence goes on from NW_025335922.1 coordinate 4,307,129, forward strand.
TAGATACATATGAATCAACATGAGCAAACTGTGTGCATATTTATGTCCCATCTGTCTAGGCTCTGGTCTTTCAAGCATTTAGCAACATCTCTGATCTCAGCTAACATATAGCAGCTAGGCTAATGTAAGAAGAGTCTAAATATCAGAATTCCATGTCTGAGAGAATACGGTACTGCTACCAAAAGAGGACTTCCATGCAGCATTTCCCTTTCTCCTCTACAGTCCTCTCATTCAACCTACCCTGTGCTCTGGTGTGATGGTGATGGTTGTTTCCCTGTCCCCACTAAACCTCCATGGCAGGTGCAAGTAGGAAAATGTACATCCTATCGATGCAGGACAAGTAGCATATGCTGGAGGGGTGTGGATTAACCTGACTCATACCTTGACACATAGCTACCATTTTCATCTGCAGCCCTCTGGCTTCCGCATTGAGCACTTCCATCCTGAGTGGATGGATCTGTGCCGCTGAGAGCGCAATGTCCAACTTCCTTGCAGCCTCAGCTGCTAAGAACATTCACATGCAACTTTTATAAATCATTGGCATTCTGTCGTTCCAACTTTAAACAGAAACGATAACATCATAGTCACTGACTGGGTATGCAAGTCACATGAACAACATGAAAGCAATATCCACGAGCACTCAAGCACTATGCTCTTCTGCAGTGTGGGACCATGTGGAATACACTGTGAGTGTGGATGACTCAACAGCCCCAATAGTATGTAACTTGGAAGGCTACCTTTCCATATTGACCCTGCTGATTAAACACTTAGCGGATGCTCATCTCATCCTCTCCTGTGCTTCCCTGCCAGCTCTGCAGAGGCTGCACTTGGCTCTGTGCCGAGCATCTTGATTTGGTCAAGGGTAGACTTTCAAGACAAAAGACTGGTCCATGCGGCAGGCCAGGCAGGAGAGTGATGAGGACTGGTCCTGCATTGATTACACAGGTGTCTTTCATTACAATGTTTATTCAAAAGGAAGGAAGGACAAGAAGGAGCTTTGACAGAGTCTGTGTCAGCAGCTCATTACAAGAGAAAATGTGAAAGCAAGTGCTACTGCAATTATACATAAAATGAATTCATAAAAAATGGCTTTTCAGGGGCACTGGGCCGACAGTTCTAAATACTGATGCTTCAAAATGACGGGACATGAATGAGCTACCTGATTCAGAACTTATTTGCATTCCAGCCCAGATGAAAAGAACGTTTGCTGCATTCTGAGCTACACTCTTCCAATCCCTCTATCATGAATGACTCAGTAAACTCTTCTACATGAGGCTGTTCATCTGCTTATCTACTTTTTTGCGGGGAGGAGAGCAGAATCACAATCTGAGCACTACACAGGAGCATGTCTTTTCCTGTTTTTCTTCCTCAAAACCTCTAGGTGGCACTGTAGTACTGCAGAATAGCACAAAAGCACAAGAGGAAATCAGGTTTTCTTTGCTTTCACAATGAAATGCTACATTTTAAAAACCGTAAATGTAAAATCTTAAGCCTAATTGTAAACTCACTGAAAGTGCTGTTTGGACACAGAAGCAAAACTGGAGGATCACAATGTCATGTCTCCTGGACACTCTTCACAACCACAAGGACTAGGAATTGAGCCTTACTGGGATAAGCAACCCATAGCTCTTAACCCAGTTGCTCTCTGTGGCAAACCACAGGGACTACAGCTGGGAGGTTCTCCTTAGGCTTTCTGGGGTGGCTACATGCACCCAGCCATGCCGTTGGTGCTCCTCAGCAAGACAGGCTGCAGAGGCTTTCAGTCCAGTCAGGACTTTATCTGGGAAATTACATCCTTTCCCGGCTCAGCCACCTGTTTTGATCATCTCACCTTACCTTTAAGATGACTCCTGGTTCCTATATGATACATACAACATATGAAATTCTAGACAAACAGGTACAATTTCTGGCTAGGAGGGAAGCCCACAGCTGCACTCATTTAGATGTGGCAGTCTTTTAAAAGAAAATAAAATGTAAAAATTATTCATGTGCATGACTATATTGTAACATTACAGAACACAATGGCTAAGATGCATGAGTTGGCAGTTACCAGGAGAAGCAAGTTTAAAAGACAGGTGATGGCCCTGGGATGACAGGCCAGGAAGTAGGCCTGGCCTGCCAGACACGGTAATTGAGTGTCCTTGCCCTAGATGACAGCTCTTTAGAATAACAGTAGTTCATATTAATAACCTGAATGACAAAACATATTTTTTTCAAATCAGCATGAAACCCAATGCCATCTCAGTCCCTGAGAACTCGCCCAGTTATTTGCCTTGCAAGATGAAAGGAATTGTGGAATGTGCTGGCTCCAGAACCAAGTCCCTGTCCTGTCAACGTTTTAATGGGTTTCCTGCTTCTGTAGGTTCAAAGAGCAATTACAGGCTCCAGCGAAAGTACAGCAAATGGAAAACAGATTGCCTGGCTCTCCCCAAACTCCTAGAGAATAAGCAAGGGCTAGACCCAGGGCCATCTAATGAATTGAAGGGAAGCCTCCCTCCCTTCCCTCCTCCTGAGGCTTCAGGAAGTTCCTGAAGTGGGCTGTTCATCGTTCTTCTCCTGGAGGATAAATCCAGGGACCAGACCTCTCTCTACACTTCCCTCAAAGAGGCAACACTGTGGTCCAGAGAGGGCAGTGGGCTCCTGGAGGACACCAGAAGCAAGTTTCTTTGCCTCCTACCTCCATGTCTTCCTTTCCCCATAATATTTTGGCAGTCAGGGATGAGGGTGAAGGTGGCAGTCTTTTGATGTCTCATAGGACCCTTCCAAACTTTATACAATAAGAGTTCAGCATAAGGCCAAGCCAGGGAACCTTTGGCTCTAAGAACCATGCCAGGGCTGTGTGCCAGTAGCAGGTGGGCTACCCCATTCCTGGCATGTGCCCCCAACTTGATTACGGGGCTCTGTTCACACACTTATATTCCCTTCTCTGTGCACACACTTACACTCTCTGCCTTTCTCTCTCCTATACCTGTTCAAGAGTGAGCCTGTCCTTCACCAATGGTGAGTGCTCCCAAAACACCCCTCCTCACATCCCAGCTCAGATCTTTGCTCACCTCCACTACCTGGAAGTGTGCAGGGAGAATTTGGAAAGCATGCAGAATCACTAATCTCTGATCAGCTGCTGATTGGGAGTGAGATACTTCCTGGCTGGGGAGACAGATGGGACCTGGGGCAGAGGTAGGTGGGCCGGAGAGAAATTCCTTGTGGGAATGGCCCATGGAATGGAGTTTCCCCACCCCAGAATGAGAGTTCAGCAGAAGAAGTGAGTGAGTAGAACACCTAACACCAGGTAGTAAGTGGTTTGCCACTTTCAAAAATGGTAGTTCTGTCAATACTGAGCAGGTCTAATGAAAATAGAAACATCTTTGCCTGCAAACTAGCCAGGAAGCTCCCTGAGTGTAAATACCTTCCCCTATGCACTCCAGAGACCAGACTCATTTACTTCTGCAGCTTGTAAGTCCTATCAACAGCAATGCTGGGCAAGGCATCTTCAATGGGGACCTTCCGTCTGTGAGTTTGCCTTCTCACCACCATGGTCACCAGCTCCTGTTGTCCCTCCTCTGCTTCCTTAGCATGGTTACCACCTGTTTGCTTGAGAGGTACTTCTACAGTGTCTCCTTGCCTCCACTGTTGCAGAATGAGAGGCAGGTGAATGAGGAGGGCGATGACATGAAGAGTCCAGGCCACCTGTCCCCAGCTGGTCTGCAGGTCTCCTGCAGGGCTAACCATGCCTACCCATGACCCTGGCACTGATCAGCAGCACTGCCTCCCACTCCCCTGCGATCTCAACAGCCCTTTTTATTGTGGTGTCTGTCCTCTCTCCTGCTGCCAGAAGATGCCTCCTACCAGTCTACAGGGAATGCCAGCCAAATTTTTAAAACTCAGGAACTTGTCATTCTGTGTCCTGAGGCATCTCGCTGTGTCTCAAACTACCAAGTTCCAGATTTTCTATAGAAACATACTTTTCTCACTCTGTACAAGCTGTAGAAAAAGGATTTCTTTTTTTAAAAGAGCAAAAAGTGTGGGTTGGAATGGGAAATGGCATGTGTTCTGGGAAAACCAGACTGGATTTTAAAACTCTTGGACTCGATACAAAGAGCCAATCATTCAATGAAGCTGTTCCCTGTCTGCTGAAGACTATAATGACTGAATGGAAAATAAATATGCGCGCCCAAACTTTGACTGAAAGGTGGCAAACACTGTAAAATGTAATTATATTGATTGAACTTGCCAGGTGAATATCAGGAATATGCATTTTTCATGCTTACATGCTTCTGTAGCTTTGCCACACAAACCTCCAGCACCACCACACCAAAGCATTGGAGGTTCAAGAAAACTTTGAATCCACTGCTAAAGTAGATAGAGATATATCCCAATAGATAAACACATTTACTTCATTGAGTAATCAGCCTTTGGATCGGAAATTGGATTGTTTCTGTTCATAACAGATGCAGCTGCCTGCTCTCTCATGAGCAATTAGTCTTACTGTGTATATATATCTTGATGCTCTGTTCTCCCTCTGAAAAGCTCAAAGTAACATTCTAACCTCACAGACCCTTATACCTGTTATGACTTGTTTGCTAAATACATTCAAGGATAAAGTCTGTCAAAACTTCAATGCACCAGAGCTGCACTACAGTTGAATGATGGGTCCAGAGCAGCCTCTTTCAACCTGGTGCCCTCCAGATGTGCAGGACTGCAACTCCCATTAACCTGAGCCATTGTTTGCAACCCTAAAACCATCATACTATTGCAGACTGTGATATTTAACTTTAAGCTTGGAAGCATGTTAGAAGGAAATCAAAGAGACTTGGGTTAATTGTTGATTGACTGGAGAGCCAGGTTCTGCATCCAACCAGATAGCATCTTTGGCGTCATACTTTGGAAATCATACACAATATGTCAACTACTTTTAGCACAGGATGGGCACGGTGACTGTTAATAGCTGATTTGGCTGGTTCCTGTTGTTGATGTCATTCCTTCTGTCTAAATCGGCAAGAACACACGGTCAGGTCTCTGTTCACCAAGGCTTTGTTTGGTTGGGCAAAATCAGCTTAGCTCATTTGGGCTGAAGTCAAGCTTCTTTCTCTTGCCCAACCACAGTTGGCTTTCTGAATCCAGCTGGCTAAAACCACACTCAGTTTGCAACATTCCAAGACAAACCTATCATGGGTTCCACTGGAGTCTGGAGATCACTTTATGTTTGTTTACTTCCACTGAGATATAAGGCCATTCATTGCACAATAATACTTATCTCTTCATCTAAGTAAGGTTTCCTTTCCCATACAGGAAATGTTGTGTCTCTGTCTTGCAGCCAACACCAAGCATCCTCAGGCAGCTGTGGGATCCCACATTTCTCAGCACTAGCTCTGTTGCTTGCCTTGGGCCATCTGCAGCAGGTGACTACAAGCAGCCATTTTAAATTTCCCACAATACTTTGCTGTGCATGACATATTATCATTCTGAGGCATTGTGGGAAATTTAAATGGTGGCCTCCTGGGGCTATCATTCAGCTTCAGAGTACTGTTGCAATGAGGTAAAACTGCTATTGGGGATATAAGCAGGGGAGGAAGCCCACCAGCAGGTAGCATGCTGAGAGCCCCCAACAAGCCCTAGGGTGGCCCAGGGACCTGTTTTATAGAGAACAGCCCTCTCTTTGAAGGGCTGCCAGAAAACAATCCTCTGTTTGATGTTCTGTCCTGTCCAATTCCAATTTAAAGATAATGGACTCTGAGAAAGGTTGTTCATCAACAGTTAGGATCTGTGGACTGGGCAGCAGATTGAAGAGGCAGGCACATGGCTCACCTGGCCACAGTCTTCCTAGGTATGGCAAGACGTACTGCATTTCTAGTTATATTATAATAATTGAATAAATTGCAATCTATAATGATAAATGAGGATATGCAACGGATATGCAAATCACCTAACTGGCTTTGTCCTCTTATTGATTGATGTATTACCTTTTCTTGATGCTGCTGGGGTTTTTCGGCAATTCATAAATGGCCACTCTAATCTTTGCTAGATCATTTTGTTATCAGGTCACCAGAACACAAGTCCAAGATATGCTAAGAATTAAACGTGCAGATTAAGCAGTGTTGTAGCATCCACAGCAACTCCTTTTCCATCCTTTTGGTCCAGCTCCTTCATCACCTGCAATCAGGCAAGTTATGGCTACTGATGTGGTTCCCAAAGTAAGAGGCATGTTTTTGAGGGCATTTCAGGTGCTATTTAGGAATGTCACAAGTATTTCCTAGACAGGCCTTAAGCCTCAGTTCACCTTTGTGGGTACTCCAATGTAGCTAAAAAACAGTTGAGCTTCACTACCCATGTCTTCCTTAGAGGTCCATGTTGTGTCTCCTTCTAGGCTGCATTTGCACAGGGCCTTATAATACTGCATTTCTTCTGGGTGTAACTGGTATAGCATAGGGTTGGCGACCCTCTGGCCCTCTGGATGTTGGACTCCAACACCCATAAACCAGAGCTCGCATGGCCATTGGTGCGGGATGCTGGGAGCCATCATCCAACAACATCTGCAGCTTGACCATCCCTGGCCTAGCAGATCACTGGCTTGCCAAATCTAGACAATATTTTGCAGGTGGCTCTGCTTGTGTTGTACAGCATCATCTTTTCTCCTCAGTGTGGCCCACCATCTAAGCTACTGTATATAAAGTGAACCAATCTGCAGAAAAACTTCCAGCTAAGTTTTTCAGAGTAACTTGCCTCTCTTATAATTTGTAATAGTTACAGTAAACTATAGCTCTAAGATGATGGGAACAGCCGCACCTCCCAAAATGTTCTCTTCTACTCAACTAGTGCAGATACAGCCTCTTGTTTACTTTTCAGCCCTTCAATTTCCTAATTGCATAGAGGAATTTCCATCCAATTTGTTTTCCGCGACTGTCAACATGACGAGCCTGCATCTATATGAATGGAGACAGGCTTGCCATGTGCCCCTGTAGTTGCCTCGTTGACAACGTGAGGTGCATTCCAAAACTGCCTCCCTACAAAAACCCCAAATCCCACATTCTGAACACACAGCTTCCCTCCGTGCTTGGCTAGTGCTATTTTTTTTCTCGGCACGTGGGCACACACATGCACACACTCCCGCAGTCCACAAGAGTCTGTTCTGAGGTTTCCTTGAATGATGGGAAACACATGTTCTGAGGCATAGCACTGTTTCTCTCCAGGGAAAATAAGAATCCCTGTGAGTCATTGCAAGCAGCCCCATTGTCTGTTGTGAATCATGTCCTGTATGAGGGATTCCTTTGTTGGTTCCAGGGGCCCTATATGCTGAGCAGGCATGCCGTGGGCTGAAGCCCTGCGGACTTGCTCCAAGTGCATTTCTCTTGGCTTTTAAGGGTTTTTCTCATGCAAGCACTTGTCTGCGTGACTCAGAGCTCTGCCACTTTGGATTGAAGTCACCCTTCTCAGACCAGGACATCAAGAGCCGAGGCAGCAGCCTGAGAGGAATACTAAAAGAAAAAGTTACCAGCTTTATTTTAAAGACTATGTTACTTGCATTAACACAGAAGCTCTTTCTGCAACAGCAGCAAGCTGCAAAATAAAAGTTGTTGTTGTTGTTGTTGTTGTTATCCCACCCTCCTTCCTCTTGCAATGAACCTAAGGTGGCGTAAAAAGTTCTCCTCCTCTCCATTTTATCCTCACAACAACCCTGTGAGGTAGGTTAGACTGGGAGTCAGTTCAAATTAACTTGCCATTTAATTAATGAGTTCACAAAAACTTATTGTTCTAAAGCTGAGCACTGTTTAATCAGATATATCCAGGAGTTTAAGCCGAAGGTTAACCTAGTTAGACATAAAGATGATCTCCTTTTAAGCTAAGTTGCTAGACACGTCTGGAGCACAAATGCTGGTGACAGTTGTGGGCTGCAAGGGTGGAAATACACAGTTAGTGAGAGAAAGGAAAGGTAACAAAGCATAAGCAGTTGTAATTACCTTTCCTCTGAGTAAGGGAAACCAAAGGATACCTCCCTGTTGGTTCCAGGAAGCTAGAAAAAATAGTTTGGGCACAGAGTACTCTCTGATCTCCTAGCTTTTGGTTATAAATCAAAGAGAACACAAGCTTCAGCCCCCCAGGGCTTTCCTACATGGGACATGTATTGTGCACTCACAATTCCTCACTCATGGAGGTTTGCAGAGCTATTTCATTGGTCATTATCTTCCAGGGCTTCTCCCAAGTTTTCCTGTCATTATCACAGTTTTTTCTAGAGTGAAAAAGTGGTACTTTCCTAGATGCTGCCATTTTTTACTACAGAGGCCTAGTATACTTTGGCAGTTCTGCTCTGTATCATGGTGCCACCTTCTGCTGTACAATAGAAGATATGGGAAAATATAGGAAAGCAGAGAGGAAAACCCAAGAGCAGGAGGAACCTCCAGTGAAGGGCCCTCTGAAGGCTTCTTTACATGAGGGGTTTAACCCACTGTTTTACTGAGGTTTCTTCCATTTTCATTGCAGGAGGAAAAATGCATCCTCTACAACATCCCCCCCACCCCCCACCCCCAGGATTTGTGTCTCTCTGCCTTTCTAAATATTCTGTTAACCAATCACATGATGCTATAGCTTCCCTATAGTGGATCTGAAATTCCCCATGTGGTGTTTGTTCAGATAATAAAATTTAATGCCAGGTTTTCCTGACTCTGGAAAAAAAAAACCCATTGAAAAGGCTGGGAAGCACAGGAGAGACTGGAGGATGAAGATATCATGAAGAACCCCCACTAACTCCTGTGCATGAATCATCACAAGAGCCCAACACCCACTTCATTTGGAGATGCCTTAATCCTCCTAAAAAGATAATGGAAGATGCATTGGCGAAGCATCAGGCTATTTGCCTCATGGAAAGAAGGCCACAGACACTGTTGAGGACCAAAGTCATCCAGGGGGAAATCCTAGGCAAGCTTAGACAGAAGAAAAGGCTCCGAACTCCCAGGATGCTCCAGCCGGCATAAGCCTTTTTTTCCTGTCTAAGCTTACACCTTAAGGTTCTCTCCTAATGCTTGGTACATGCTACTTACTCTTAAGTCCAAGCTTGCATAAGGATAAGGGCTGATATTGTTTGTTTTTTAATCACACTATATATGTTAATTGGCTCACCATTGCAATGATGTGTTAACAATATTCAGTGTGGGAATGGCAATTGTTAAGCATGCTGTCTATATTTTTTGCATTTCAATTCAATTTCACAACAGTTTACATCTTCCCTCCCACCCACTTCCAGCCTGTATACATGAATCTGCCAAATTGAAGTTAACACTGTGCTGTGGTATGAATGGAACCCAAGTTTGGACTGAACAGGTGCTTTACTAAGGGGTATGACTTTCTCTCTGGATATACAAGGTTCTGCTTAAGAATATAAGAAAGCCATGACGGATCAGACCCATGGTCCACATAATCAGGCATTCTGCTCACATAGGTGTCAACCTGCTGCCCAGAAGAGACAGACAAATAGGACATGAATGTAACAGCAGTTTTCCGTGTCCAAAAGCTACTGGGGTACACAGACATATAGTCATTACGGCTAGTAGCCCTAACCACCATGAATATAACCAGCCTCCTTTTAAAGCTATTCAGATTGGAGGCTATCAGAATATCTTGTGGAAATGCATATCACAGTTTAACTATGTGCTATGTGAAGAAGGACTTCCTTTTATCTGTCCTGAATTTCCCATCAAACAGCTTCATGGGATGACTGCAGGTTCAAGTATCACAAGAGAAGGGGGGGGGGGGGGGGGGGGGAATGTGTGCCTGTCTTCTCCCACCACGGATAATTTTGTACACCTCTTAAGCTATCCCAGATGTGGTAACCTTTGTTTGTAGGGGAGTTGCTCCAGCCCCTTCATCATTTCTGTTGCCCTTCTTGCACCTTCTCCAACTCTACAATATTATTATTATTATTATTATTATTATTATTATTATTATTATTATTATTACATTTCTATGCCGCCCCTTGCCGAAGCCTCGGGGCGGCTTACAACACAAGTGTGGCGACTATACATAGTATTCTAAGCAAGACTATACCATATAAGTGGAGTATGTTATTGACAGTTTTATTTTCAATTCCTTTCCTACTTATACCTAACATGAAATTTGATGTTTCCGCAGCAGCTGCACACTGGGTTGACATATCTGTCAGGCTGTTCACCATAATCTCCCAAAATCTCCTTGTTGGTCTGTCATTGGTAGGTCAGACCAATCAGCTTACACTTAAAGTTAATATTTATTATGCCAGTGTGCATCATTTACACTTGCTTATACTATTTGTCATTTTGATGCCCATTCTCCCAGTTTGAAGAGATATTTTTGGAGCCCCTTGCATTCCGCCCTTTAAAAAAACACCCTCTGAAAAACTTGATGCCATCAGCAAATGTTGCCATTCACTGCTCCTACCCCTGGATCTTTCATAAGTTGAAAAGCATTGGTTCCAATGCACACCCTTGTGAAACCCCTCTGTTTGCATCCTTCTTTTGGGAGAATTTACCTATTCTCTCTGCTCTTTAATCAGTTACTGATCCATAAGAGATTTCCCCCTCTTATTTTATGAGTGCTACATTTTCTCAGGATTCTTTGACATGGTGCTTTCATCAAAAGCCTTTTAGAAGACCAAGTAAACAATGTCTACTGGATCACTTTTGTCCACATGTTTATTAACTCCCAAAGTGTTAAAGTTCAGTGAGACAGAACGTATCCTTGTGAAAGTGATGTTCATCCCCTTTCAGCAGAAGCCTGTCCTTCTGTATGCTTATTAATTTTATCTTCAGTTAAACTTTCAACCAATTTACCTGGAACAAACTGTAACCTTGCAATTTCCTGGATCCCTTTTAAAAATTGGTGTTACATTGGCCATTCTGCAGTTATCTAGTAGAAAAGTAAATCTAAGGGACAGTTTGCATATTTTTGTTAGAAAATAAGCAGTTTCATACTTGAGTTCTTTAAGAACTCTAGGGTCATATCATCTGGGTATGGTGATCTTTTAATTTTCCATCTGTCTACAAGGCTGGGAACTTCGTCTTTTGTCATCTTCATCTTCATTATTTGACTCAGGTCCTCAGACTCCCTTCCTGCAGATTTTGCTTCAGGCACGTGTATCCGTTCTCTGTCTTCTGCAGTGAAGACAGAAAGTGAATTCATTTACCTTTTCCACAGTCTGTTCACTCTCCTTCAATACTCCCTAACTCCCTTGTCACTCAGTGGTACAGATGCTGGCAAAGGGAGGATCAGGAAAGATGCCAGCGGCTGCTGCAGTTACCTGGACTCCTACTTCATCAGTCCACCTAAATCTCATTTTTTCAGCTTACAATCTGGCAGCCTGAGGGTCTCACTGGGCAACTTCCAATGCTACTTACATTGCCAAGAGCATCTGAGCAGTGCTATCTCTATAAGGACTTACATAGGCGGCTGCCTTACACGATGGCTGCATCCCAGTGAAGCTTTTATCCTGCAGTTGCCCTTCCTCAGACAAGACACGGGGCAGGGGCAGGAGGCAGGGAGATGCCTGAGCAAACAGTACACAGTCTCTTTAAGCCCTGCTGCGTATCAGTTACTGATGTTAATGAGAAACTGGTTGAGACAGGACATGCTCACTAACTAGATGAGAACAGTGGGTAAGGAGGCAGCTTCTGAGAGCACTCCAGACAGCACAGTAAATGATTTCTTTACAGTTAAAGAAATATGGTTTCCTTTAAAGAAAACCAAATAAACCCCCACAATCCTAATCCTTTATACAGACACCAGCACAATAGCAATATCTTCCCTTTGCAACCCTCTTATGCTTCCCCAGTACATCATCTACCTTTTTTCTACATAAAAGGAAATCTGGTAAGGAAGAAAAGATGAAGCTGGTGAGCAATCTCATTTGACCAGTAATGCTCGGAGCCCTCTCTCAGGTCTGGAGCACCGTAATGTCAAAGAGCTGGTCTTCTAACTCAGTATTATCTATTCTGACTGGCAGCAGCTGCTTGGAGTTTCCTGCAGAAGCTTTTCCAACCCACTTTGGAGTTGCCAGGATCTGCATCTGGAATATTTTACATGCAGACCACATGATTTTTTCTTAAGTGATAGCTCTTAATTTATGTATGCTAAAACAAGGGTGCAGAACCTCAGGGGTAGGAGCCAAAACTGGCCTTCCCGGGGACCCAGTCTGGCCTTCCAGGATTTCCCAGATGGCCACATACCCTTTCCTGGCTCCACCCCTTCCCTCAACCATTATATGTTTTTGTGGTTTCCTGGTATGCTTCCCCTCCCCGCCCCTCTAGATGGTTCAAATGCACCTCCCAAGTGTTAGTAAGCACTTCAGGTTAAGGTACGCTAGTATTTATGGCCTTGCACCTTTTGTTTTCCCTGCCGCCTACACTGCAATGTGGCCTTCAAGAACTTCCCCAGCATGGAATTCAGCAGCTGGGCAGAAAGAGGTCCGGCATCCCTGTTCACACCCATTCCTAGGTCCTAACCTGGCAAACTCTCCATCTTTTTAACAGTTCCACCGTGGTGAAAAAGAATGCCGCTATGACTTATTCTGCCCTCCTTCTACTATTCTGGAAGGGCAACACCATTTTGGCCCCATTCACCATAATCACAGCATCCCATGATAAAAGGTTTGTTGTTAATCAGCTGAAAATCTGTAGTGCATTGATCCATCACTTTCTCCCCTGCTCTAGCATCTGCAAGTCTTTCAGCCAATCTGCATTTCTAGCAGAGATGCAACCATCTGGAATTACATCTGAGGCCTTGTTCACATGTTCCCTTTTTAATAGGGTAACATGAACCTCTCAGTACCATTCCCAGGATATGGTTCACTGGATGTTGTTGGCTGCCAATTACATTTTCCAGTAATGGAAATATCATACCCTCTGCAGACATTGGACAGGGTGGGTACAGCCATGCCTATAACATGATGCAAACCAATCACCTAATCATGCTGAACTCTACAAGTGCAAAGTGTGAGCAGGAAAAATGTAGTCATGTTGGCTTCTTGGATATGATGGAATTGCTACCCCAAGTGCTGGCAGCATGCTTCCAGATGTGTGAAAGAATGGGCCGGGGCATGTGTCCCTTTTTTCCTGATTTTCCAGGTTCAAGAATAGCTCCTACATTCATCCTGTGTCAGGTGGCCTCTGATGCCAGGTATGGGTAGCAATGCAAAATCCTGGAATTCCATATTGCTGGAGCCCAAGAGAATTCTGCTGAGCTTCCATTCTGATGAGTGCAAAAGGACTGCAGCAGATTATTTTTTTCAGATTCTGGAAATTATACTCTCCATGTTTGTTCTGTAATTTGTGCAAATGGTGAATTGCATAAATGAGGTATTTTCTGCTAAATCTTTACATTTGTACAGATGGCCTCATGCTTTTTCATTCTCTTATCCACAAGTATCTGCTAGGTAAATTCTCATCATGTTCTCATGGAAAATAGTTGATTTTGTTCTCTCACTAATTTGGCATTTATGCATTAGAGGTAACATAACTCAGAGGTGAGCAGACTTCATGCTTGAGGGGCATACTTTGTTTTTACCAGAATGCAGAGGTCCAGCCACTGCAGCCACAAGTGAATACTGGTTCAGGCAGGCAGAAATGCCCTAAGGCTGAAGGAGCAGGGTGCCTCCCAGAATTTCTGATCAGCAGAAGAAACAAGCTTGAAGTCCTTTCATGCACAAATCTACTGTTGCTTTTCCCCCAAACATTCTTTTTCAGGAACCAGGGGTGCTTGAGATGGAGAGCTACTAGGGCTACCCAACCAAAGTCATTGCACTGCCTCAATTTTGTCTTTTTACCCTTAACAGGGCTGATTATTTCCAGAAAGAAAAAAGACAGGGAGAAGTGAAATTTTCTCCCATAAAATTCTGCCTATGTGGCAGTGTGATTGCACAATAAAAGCCTTGCCAGGAAACACCCACAGTTTGAATTTCTAATAATTCCTATTGTTAAATAAATGGGAGTCAGAACCCCTTGCCAATTGATTGCGCATCACTCAGAGATGCATCCATTGATTCCAGACCCACTGCAAGTTCCCTGGAACAAAAGAACTCAGAAGAAGAACCCTGCCTGTCCCCAGGCAGACCTTTGTCCCTGTCACCAGCAGCCCAAGGGGCTCTTCAGGCCAGCTGGGGGCAGTAAGGAGAGAGGGTTGGGTGGTGGTGGGGGCAGGGTGTTCCTATCCATTGTGTGGTTCAAAGCTCTTTGCACATGACCAAGATACCACATAAGGTGTCAGCTTTGTGTTGAGATCTTACATGAGCCCCAGAGCAGTGTAGCAACAGAAGGCTGCTGGCTGTGGACACCTCACCCTGCTTCATGGGTGGGCTTGATCCCAATCTACCTTCTGCTCTCCCAGATATAATTCCGTTACAGGAACCCTTTTGTTGGCTTCTTTGTTCTCTGTCGCTCCAATTGTCAGGATGTGAATAGTGTTAGGGCTGATGTGGGAACTCAATCCATTAATTGGAAAGTACCATCTGGCCACCAGGTCAGTGATAATAATAACAGTAACAGCAGCAGCATATTGGTTTCTATAATAACTTAAGGAAGTTCCTGGAAGGAAAGCTTACCATCTCTCCTACAGCTGCCCGAACCAAAAAGGGAAAGGAAAATTTCCTTCTATGAACTTCCTTCCGTTAACTTATCTTAGAATCCGAGCCTGATTTGGGGCAATTCACCCTCCTCCAGCAGCCCCCACCCCATCCTGTGTTTTTCTGAGAATCCCCCAAATTCTCCAGGGAGGCTTCTTTCTCTGCACAGCTGGCTGTAGTATGGAGGATGGGATGGGAAACTTTCCTTCCGTGAACTTCCTTAAGTTAACTTATCTTAGGATCCAAGCCAATATTTATTTGGCTGTCCAGGGGTTCTGTTTTTTCACAGAAAGAGAAAGAGAAGGGGGATGCAATAGGGGAGAGAGACTCACCAGGTAATACAATACAAGTTATTTGACTGGCTTCTGTTGGCAAAAAAGAGGCCAAATGTTCAGGCTTTATACCAAACTGTTGCTGTTGTTAAATAGGAGACATATGCATGTCTATTTATTTTTAGATTAGAAACTATACTGCCTATTCTTGCCACATCAAATGTGTGAAGTGCAAAACACACAAGAAGGCTCGTTGTTTTGCATGAGTGTTGAAGGAAAGTTTGCCATGGTATTTTGCACTCGAGGCACCCCATCATATCTCAGCATAGAGGAGATTATAATAAATTCAACTACTGATCTTGCCACATACCTCCTTCCTTTCCCCCAGAAAGAGATGATCTCACTTCTCTAGGCATCAGTACTCTTCCCCCCGACAGCTTTGACTACCTTTATTTTCCCTCTTGCATCAGTACTTGTGTGTAGCAGTTCCCAGGTAATAACTCCACAAAGTTAGTTTGGAAATGCACAACAATATTTGACTGTTGTATCTCACAGAGATAATTCTTGAAGGAAATGGGCTACTGAAACTGCTGTGTTGTGAGGCCAAGGTTGGGTGCTTGCAGGTGGAGGGCTCATAACATTACCAGTCAAAACTTATTCTGTCAGTTCTTCCATAAAGAGATGTTTTTTCGGGGAAGGAAAAAAAATTGGTGGGAAAACACAGGTGGGTTTTAAATGGGAGACTAAGGCTAACCTTTCAGATGAGGATGTGGGAGACAAACACTTCCAAAGTCCTTTTTCTTTGGTTAAAAGCAGCTGTGGGAGAACTTGTGGACTGTGATTCTGGGATGGAAGAACGGTCATATATCTGAGCTAAATCTCCCTTTGCACAAAGCTGCTAGCTACAAAGGGGCAAGAGACATTTGTCCATTGTACTGTGCCTTCTTTCCTTTCCAGTAACAGCAGTGTCCAGGAAACTCTTAAAGGCAGAATCTTAGGATAGCTAAGGCAGGAAAAGACCTACAGCTCCCAGCCATGCTAACTGGGCCATGCTGGGAGTGGTGGATTAGGTAGCTAGCCTCTGTCTGTCCAGATCGGGGTGTAGTTGGCAAATCAACATAAGCTGATAGAAAGTGTTCCACCAAGTCCACCTGAGACTCAAGTGACAATTCCATATCCAGGAGCACCCCCAAACTATGGACTATGTAATTTAGGTGGCAAGCAAACCCATCCAGGACAGCTGGCAATTCAATTGCTAGGATTTTGAGAGCTATTTTGGCTAAAGGGGTGGGATAGAAATCCAATAAATAAATAATAGGGTTGTGCATCCGGAAGGAAAATGTTAAGCTCTTCTCTCAGTCCTGTGACCCATCCAAATTGCTCCATTTCCCATCTCTGTCATGGCTACTTTTAATCAAAGAAAAAGATCTGATCATGACATAGCTTATTGAAACCAGACACTTATTGAATCCAGGTATACAAATATCTGTGTTAAGCCGGAAAGACCTTCCCTCCTGGTTTGATTTAAGGACTATTTAGCATATCTTACATTCGTGCTTGTGCACTTATGTATTTCTATTACTATGTATTTGTTTACTTTTCTATATGTACTTTAAGTATCTATCTCCAAACCAGTCCAACATAAGCCATCCATGTTTGACTGTTCTCTACTTGGTGCATATGTGTAGTGATTATATTAGTTACTCTTGCTTTAAAATCATGGCATCTTGGTGACTTTTTATTTATGAATTTATAAAAAGAACCGGATGCTCTTGGAATGATGCTCTTTAAATTAATTAGATGTGCAGCCATGTTGATTAGACATGCTGCATCATGAAAAGACAGTGGGAAATGGATAGACTTTGGTGTACCTAACTTATTTTTCAA
This sequence comes from Varanus komodoensis, assembly GCF_004798865.1. Taxonomy (NCBI): domain Eukaryota; kingdom Metazoa; phylum Chordata; class Lepidosauria; order Squamata; family Varanidae; genus Varanus; species Varanus komodoensis. The sequence continues at coordinate 4,323,866 of NW_025335922.1, forward strand.
TCACAGAAGAATGACCCTTACATAAGCTTAAAAGAGAAAATCCAGTCCTAGTTATGCAAAATGATGATGATGGTAATGAAAAAGGCCTGCATGGGAACAGTATAAAGGGCCACGCCATCCACGGCATTGTCATTTCACACAGTGTGGATGCTCAGATATTTTTAGTTGTGGATAGCATATTGAGGGTAATGATTCTTTCTGGGATATCTTTCATGACAAGATCTTTCATCTTCTTGACTTTGAAATCAGTAGAAGATAGACTATAGCTGAGTACATGCAAATGGTCCCCCCTCCCCCCCCCGATGCTGAGTGACCAGAGGCAGCAGTGGACTAGTTCCAATACCACCCTTGCCTTCGTACTCCTTTCTTGCACACACACAGAGCGGTGCCTCCACTCCCAGACACAGCCTTCGCCACGCTCACAGGGACACACACAGCTTCTCCCTTCACTCAGCAGACTGACACACGCGCACATGCTCTCCTCTCATCTAAGCATGCAGGGATGGGAACGGCTAAACCTCTCAGCTCTGCATGCTGAAATCTCCCTGCACCTCCCTGCTGCTCAGCTGATTCTTGTGGGGATTGGTGTTTTTTTCAGCATCTATCAGCTGAACAAGGAAGAGGAGAGATGGTTTAAGTGGGGAGGATAATGTGTAGGGATGGCTCTCCCTGTGCACTGTCTTCCATGTTTGAACCACACACCCCCATCCAGCAAACAGGGGAGCAGATCTAATCATGGCAGGAGAGCATGAATGTGATGGGAAAGATGTTGCACAAGAAAATTCATCCCACACTCCACCCTTCCCATTTAAATTGCACTCTTCTCCCTGCCCACGCCTAGATGACTGGAACTGGGGGAGGCTGACGAGAGTCCTCCTGAACTTTGCCAGAGCCGATCAGCTGGAGAGGGGCCTGATTTTGGCAGCAGGAAGAGCACACCCAAGGGATGCAGAAGAGGCATCTACAGACTACATGTGACTCACATGTGTATAAAGCCAGCAGGGACAAGTATTCAGCAATGTGTTCAGCAACTCTACCAATGTGTGTGTTGGAAGAGAAGCATGGCATGAAAACAGCAGTTTCAGATATGTGCTTATTTTAATCTGTAGGATATCAAAGGGAGATACTGCCAATTTCTTTGTGCCAGGGCTCCCATGCCTTTAACAAATGCATATATCTCCATCCTAGGAAAAGGGTTACCTGTTGAGGGACTGCTTCTCTTGCCCAAGTACTCTGTTAAGGAAGCCATGTGAAGTTGGCTTCTCTAGCCAACAGAGAGTTCAAAAGAGCTACCTTCTCCATTGATGAATTTGAATCAATGGAGAAGACCATGTTTTATGCTTTGTCAACCATGTTCCTGGCTCGAAGCAAGGATACTCTGGGGAGCAAGATATTATTGAAAAAAATGGCTCAAAACATGTGATGAGATAAGACATGCATTTAGGCAAAACTTTGAACGACCCCCCCTCTCCCAGCTGTATGCATTCAGTTGTCATAATCTTACACTAGCAATAAAGGATCTTCCTGTTTCAACTCCTTGCTCTGTACTCCAACACCATTTATCATGTTTTAGACTAAGATTTCTGCAGGCATGCAGGATGAGATAATCGCTTCCCTGAACACCAGTTAAAACTCATTGTTACAGCTTTCTCATAAAGAGTTTGGGTGAAATTTAGAAGGAACACACTCAGTGTCTACATTAATGTTATTTCTATATTACCACTCTGTATAGGCAGTATAGAAGTGGTTTACATTTAAAAACAGCAAGAAGATTTAACAGAAATGATATTTTTCCAAAAAAAGAAAGAATCAAGCGGAAGGGCCACAGCCACATTCACCATGAAGAACGACATTTCCATGGGAAACATGCCATGTTTTGAATGATGGCTTGTCCCTATATGCAAACACCTCCTCCATCAGGGAACTCTCTCAAAGAATATGCTGGATTTCCTTTCCATAAGCTATAGTGGAATTCTACTCAGTCTCACTCAGCAGTCTGTTCATCATCATAAGGTGTACTGGATGAGGGGCTATCCTCCCTTTCTCTCCCCACAGTCCTTCATCTGTTTACTTCTTTGGCCCTGGAGCAATCGCCTTGGAGAAGGAAAATGTGCACAGCAGGAAATGGCTTCCCTCTTCGCCACACCTGTAGCAATGCAAGAGTCACATTGCATAGCCTCTTGCCCATTTCCATTTGACTGGCACCAGTCAGATCCACCTTGTGCCCTTCCTTGTTGAGGCAAGTGATTCTCAGCAGTCCTGGCACCTGCATCCCTGACAAACACTGCGCCTGACAATGTAACGAGCGAGCGCACACACACCAAGTGTCATCCCTCCTTCAAGTGCGCAACTCTGGCCACCAGCTGAAGCTCCCGGGTTGGATGAGAAGGATGAGCATGGAATTTAGGTTACTGCAGTTCAGCGACTGCTCTGTTTGCACCTGGATATTTAAATTTGTATCTGGTTCCCATCAATAAGCTGCAGAAAGTGGCGAGTGTGTCAGGAAACAGTAAGAATGGGAGCCAAGTGAAGAGGAAAGGGGAGGAGGTCTTTTCTGATGACATTCGCAGGGCAAGAGCAGAAATAGAGCAGAGTTTTCACCTATTTTTGCTCTTGTCTGGGTTCTGGCTATGCAGACATTTCCTCCTTAGCTTCTTCTCTGAAGGCCAGCACCAACTGTGATGGGTCCCTGAGCAAGAGGCCTGCCAGAACTCCCTGCAACACCATGTTGGTGCCCCAGTTAAGCTCGCCAGGCAGCAGGGGCAGACACACTCTCTTCCTTTTTAAAATTGGGGTAGCAGGGTGGCAGAGGCAGCAAGCAAGGCTTCAGCCATCTACGCCTTCATTTCCCCACTGGCTCGCAGGAACATTTTGGGCAAGCAAAGGCAAGTGGGTGGCTGCAGCCACTTTGCTGCTCAGCACTGCCATCCTAGTTAAAGGCAAGGCAAGGCAAAATGTTGGCCAGAAAATGGGCCATCAGTCGTCCTCATTTGCCTCACTGTGCTCAAATCTCATAGCAGGCAAAAGATCCAGTGACTGCCTTTCAACTGCTCAGAGATCTGTTCTCCAAGGTGCACAATCACTGTTTGGCTGCAGCCCCACAGCTGGTGCAGAGATGGCCAACGACTGAGACTTTAGGATAATCCTCTAGCTCACGTTTGCCCTCCTCCCTTCCAGCACTGCAAGTATAGCATGAGGTGTAGGATCAGACCTTGTACCCACCATCTGCTCAATCCACTTTAGTCGGGGCATAATCACACAGGCAGGGTTGATACAGGCGTGGATGGGTGGCCTCCATGTCACATGTTGTGGCCAAGACTGGGATTCAGAAAGAAGGCTTTTGAACTTTACTTGCTGTTGGTCTCTGATGTCACAAGGCCACGGGTGAACTGGCCCTCAGAGGCTGATCAATGTCTCTGTGAAGTAAGAAGAACTGACCTTGCTTCCACTCCGTGTATGTCTATTCGCATAATGAACACCTGAAACACCTTTAGTTCTCCAGTGCATCAGTCCTGGATGTAATTCAGTTTAGAAAGCTATTCTTTCTAAATAGATGTAATTTATTAGAATAAATAAATGTATCCTATGTACAGAGTAGTGATGCCATGGAATTTCATAATTAGCCAGCTTGTTACTTGAAATTCATCCATTTGAAATGTCCATATTTGTAGCAAGCCTAGATTAATGTATTACAAATTCATTGCTAAGTTCAGGCTTGATTGTGAGTTTTGAAGCATGTGCAACAAAGCAGTACATAGCTTCACCCCACCATGAAAATTTGAGTCATGCCACCACTTAAGCTTCCCTGCCAAGAAAACGTACCTGAAGCTCTTTCTTTAGTTGCTTTTCTTATTGCTACTGCAGCAGCAGCAGCAACTCTGGTTCCAAGGAGAAGAGGGTCCCTCTGCATCCATCCTCATATGACCTCGGATGGGAAGGATATGTCACATGACATCACAGACAGAACACCTAATCAGAAAGGGGCCACACAATATACTGATTCATGACATCATACCACTCTATATAATTCCAGACAACAGCTTCCAAGATGAACCTTTATATCATGATTTTTTTAAAAAAGAAAAAAAAACCTTGTTTTCACAGAAGCAGGGTTTTTTAACATTATTAAAGAAGAGCTCTTTTCCAATTCTGCTACTTTTTGATTAAATAATGAATTCACTTGGGGTAAGTTCACACATCCCTTGTAAAGATCAGCACTGCAATTACTTCAGGGCAGCTTCAGCTGCCATTCCACCATCTTGCAGGTTTCACTCTTTTTTCAAAATGTGTCGCTCCTCCACCCCGTGGGAAAGCAAGTGAAGTTTGTTTCTTGCTTTGGCCTGATTGCATTTTGGTACACTCAGGTGCTTTGTGATGTAAAGAAAGTCAGTTGCAGTACAATAAGTAGAAGGAAACAGAGCAGTGGGAGCCCAGAACCAGAAGGTGGAGCAGGGGGAGATGCGATGCTTCAGGCCTCCTGCTAGCTCTTCCTTCCAGTGGTTCATTCTGTTTAAACAAAACCTGAATTGGTTAGGCCTTCACACAGAGGATGCTTTCAAATACCTTTCCCCAACCTGGTTCCCTCCAGATGTGTTGGGTGGCAACACCCCATACAGCTGTCTGGGAGTTGCTGTTTAACACATCTGGAGGAGATCGGGTTGGGAAATGCTGAAATAGAAGACCACCCTCTGTAAAAGAGGACACAGGGCCATCCTACAAGGCAGGATGCTTTGGTAATGCCAATGTCCTGGCTTATTTTCCTAAAGTGGGACAAAGATTAGAAGCTCTTTGGCAGTATCTTGAAACGACCAAATACTTTAGGAAGAACACAGGACTAAAAACTTATTTAAGCCTTGTCGCAAGGCAAGAGACATCAGCATAGTGTTTCCCTTGCTGTGTTTTTCCATTATTTTTCAAGCTACACAACACTTCTGTGACTGGAATGTCTTCAGCCAGATTTTTCCTCAACAGATCACTATCTTCAAGAGGTTTTTTCCCCTGAAGCAGAAATGTCCCAAAATGAAAGAGGCCCAAAGACCAGCACTATCTAACCCTTGATAAATGGTAGTATGCAGACAGATGGGATTGTTGTTTTTGTTTGTTTGGACTAGGGATAGATTTTAGACACAGTACATCTAGACTGTTGTTCTATTTCATAATCACTTCGTACCACTGTTCCAAAGAACTAGCCTATGGTCTGCACCAAACATAAATCAAGGCTTTGTTGAACCTGCGTCCCTATCAGGGCCAGGGCCGTCTTAACGCATGGACCTGATGGGCACTTGCCCGTGGGCCCCATACTAATCTGTGTATGTTAACCCTTGCAAAATTGGCAAACTTCCAAAATTAACAATAGTTGTAGTTGTCGTAGGGGCCCCAGTACACTGCTTTGCCTGGGGCCCATAATGCTGTTAAGACTGCCCTGATCAGGGTCATGGCTGATAGGCATTCCATTTCTTTAGTTACAGGTGAAAGCACTAAATATTTTCTGCAAGTTGCATTCTCTACCATAGCCTCCCCCTTCCCACAATCCCCAATTGGTAAAGGGAAGTCCTTGCATATGGTTGTATATCCTGCCTTCTTGATTATTGCACTACATCTTCCAGGCCTAAAAGGTAAAGGTAAAGGTTTCCCCTTGACATTTAGTCCAGTCATGCCTGACCCTAGGGGGCGGTGCTCATCTCCGTTTCCTAGCTGAGGGAGCCAGCGTTTGTCCGCAGACAGTCTCCGTGGTCGTGTGGCCGGCATGACTAAACACCGAAGTGCACGGAACGCTGTTACCTTTCCACCAAAGTGGTACCTTTTTATCTACTTGCATTTGCATGCTTTTGAACTGCAATGTTGGCAGGAGCTGGGACGGAGCAACGGGAACTCACCCCGTTGTCCAGATTCAAACCTGCGACCTTTTGATCAACCAGCCCAGCAGCACAGAGGTTTAAACCACTGCGCCACCTGCAGTCCCCTTCCAGGCCTACATAATGGTTATTTCAAAACTCTGGCAGAGAAAATGGGGTACTACTTTGGGATTTTATTACAAAGCTCTCTATATTGCCATGGCCCTGTGTTGACTACAGTCCTGGCGGCACTCGGGCACCAGCTGAGCTGGCTGTTAGAAGAAAGAATAAGGATCATTGGGACTGCAAAAACAGAAGAAAAAAAAGATTCCATCAGATCATGGCTGGAAATGTGGAGGACCATGGACAGATATATCTACTTTTAATTATCTTTGTTTGCTTCAAATGGACAAAGCTAATTAGGGTATGATGGGTTACTGTATTATTTGCTAGTTGTTTTAATGTAGGTGCACTGCAGTGGAAAAACCATGTACAAAGACAAGTTTAGCTCTGAATATCAGGTCTTGGGAGCAAACTATGAAGGGCCACCACCTCCAGCCGCCCCTTTTCAGATACATCTACTGCTTCAAACAGAATGCAAGACTTAAATTGACCTTGGTCTGATCCAGCAAAGCTGTTGTCATGTAATATTTTTACTTGGTTAATTTAAAGATATGGAGGAGTTGGGGAAACTAATATGGAAGAGATGATGAATTTATTGACTGTTGCAAAGACTGAAATAGCAATGAAATGGAAATGTTCAGAAATGCCAAGAATGTATGGTTAGATATTAAGAATTTGGCAGGTAGCTGTATTAGTCAAAACGATAAATATAATAAGGGCATATGAAGGACATAAAGCTCACATCAATTCCCCAAGGAATCTAGTTTATTTATCCAGTTTTGGAACATTAATTCAGGAAAACAAAATGGACCAGAAAATTTATTCTCAGACTTGTAATCAATCTATATTTATGAAAATAATAAGTTAAAACACTTAACTTGTAAAAAGGAATCGAACAGAGTGGCCACGCAAAGCAGTTCTTCCAGAGTGGTGCAGTGGTTTGAATGCTGGAATGAGCCTTGGGAGATCCAGGTTTTAGTCCCCACTTGGCCACAAAACTCACTTGAGTACTTTTGGCCAGTCACCAACTTCCACAGAGACCTATCTGAGGAGGATAAAATGGAATGAGGAACCATATTAGCTGTCTTGCATTTCTTGCAAGAGGGAAAATGATGGATATAAATGTAGGAAGGAGGAGAGGGAGAAGCATCAAAATTCTTATAAAGGAAAGAGAGTTAGAATGAAAGACCCAAAAGTTGGTATATGCAGACTTTAAGTTGCAAAGGCATGCAATATGTGAAACTGTATGATGGAATTTACAGCTTATACAGGTCAGATACTAAGGTGGATCCCTTAACTTCTAATTTCCTTGCTTTTAGGTGCATGAATGAATTTGGAAATGCCTTCTTAGTCTGATATATATTACCGGCTCTGCCAGCTAGAAGCTGGGCATAACGGGTGGAAAGCAAATGGCCCACGATGGCTGTTGCAGCTGAGTGATGACAGACTGCCCCTTGCACTGGGTGTTACAATCATGCCCACTTTCCCAGTTTTGCCCGATATAGATGTTGGTCAAGCCTCAAACTAATCATTCCTGCTAGTTGGTGGGGCACAGACCTTCATCATGTCCTCCCATCCAAGTGCCCTACAGAATGGGTCACCAGCATGTGTTCCCATGAGAGTAAAAGCAGTTTGGCTTTTACTTCGTTACCTATCCCCAAGCCTCCCTTCCCCTGCCTGGCAGAACAGCACTTCCTTTCCAATAGGTGGAGATACTGCTTCTTCAGCAAGTCTTGAATGTTTGTATCAGAGAAGTCTGCGCCTTAGCAAGCTGCCCAGATATACTGTTCTCTGCATCCTTCCTTCCTTGGATTGGTCAATCAAAATTGTGGTTATTTGCAATGTGAGTGGTATAAAAAGTCTGAAAGCCAAATGAGCAGGTACTGTATCTCCAAAGCTTCCGTGTTTCTGTCTGGGAAACAGACGTTTCCTGCCTTTTCAATGGGGATTTTGTTTCTTTTTTAGTTTTTCAAATATATATGCATGGATTTTCACGCATTCCCTTCAAAGACTGGCGATAAAGCCAGCTAGCAAAGCACCCAACACCGTCACTGCTGTCACTTCCCCCTCCCCCTGGGCCCTGAAATGTGCATTGAAGCAGGGCAGGAGGAGGAGGTAGATGCGATCGTCTGCCCTGGTGTGGACTTGGCTACCAGCCCCAGATCCCTTATGGAGAAGTGAAGCTCTGTGCTTAGTTTCCTCTGAGGAGGCCTCTCACTGAGGACCCTCTCCCCACCAGAAGTAATGCACAGAGCATCAATTTCCTGCTGCGGATTTCTGAGCGTTCTATCATAGAACTGGAGGTGGCGGAGTCATTTCAGCTGCTTTATCTATTTAGAGTGTTAATTGTTTTAAAGCGTTCAGTTAGAAGTATCCATGGAGGCCATTCGTAGGCTGAAAAGCAATTCAGAAATGTAATTAATAAATAGAAAAAAATGTACTTTCATGTCTAGATCCTCAGAAGCAAGAATATCTTTTAGCTATCTGAACTGAGTTAGAAGATGATCTGTTTGGGACTGCAAAACCAGTTATTTCTCCAATGCATCTTTAAACTGCTGTCCAGCCTTCTGCATCTCCAGCATTATAACAGTGCATTTATATCCTGCCTTTTTTCTTATTGTGAGAAGCTCAAGGCAGCTTGCAGAGCTCCATTTTATCTCCACAGCAGCACCCTGTGAGGCAGGCCAGGCTGAGAGTTTGTGGCTTACTCAAAGTCACCCAGTGAGCTTCATGGCTGAGTGGGGACCAGGACCCGGTCCACATTCCAACACCTTCTCCACTACACTGGCTCTCATATTAATTGATTAATATTATTTAATTATTAATTAGTTACTATCAATGATCTTATATTATGCATAAGATATATCAAATGTATATATTATATTCAGTCTGGATAGGATAAAATATCATTAAACCTTGATTTTATAAAAAATAAAAGGCTTTTATTTACATATTACCATAACAAGGTCCAATTTCTATGTAAATCATTGGTTACGAACTGTACAATCCTATATGTGTCTACTTAGAAGTAAAACTTGTTGCTCTCCATGGGATGTAATCCTGAATAAATGTGTATGGGATTGAACCTTTCATCCTGTTCCTGTTTCCCCTGAAAGATATTAGTTTTTCCCTTTGTCTGAGGAAGAGCAAAGCAATCACATGAAGGGAGAAACAGATGTCTTGCTGCCCTACACATGGAGTGGCTTGTTCATATTTGTCTCCTTTAGTGCTGTGAGATGACGTATTGCCACAGAATGAAATCAGCTCTGCCCACCGCCTTTTCCCGTAAAATGAGGGGATCCCGCCCCCGCCCTCCATAGACAGGAAAGACTGATTGAGTGGGCTTCAACAGACCACAGCCTCAGACATGCCCAAGGAAAGAAGGAGAGCTGTGTGCTATTCCCAAAAGAATTTCTCTGCTTCCTGCTACGTACTGTTCCCAACCCCGGTGCTCTTCGATGTGCAAACATATTATTTAAGAAGAAAAATAATGACTCCAGTTAAGGAGGCAATGGTTGCAGGGGACAGTGAGAAGGGAGGGGAAAGAGCGTTTGGTGCTTTGACAAGTGCCTGGTCTTTAGGAAAGGAAGAAGTTGCGGGGCAAGAGCCAGATGTTCTCTATCCCAAATTGCACCTATTTTTTAGGTTGCTCGCAGACATGGGGGGACCAAAGCTGTCAGCGTGCCTTACAGCTGCAAGTGAGCCCACAAGGGGCTTGTACATGAAGCTGACTGGGGAAAGGTTTAGGACAGGCAAGAGAAAGTACTTCTTAACACAACATGTAGTTAAATTATTGAATGCACCGCCATGGGAAGTAGTGATGGTCTCCAAACTAGAAGGCTTCAAAAAGGGATCTGACAGGTTTGTGGAAGGAGAGACTATCTGTGGCTTACTAGCACTTCTGGCTATGTGCTACCTTCTTCACCAGAGGTGGCATGCCTGCATACACCAGCTGATGAAGAACTTGGACAGGTGAAGTCCTGTACCCATCCTGCCTGAGGGATTCTCTGAGCCACCGTGTGTATGGAATGCTGTACTAAATAGACCTTTGCTCTGATCCAGAATGGTTTTTCCATGTTTCTGTAGACAGATCTCATAATGATCACAGCTGGTCTAAACAATGGACCAGCAAACATCATCTATGCCTAGTAACATAATGCTAATGTACAAATCTACAGTGTTGCCACACGTGGAATACTGCATGTAGATACAATCATGTCATCTGAAAAAGGAGCTAGACAACATAACAGAAAAATGTGTCTAAGATTCTCTCCACACTACCAGTTGTTTAGATTATCTGCTCTAGAGAAACATGCTGCAATGAAAACACTGCAAAAATCTGCTCTTGTACAGCACTTAGCAACATAGTCATAAGGAATTATAAAAGCCTACATCTCAGAGTTGTGGTGCTCGTGAACAAAACTCAAGGTTGTACAGTGCTTTGTACCTGAAGTGTGATATCAAATCCAATGATGGATCATAACTGTGGAAAGAAAAGACATTCAGCATAATTTTTGTTACCATGATTCTGACCTTCACGGATCCTTTTTTGTAATAGTTCATTTAGTCATTCTCAGAAGAATGTAAAAATATTCATACTTGATCAGCCCATTGGGTTCATGTTACCCAGTATCCTGGTTTCTTTAGCGACAACATTTGGATGTTTAAGTTTACAGTTTCATAGTCCCTGAGAGGGTGACATGCGAGCCGCAGAATTTCCTTTTGATCTTCCCCTCACAGGGCAGACAGCGTGGGCCAGCCTATCTAACCTCATCCGCATGACTGTGAAAAAGTCCACATCTGGTGCTTCTCTGACATCAGAATGCTGATGTTCTGAATATGTCCTAAAACAAACAGGAGGACACCTCAGTCCTGAAGTTAGCAAAGCTAAGAACATAAGTAAAGCTACTCTGGACCAGCCCAATGTTCCACCAGACCCAGCATTCCATTCACATGGAGACAATCCTTCTGTCCAGAGGATTCCCAAGGCAAAATGCGAACACAGTTCCCTCCTGCCCAAGATCCTATGAGCATTCCTATTTGGAGGCTCCTAGCATTTACAGAGAAACACCTAATCACACCATCCCTTTTCAGATGTGCACCATATATGTTTGGACACTTGGGACTCTTTGACCGCTCTTGCCATATGCTTGTGGTTTATTCCTTCCCCTCTTACATTTGGGCAATCAGAAACTACTTTTCTTCTCATCCCCTAGGGATGATTTAACCCAAACCAAATGCTCCCCAGCTCCAGTCAGGGTTTGTTTTAAAAACTGCTCTGCCACCGTTTTTATGTTATATGCCAGCTGACTGGTTCCATTTTGGTTCAAATGGAGCCCATCCCTCCCACACAGGCCTGGTTTGACCAAAATCTTCACTAGTGTCTAACAAGTCTGAACACCTCCTTTCCACATCGCTGTCTCATCCATACCCAAGTCTTCTCAGCTGCCTAGATGGCCCAGCAAGTGGAACAGGTAGCATTTCCAAGAAAGCTACTCCAGTAGCCCTGGATTTCTACCTTCTACTGACCAGTCTAACTTTGGCTTCTATAACCTCATGACTATAGTTCACCACATCACTGGTACTAACATGAACCATAACCACTGACTCCATCGCAGCACTAATCCACAGGATCCACTGCAGACCCACCTATCCAAGTATTTAATGATTGGATCCCCTACCATCATAAGCCTCCTGCCCTCCAGAAGCACATTCTCAGTGTCAGAGAACAAATGTTTTCCTTTCAAGAAATGGGCCCCTTCTAAGAGATCCTTTACGTCTCCCTTGGAATGATACCCTCCTTTCCCAAGACCCCCATTTTCCACGACAGCATCTCAGCTGTCTTCAGAAAGCTGATCTGATCTGCTGGCTGCAGCCACTTGGTGTAGACCTTCATTTTGCCCTCAATGGCCACAGATTTTGCAGTTCTTTGTTTATTTAAAAAAATGTTTGACTATAGAAACGGATACATCTGTTGTATCACCTTAAGAATGTCTATATATAGACATTTTAGCAGTTTTAGCAGCAGAGTTAATAGACTATTCCCTTCCTCAACACCTCTCCTATCTTTTGGCATGTAAAAGGATTTTAAACATTTGGGTGGGGGTTGCCTTCTCCTACTTTTAAGTCAACTCATTCTAGAAGGCAAGCAATCTCACTCAAGATAAGATACTATCCAATGGTAGCCTAACTTAAGCACATTCATTTCAAAAGGGCTGATCTAGGTAGGGCAATTTTAGATACGACCCAGAACAGGCAGGGGAGGGAGGGTCTGCTTTTTTTTTTACCACTTCATTTAAATGAAGTAGTGCTCCCTGCTTGTTTTCTAATTGATGAGTTTCCACCGTGTTGCACAATGTGCACATAAAGAAAATATTCATTTTCTTTGCACTCCATACTGCCTTTTAAAAAGATTTCTGTATTTAGACAGGTGGCAGCTAACTATTTATTGGCCCAAAACCGAGATTGCATGGGCAGCGCTTTGAATGTATGAGTTCTTTGCTGTTCCTCTACTCGTCTGGATTTGTTTTTACAATTCTCATGGCTGAAATGCTGACAAAATGAAAAGGGTTGGGGGGAGGTGTTTTAAATACGCTTTTATAGTGAACCTGAACTATGTCTCATTTTACCATTGGGAAGGACTCTGGAGTCATATAAAAGCTGGTTTAAATGACACAGTCTTGGAAAGTCAGAGGGAAAAGTTTAAAAGCACTGGGTCTAGCCTGGATTCCACCAGCCACTACAATAGCATGCTGTAACCAAACCAGCCATTATGAACAGAGGCCTGTGGTCTGTGGTTTGTTTCTTCCAGAATACAAGAGGCGACCCCTGTTATGCTTTAGCTTTTCAACGGCAATTATGGGAACAAGAGTCAAAAGTGCTGGGTGGGTGTTTAAAGGCTTGTTCACACTTGTGGTTCACCATGAAGCGAAGGGACCACCATCCAGCAGGGACACTAGCAAGAGTCTTTCATCTCAGCAACAAGGACTACACTAACTTCCTGTCAGTGGTTAATTCTGCAAAAGAAGAGTGCCAGAGCCCTGGTTGCCCAAGCAACTCTGCTGTCAACCCACCCAGAAGACCTGTTTCTAAACCCACACATGTAAGGGTAGGGAAGACTTGCCCAAGCCATCTAGCCGATCATGGCAGATGCCTTGGTGGATCCAAGACCTGCATTCCAGCATTTTGATACCCTCCACTGATCCTGTTTATCCCAATTCCTTGGCCTTGCTCCTTGTAAATCACTGTCATTCTTTTGTCCATGCTATCACAGAATCATAGAATAGTGAAGTTGGAAGGGTCCATGAAGGCCATCAGGTCCAACCCCTGCTGTTGCATATTTTTACCATATTTTTACCTTGGTAAATTATTGGACTGGCAGCCAGCAGTAAATGAACCGTGGTGAACCATGGTGCATGTCATTCACCATTATGAATACCCAAATTTCCATCAATAATCACTTCAGTTTACTGGGTTGTTACCATGATTAAAGCCACCCAAGAACCCAAGAACAACCCACGAGTCACTTTCCCTACTTTCTTCCTATGTTTGCTTGTGGGACAGTTATTAACTTGATGCTACAATAATTTACTGGTGTTATCATTGGTTAGGTCTCCATTCCTTTCCCAGGAGGCCATCGCAAGTGTTGATGTGTACGCATGAACAGTAAGGCCCCATGCAATATGAGCCCTGCCAACTCATACAATGTAGCAGCTGAAATATATTCTGAACTATTTACACCAGGGGTGGGCAAATTTGGGACCATTTCAGCCCCTGGGAAGAGCATTGCTGTCACACAGAGATCAATTTTTGTAGCAACAGCACAAAAGGGTTGGCACTGCCCAAGCTAATTTGGTGGCAAAATGCAATAGTGACCGAAAAAGTGGACATTGACTTTAAAATAAGGTATGTCCCTTGCCTTAAAGCTAAATTCTGCCTGTCTAGGCCACTGTTGTATCTTGTTGCCAATATCTGGCACCAAAACAACAGCAGCAGCAGATTTGGAGGGCCCTGGGGTACACTCAAGACAAAGGGGGTACAGGGTGTGCATTGCCAACCATGTGCCATCCAGGTTGCCTGTTTCCCCTCTGTCTGCCCCATGCTTAAGGAGAAGGAAGGAAGCAAGCAAGCTTCCTCCCCCTCCTTTCACTTGGTAAGCAGCAGCTGGAGATGGGCATAGATCCCTTTTTCTTTTAACACAGGTGGCATGATATATAGTTTCAAAATGTGTCAGAATGCTTGCTGGAGGTAATGGCTTCTGCCTGGAGCTAGCCCAGCCAAGAAGCTCCATGAGAAATTAGAAATAGATACTGAACTAGGGATTCCAATCTTTTTGGTCCATTAGCAGGTGATAGCAGCAAGGGTAACTGAGTGTCTTTTTATAGCAATAGGAGTGTTTCGCAGGGTGAATGCATTGGCTGCTGGAGCAAAGTGCCCATCAAACCTGCCATCTTCTCTTCCTGGAATGCCATGTGGACACAGAGGTGCAGTAAGACATGAAGAGCACAGCTGTGATTGTCTGGACCTTCATCCCACAGTGGCAACCAGGCTGCTTGCCTGACATGCGGCAGGTGGGGGGGGGGGGGTAAAAGAAAGGGAAACTATTGTGGTCATGGCCACAGATGGGACATTTTTGAGGACCCTCCAGGTTATGCGACCTCCAAATGTGCTCCTTGTGATCCAGCCTAGCAACTGCATCGTGTTTATAACATCATAGGGTTATTTTGCTTTTCTAGTACATTTTGACTAAAGTAATAAACACCCCAATCACTTTTAAACCAGTGGAAGACAGGTGATTACAGTGTAAATGCAAAAGACCCAGTTTGTGGATAAATATTATTTATTTATTTAAAACATTTCTATGCCGCCCCCATTGCAACAAAGCCTCGGGGCGGCTCACAAAGAATACATAAAACATACAAAAAAAATTATACCGTCCCAGCCTCAGAAGTGCTGCCTTGAAGCAAGTCTTTTAGATCCCCTGCAATGGAACGAGTACTGGTTGGCCATGTGTCCTAGCTCCACACAGGATGGTTCTCTGTTTGAATGAGTCCCCCATTCAAGCGTAGCTTTCCCTTTCCTTGTGCACCAGCCTGCTACTGTGCCTTCACACAAGCCTGAAGGCTTGGTAAGCACGCTCAGAACATGCTTGCAATGCTTGGGTAGCCAGCAGCCCTGTTTTGTCAGGATTTGCCATCACAAGACTGCATTCACCCAAACACTCTTGCAAAGCCTTCTCCAAATCTTTGTGTGACTGTGCAAAATGTTTAAGGCAGCCAGGGATGTTTGAGGGTTCGGCCTGCATGACATCCTCACCCATCCTCACTGTAGCCCTATGCATGATGTGTGTAACTGCCTACAGGGACAAAGCATGATTTTTCTGCCCTATATCATCCTTCCCCAACTTCTTCCTCCGGATTTTGTCAATTACAACTTCCAGGATTCCTAAAGATTGGCCAAGCTGGCTGTGGCTGATGGAAACTGAAGTCCAAAGCATTTTGTGGGCACCAAGTTTGGAAAGGTGCTCTCCATTTTCAGGGCTTGCCCTTCCATTCAGAAAGGCAGCGACTAGATTTATTTATTTCCATGTATTTATAGGCCACCTCTAATCGCCAAGGACTTCCTAGGTGGGTTCAGGTGGCATCATGGAGCAGGGCATAGACAAAGTCAAGAATCGCTAACTGGATCTTTCAGTTCTGCTGTAGTGCCATTTGGGTCAAGTTCAGGCAGCAATGTTGGCTTAACAAGAGATCCTAGAGCTCTGCTGACACAGGTGATGTTCTTGGCAGAGCTTTAGCAGGGCATCCCAAAATTCCTCACCTTAAGGACAGAGAAATTTGGAAGACAATTCCACTGAATTTCTCCAGAGGAATGAGAAATTGTTAACAATTTTTTACATGTACGGCTCCCCTTTGGCAGGGCTTTTAGCTTCTTTCTTTTTAGTAAGGGTTTTCAACAGAATCTACCATGTAGGCAGATTGAAATCCATTTTGCATTCACCATAATACAGGAGAGTTTGCGCTAGGGGACTTTCTTATGTATGACTTCAGGGATGAGGTGGAGCTGGTATGCCACTAACCTGTCCTCCAACTTCCTGAAAGTTTTCTTCTCCCATGAAATGAATTTTCATTGTTTTGCAGTATTCTCAGGGTGTTTCATAAATTATTTTATGGTGTTTTTGAGCTTACCTAATTTGACCTAGTCTCCCAGGCTGCCTGTACTTCCTGATCTGGATTTTAAAAAATGTTCTGTGGGAGAAATTACCTCATGATGTCTTACACTGGGCTTTGACTGAAGTGTAGGAAGCTGAGGGGACTACAGGAGGCCAGAGAGAAGACTATTCGGTGAAAAACAGGCCAATCTTGCTCACTCCTTGGCTACCTCCTAAATCAGAGAAGCCCAAGCAACCCATCCCCAACCCACAAGGGTTTCTCCAAAGCTTCTATTAAATGGGATGAGAACTGCAAAAAAAAAAAAAAAAAAAAAACAATAAGAGGGAGAAACTTTTGGCAGAGCACTTTTAGATACACTGAGAATCAAGAATGGCTCCCCCGAAACCTACGTTCAAATTACAAAGTATTTTTGCAGAGCTGAGGTTTGGGAATTGCTGTTGCTGACTGGGGAGGGCAGCCAATTTATCTCTGACATGACAGTCACATTTCTTAATTTACAAGCCCACCATGTTCCATCCGTGTGATCAATGCAAGCATTTTAAAAAATTCAAATGATTTCATCCTGTTTGTTTTCCTGTTTCTCTGAAGAAAGCAAATATTAACAAAACAAATACTCTGAAGTTCACTGGTTTATTTTGTCCATGATTTCAGTACAAACATGTTTGTTCTGGTTAAACTCTTGCAATGCCCTCTCTTAATTATATTCAACACCCTCCCATGAGAATTGTGACTGAGGTTATACAAATACACAGTTCCTGATTCCAGCCATTTCGGCTTCACTTTGGTGTTTGTTGTGCCCATTACTGCTAGTATATAGCCAAATAATGACTAAAGCTGAAACCCTACCCAGATTTATTTAGGAGTTAGGCCCACTGAACACAGTTGGACTTACTTCTGAGGAAACATGTGTGGGATCAGACAATGACAGCCCTAAAAGTTCACTTTCTTCTGTTTATCTGAGATCTTGTTCCATCAGCTCTATGCTCTCCTGAGATCTTGTTCTATCAGTAATATGCATTGTACTGGGCAATTGGGAGATGCTCCAGAACATCTTTCAGGGGGGCAGGAGGCTGCCAGATGAAGGAAAAGGTAAATCCCAGTCGACAACTGGTGGTCTCCCTGCACAATACTGGATGTAGAGCTAAGTCTCCTCCCAGAGTGAAATGAGGCCTGTGGTTACTAGGGAGAGTAATTTCTTCAGGGTGGCACTCCCACAATGAAATTGCCTCCACAGAAAAGTTCACCTGGTACTTTCTTTATACCCTTGCCAGCACTTGGTGAAGGCCTTTTTCCAGACCCTTTTGAGTCCCTTCTCTGAAATCTGCTTTCAGGACAACACAATTTTAAAATATGAGCTGCTGGTTTATGATGTAAATGCCCCTTGGACTGTCCAAAATGGTCCATCCCTGCTGCAGACTGTGGGTATTTGGAGTCATGATGCCAGCCGCCCATTCTAACATAAGCACCCTGCTAAACCGACTTGGAACCACAATTTCCTGGGCTCACTTCTTCTGGAGTTTGGTATTCAGAAGTCACCTGCTTCTCCTTGGACTGCAGGGGTTGAAACTGTATCTCCCAGAGACCTTCCTAGTGAGTCGTACTCTGCCTTCTACCCACCCAAGCATCCTGCTGTTTGACATACCACCCCTTTGCTCTGCAATTAGAGCTGCTTTGGCATTCCCAGGATGGAACTGTCAGCAACTTCTCAGGCCTTATTATGTGCTATCATGCATTCACGGGCTGTCCCTAAAAGCGAGCTTTCAGTCCAGTTCAAACAAGTTCATTCTCACATAGAAATAAGCCTCCTTTTGGCCTGATTTTCTGCTGCTGTTGTGAGTTACAAGCAGGAAGGCCTGCCTTTTCATTGTTTTTCCACCTCATCTACACACTTTCTTTTGTTTAAACTTTCATTTATCATCCTTCTTCCATGAAAT
This sequence comes from Varanus komodoensis, assembly GCF_004798865.1. Lineage (NCBI taxonomy): Eukaryota > Metazoa > Chordata > Lepidosauria > Squamata > Varanidae > Varanus > Varanus komodoensis. Next base: position 4,341,929 of record NW_025335922.1, read on the forward strand.
AGTTGATCCTCTACAGTTTTAGGGCACAGTCCTATGTGGATTCCTGTAAATTCCTGTGAATTCAGAGCAAGGAGGAGCGCAAAGGACTGACGTATGCTTCCTGTACACTCAGAAACATTTGAACAGCAGATTTCAGCTGTCTGTATGTTTTCCCCCTCCTTGTAAGGAGGGACTGAGGCATGGGCTAGATTTGGAAGAAGCTGGGGGTGCCTTGCCCCTGCCTTCCCTGTCCCACAGAATTGCTCCCAGCACCTGTCCCAAAGGTAAACGTCTGCCTCCAGGCAACATGGCAAGAACCACACCAGCTAAGAGGGCAGAAAGAGGCTCTCTGGAGTCTTTTCCAAGGGCTCCATGTGGACCACACATTTCCTTTGGCCAACCACCCAGCGTCAACTCGCCAAAGGACTGTGCCTTTAGACCCTTGCGGTTCAAGTTGTGATTTAAGTAAGGCTGAAGACTGATTTACATGGAAGAATGGATTGGTTGAGAGTTTCTCTGCTTGATGAGGCCAGAACCTCTTCTGTCTCTTCTCCAGAATGTATTCCTAGTCCCAAGAGTAATACGAGATGCTGGAAGTTTAGTTGTTGCTTCCTGTCCAACCTTTCTTGATGTGAAACCAACATAACAAAGTGCTTTACTGCCAAACAATGTACTGAAATGTGCTTATATATAGAATTGCCACAGATGGAGATAACAACCCTCATCTATATTTAGGTCATGCCAGGTTCCTATGCAAAGAGAGATAATTGATAATTGGAACACGAACAACATCTTTTATCTGTTCTTAAAGTTAAACAAATAAAATTCGGGCTTACCAGCTAAAAATGTAAATTCATCAGTATGTATCTAATCTATCCATTGTGCTAAGATCTGAAGCCTATACAGTCCCTGGATAATTTGGTGCTCTTTTTCCAAGAAAGCCAGGGCAGTGAGCAGTAGACAGAATACCAAACAGAATACTTGCCAAAAATCCTTATTGGAAGTTACCTCAAAAAATAAAATCTCCATGTCCAACCTCATGCTTCAGGAACATATGATGCTCCAGTCCAAATCACTTGAATTTACATGGAAAACATCATGGATTGTATCCAGTGTTAGGACTACTTAAAGTAGACTAACTGAAATGAGTGTGCCTTGAGTCAGAATAACAATGGATTCATCTCCATCATCTTTCTTGCTGTTGAGAAGCCAAGACGATGCTTTTGGATAGAAATATGCTGCAGTAGAACTAGAAAAAAATGAATAACTGCATTTCATATTTTTCATCAGTTTTACGCTACATTCTCATGCATGCTTACCTGGAAATAGGCATTCCAGTTACCTGGACTAACACGCATAGACTTGTGCTGCACAATGAGTATTTTAGTTTGAATATAGCTTTCTATGGAATAAATTTAATTATATAGAGAGATAATTGATGGCTCTGAAGGCTTGTTCCTGTAATGAATTCCATGTCACAGCAGCTTCACTGGCTAGTGGTCTATTTCCGGACACAGTTCAAAGTAGCAGTTAAAACCTACAAGCCCTGCATACCTTCAAGTTATCTGAAGGACTGCATACTCCCATATGAATCTGCCAAGGTTTTAGGATCCTTCTGTCCCACAAGCATCAGAGGCACATTTGATGGAATTTTGAAAGACGGTCTCCTCAGTGGTTGTTCCTATGTTCTGAAGCTCCTTGATATGGGATGCTCATCAACCCCCATCCCTGATTATGTTCCACCAGCAGGACGAAACATTTTTAATTAGACAACTCATAAACTGACTTGCTAATGCATAGTAATTGGTTTTAACTGGTTGGCTTTTCATTGATTTGATTCAGGCACAAATCTTTGGTGTCCCAACATCATTTGGGAGACCATAGGATTTTTCTCGTCCTCCAGCCTTGGTATTCAGACACTGCTGCTTGTGTTTTTGCCCTCTCCTTTCACAGCTGACACAGAAAGTGATCGCAACTGGGCCAGAGAGGGAAGGAGAGGGGAAGGGCTGGGGCTTCAGAGTTGCACTGCTTCCAGCCAGTGCCCCAGCCCCTCTCCCTTCCCCTTGTCAGCCCTAAATCTAAGACCAAAAATGGCAATTTAGATAAAACGCAGCCAAGAGCAGCTCCACCACACCTTGCAGCTTGCATCGCATGCTCACAAGTCTCTGCGTTTGGAGGCTTACAAGCATTAGCCATGAGAGGATACAGTTTTGCCCTCCATGTTTGACATGCCTTGTTTTTCTGTCTTTTCTTTTCTTACCTTTTGTTTTATTATACTCTATTTGGATGATCTGGGATACAAATGTGACAAACAAATAAACAAACATGCAAGCATGGGGAAATAATTTTGCTAATAATCATCAGGTTTCCAATTGCCCTCATTAGGGAGACAGAAAACACACTCATTTTACTACAGCTGACAGTTCCTGTGAGCTTTCTGGTGGTTTAAATTAGCTCTCTGCAAGAGCTGACAGCTATTCTTCCCCCATTATACAACTATTATCAGGAGAACTAGGAACAATTTGTTTCCAATTACTTGAGGTGTTCAGAAAGGTCCCTAGTATGTGAAAATTACATATAGTTCTCAGGTTAAAAGTTTTTTTTAACACTTAGCGTGTTGGGAGGAAGAGACTGCAGATTTTATGTACTGTACAATGTAAAATTATACACATTTAAACAATGAAGAAGAAAGAGTGAGCCAAAGCAAGTGGCCAAAATGTTGCATTTCCAAATTATTTTCAGAAGTGGCTTCTGTGGAGAAAACCAAGAAAGCTGCTTCCAAGCAGCTGCCTTTAACCAAACACAGAAATCTACAAACCCCCAATCTTTTGAGCTGAATGTACAGCCAAGGTTTTGGTCAATTGTTTAAAACCAGTGTGTGAAATTCAGTTTTCTCTTCACCCTTCTGCATCCCTTCCCACTGATAGAATTATTTCTGTCCCAAAGCCCTCAGTGGAGTTCTCCTCTTGGCCTACCTGGGTCCCCAGTGCAATTAATAAACCTGGTTGTCCACGCTCAGGAACCAGGTGCTTAATATCCCGTGTTACCCCAGCAGCTCAAACAATGGAAGAAAGGGGGGCTTGCCTGTCTTAGGGAACAACCAGTTTAGCCTACTTTTAAATAAATAAAGAAATAAAGAAACATAGCAAGTTAATGTCTGCTTTACATTGTGACCTGTTGGTGACTCTCTGGGCATGATCAGCTGGGTGCAATGCATCTGGCCAAGGCGACTTCTTTTATATTGTTATCTATTTTATATTGTTGGTTTTATGTTGTTATTTTTGTATTGTATTGTATTTTATTCTGTGCTGTGAGCCGCCCCAAGGCTTCAGCAAGGGGCGGCATAGAAACGTTTAAATAAATAAATAAATAAATAAAATTATCTTTGCTCATAAAAAGGACTGACCAATAGTTTATCCCCTTTGCACTGACAACCTGTATTTTGGGTCGGACTTGACACTTCTCAATGCCCTCTTTTCCCTCATTACCTTATGCTCTAGATTTGCAGGAAGGCGGGACAGTGGCTCACACTCCTTTTATGGATCCCCTTTTACTTATATTTGAGTATTGACCTTGTGGGGAGGGACAGGGGATCTGAGTAGTCATGTCAAAACCCTGATTTAACAAGAAAGAAAGAGTTTTGACAGCCAATTTCAGCATTTAAAAAGAGGCAAGGAAGTGACAGCCCCTACAGTGTGCCATTTGAGGATGGTGGTGATGTACCAGTTCCATACTGACTTATTCTTCTATCTTTCAGCTCACAACTCCAGCTTTCCCAGTTGTCGTCAAGCTAGGACATGCTCACGCTGGGATGGGGAAGGTAAGGAAGAGACAGTATTGATAGACTCTGGCTCTGCACAGAAATCCTTGCATTCAGAAAATTATTTCTGCCTTCTATGCTTTGGTAGATGAAATGGTGCAAAATTTATTCATTCGAACAAGATGGGTTTCTCAACTTCCTTGCACCAGCTCCCATTTTGGAGGGTCCAGTCCATTTGCTGAGAATAGGCATGAGGTCAGACTATATGAGAGAAGAGAATGGGGGTACAGATGCAGGATGTTAGAGTAGATAACAGTCATGGGACAGATTACATGGCAGAGGGGAAAGGAACTTGTCTTCAGGGCCAGTTCACATAATTTGGAAAGCTGGCTGAACATGAACAGATTTTTTATTCTGCACAGATGGAAACTTTTGATGCTTCCAGATGGGTTTTTAATTGTGAAAGCATCATGCCTCGGTCATGGGATTTTGCAGGCAGTCAAGGTATATTTGTCCACTGGTAAACTCCCCACCTTTTCCCATTGTTTCTTCCTTTCCTTTTCTTTCCACACAAAATCCATTGAGGAAGAGATGTGATAGCTGCACAATGACATTGGACTGGCTGTGTTAGGAGCCACCTGTCTGGAGGCATCCGAAGAACAGCATAGCATAGCAGAAGGTCCAACTGCATTTGGTTTCATATTGAGTAACTCCAGTCACAGGCCTTTCACACTCATTTTTAATGCAACAACAAAAAAGAAAAGAAAACTATGATTTGAAAAATGCATAAGCAAGAATCTAAAATTACCAGTAAAGAAAGTTCAGATCATACATGGATTGGGCTCACACAGCACAAGAAGCCACAATGCTTTTTAGTCATTCTTTGTTTGATGGGTCATCCAAACCCAGTCATGATATTTCAGAGTTATATTTAAAGCTTAGTTCACACAAACCATCAAAAGAAACAGTGGCTTGTTCTATGGTTTCTGCTTACCACCACTGCTTGTTGTGTTGCCCCAATCTGGACAACAAGGATGCATCATGGAATGCATCCTATTCATGCAAAGCCAGGTTGTTCACAGGCAATCTGATCCCATGTCATTTTCTTTACGCAAGCCATTAGCCATGCCTGGCACCAGTGGTCGGCACACCTGAGTAGCTGCCCAGGGTGCAAAGGCTCAGAAGGATCCCTTTCCCTCAATCTGCTGCAGCTGTTTGCCTCCCCCCCCCCCCCCAGTTAGCCACACTGGAATTGCCACAGTCATGCCTCTAGGCTCAGCATCTCCATACTGGAAAGAGAAAAAAAATGTGCTATTTACATTTTCAGTAGCAGCAATCTGAACCACTCAGAAACTGCCTTTGAATGAGAGTCATCATGGCCAGAGGAGAACAGAGAAGACCTTATGTCATTATTGTGCCTTCATTTGCTGAGTCCCCTACAAGGGCAGCCTCTGATTGGCTCACCTTGCTGTTACCCAAAAAAGGAATGAAGACACCCAAACAACTGTTAAATCATGTGGGGGGTCAGCCAGATGAGGTGATGAGGAGGAAGAAGAGCCACCGCTGCCTCCAGCCCAGAATAGAGGGTGAGCATGCAAGCAATCTGTGTGGGTCGGCAGGCGGGCCAGCTAGCAAGGGGCTTCAGCTGGCCAGCCACTATGGTGGCAGTGCGCTAAACTCTGGTGCTGGCTCTGTCCTTTCTACACCATACTTTGCCTGCCTAGCTAGGAGGTTTTCATGGTGTCCTCAGCATCCCATACTGTCTGCATCTATACCATCCTAGTCCATTCATACTTCCCCAACTGATTAAACCACTCCAAGGTGAAGCAGGAAATCAGACCCCAAAGCCCATGTTCAAATTCCAGGGAAGCCTTTGAGGATGTCTGCTTCCTTGTGAAGGCCCCACACTGAGACTGGCCAGTGGGGCTGAACCTTTCCAGAAATGATCAGGAAAGCAAGATGGCTGTTGCAAACAAGACAATTCCTTCCCAGTCACCCCAAGTTTCTTCCTGCCAGCCAATGGCCAAAGTTAGATTGTGCCTATGGAAGGATTAGTGGTTCTAGAGCAGGGTTTTGCCAATCTGTTTTTGACTACATCTCCCAACATTCCTGTGCATTACCCATGGTGGCTGCAACTTATGGGAACTGAAGTCCAAAACATCTAGTAGGGGAAGCTTGTTCGAGAGTTTATTCAGAGCAGAATGGTTGTATGCCTGAATGATTTTTTGGCTGCCAACTTTTATCTTGTTTTTAATTCAACAAAAATCAATGCTCATTTTCCAGTGCATTATGCAAGCTCATAGTCTCTCTGTATAGGTTTTGCCCCACAGCAAAAGGACCGGTTGAGGGCCCCCTGTTTGCTCCTACTGAATGGAAGGCCCTGTTATTTCTCCTTCCTCAGAAGAAATATAGCCATTCACTTACCAGGATTTCACAGAAAGGGAAAGAAGTAGACTTTCCTTTAGTTTGGTTGACTGCCAAGAAAGAAATCCTAAAAACAGTTTTCTTCCAAACCTGTTTGTTTTTCCCAGACTCTCAGGAGATTCTCCTACATTCAGTGGATTAGCAAAATCAGCAGCTATGGGAACTGTAAATGAAACATTCTCTGCATTTTGAATGAACTTCATATAAGCATCTTGGCTTCCAGTGAAGCATAGATTTGACCCTGACATCAGGGCAAGTGATACTGGTCTGAAATATTTAGGACGGTATATGATCTGATTGTGTGTGTGTGTGTGTGTACTCAACCTTTCATATCCAAAACAATATGGTTAAGTGGCATAAACACCACAAGAGCCTCCTTATTTTCTCTACCCACCCACAAAATATCTCAATTAAAATAAGCCAATCCTCTCTTCACATGCAACATGCAGGGTTAAAGAAGCTTTGGGGTCTCTCGCAGTTAGCTGTTTCCCCATTCACTTCTAGGTCCCTGCCCTGCTTTCAGAAGCTCCTTGTAGCTTTCACAGAGGAAGTTTGATTTTGGATATGGGCAACTTCTAGGACCAATCCAAGGAAAAGGACCTTAAATAAAAAGAAATAAAGCTGAAATCTATTTAGGAATGGGGAGAAATTATCAGTTGGGTTCAGCTTTGCTCACAAATAACTCAGAATTGCTCACAAACATTCAAATGTATGATCTTGCGAACTAAAATTTGTTGCTACCTTCCCTGTTATAAATGCCAATAGATTTTGGAATTTAGTGAGAAAGGAGATAAATTAGCTAACATCCCATCTAAAAGCAACCCTCAGTCAAATTTCCAAATTTTTCTATTAAAAAAAGGCTTCAAAATGCTAACAGGTCCACAATTTCATTTTATTCCATATGGGAAGCAACATTATTTTGACCTTATTAAAATATTAACACCGTTAACAATTATTAACAGTGTTGTCAATGCATTACAGCATGACACGATCTTCTTTATGTAATGCCAGCCATGAGCAGAGCCAACAGACAAGAACTTGAAATCTTCTTGACCAGAACAACTGCATCGCAGCAACGCAGGGATGAGGGGCATTCATTTTGCTTTGCTCTAGGAGCCAAGCTGTGCTAATCTTCAGGTAGTGTACAGTTTTTAGAGCTAAGCACACCCTAAATTTCCTTTATTACAGCTCTGTCACTTTTTGTGATGTGGACCTTAACTGCTTCCTGCTTATGTTAATATAAAGCTAGCTTTGCAAATGGAAAGTCATTTGCAGCCTTCATTCTAATTGGATGGCATTTCTTAGCAGGCAGCAGCGTCCTTGGCAATCTTTATCCAGACCCCTTTCATTTCTGTTTGCTGATTTGTAAGCATCACATATGCATGATCCTTTAAGTCCAGGCAAATGCACCCTGTTCCCTTGCCCCAGTTGTTCTAGGCTCCCAGTCATTAGCCCCTCTTAGAATCTGCACTCAGACCCAATATAGGCATCAAAAGGGTTGAACACTGTCCCCTTCACACAGGGGTCTTTCACAACATCCATATCAGGAAGCTGCCCACTGGCAGCCACTTGAAACAGGACCATGTGGTCCCAGGTTCACAGGGCAAGTCAACTTCCTGGAGTCCCAGCAACAACAATGTGCTCTCTTACCCATTGTTTCCAGTAGTTTGATTGAAATTGTCCAAGTCAAGTGCCCAAGATATTCAGATGGATGATGGTACATGGAGCAGCCACATTTCTGTCAGTCAGCATCACATCGCAAGCAGCCACCCTGCAACTGTTTGTATAATTTAAATGAACCATTCCAACAGGAGTAGGCCAAATTATCTTAAAAAACCTAAACTGATGAAAAGTGTAAACCAGTGAATATCAAGTGCTACAAAGGCCCAGATATAGGATAGGCAAGGTGGGCAGTCACCTCCCCAGCAGGTAATTTACAAACATAGTAGCTGTAAAATACTGTTACTGATATTAATAGTACTAAATTGCCTGCAGGGGGGCTTACTGTCCCTGCAACCCTAATCCAGATTCTGTCCAGTTGTTGCATATTCTTGGATATGCACTCCTTAAATTTAAAGGCATTCCACCCATATTCACATAGACAGACACACTAGGAAAAAAAATGCTTGCCAGACTGAACCCTACCACCAATATGTTCCTTCATAACGCAGAAGATCCCTCTTTCCTTCCAGACTGTAAGATTAAGAATCCAGTTCCTCCAAGGGCCAATGCATGCAACCTTTATCTGGATTAATTTCAAACAAGGTTAACCTCCGATTTGTAAGGACTAGTTTATTACTGAGCCTTTTTCAAGGAAACAAAAGGGGAGTCAAGGATGTATTGATCAGCATGGGCACTGGTTACCAAGAAAAGCAAATTCCAGGTCTTGACACATTGGCTGAATTCATACAGTTCCTTACCTGGCTCAAGCTGTCAAACAACTGCATAGTTTCCACTCATGCATGCTTTCCACCATCTTGCCTCAATCCTCCTATTCGCAGCATGTATCCCGTCAGCCTCTGACACTGAAATTCAATCCCAGGGTGCCCTGCCTACGTTGCCTGCCTCTTCTTGATTGGTCTGCATATAGAGGCTGAATGGCTAGAGTGGCTCCTGCAATTGCTGCTCTTTACATGAGATTCTATGGTAGTCATGTGGAGGCTGCATTTCTAGTTTCAGAACAGTGAATGAGCCATGGTGAAGTGCTAAAATCATGCAACAGACCATTGTTTGTCTCTGTGGTTCTATAGAAACTAAACCTACTGAACAGTAAATCCACAACAGGGTTCGGACAATACAACAGACTATCCCTCCGTAGAACCACTGTGGATGGTCATTATGTGTGAACTAAGCCATAAGGTAAAACAGTGGTCACATGACCTTGCTTATTAGGGCAATACTACATTTTTAGCTGTATTCCTATGACTCATGAGCTAGTGAGAGTGCCAGAACATAGCTAAAAGATGAGGGATCAAATAAATTTAAAAGAAAGTTCCAAGGATTTTTGACATCTATTACTTAAAATCTGGAGTGGCATTTTTTCATAATCAATTAGTAAAATGCAGGCCTCAGAGTGGCCTAGCTATGGTCAAAAGGAAGGAAGGCTGAGTGCTCAGCATTTTCCCCAGGTTGCTACATCTCTCAGCAAATAAAACTTAAGGCATCTACATATAATGGTCATCCATAGTTTATTGATCCCATGGTTAACCCATGGTGTGTGGCCTCACCCAGAGTTTGTCTGGAAAACAGTTGAACAAAATATGAATTGTTTTCTTAGTCCCTGGCTGGTTCCTCTCTTTCTTAATCCATTTTCTCACTGTCTTCCAAATGCCTTTGTGGTGCTGAAGTGCTGGAGCAGGTGGGTAGGGGATTGTTAACTCCTTTTTCCTCCTTCCTCTATACCTTGGCTAAACAACTTGGTTCTGGGTTCAACTTAACCCATGTTTATTTTATCTATGTATTTATTTGATTTATAAAACTACATCCAATAGTCCCAACAGGGACTTTCTGTTTTAAACAATCCAGAGTTTACATCCCAACAACAAACTATGAATTTTCTTTCTGAATTGTTAATGATTAATAAACCATGGTTTGTTAGCCTGCCTAGGTTAGAACAACATGGCAATCCAGAATTCAACAACAGATGGGTTAAATAAATCATGGAATAACATTATCCATGAAGCAGGTGACTGCATAAATATTTAGTAACTTGACCTCAGGTATCTGAGGAACAGAACTCAGAGTGGCAAATTCCCTTAAATAGGACCTTCAGCCTCTTTGGCCAAATTATGGAACGGAAGTGCCAGGCCTTCAGTGAAGGTAAAGAATGGCTCATTTATATTTTCATTCCTCTGACTTTATTTTTAGATTTCTCTCCAATTAGACAAGTTAAAGAGTTCTCTTCAGCGCATAGTAGCTCCAGAAGTTCAACAACAACAACAACAACAACAACAACAACACTATCCCAGTGCAATTCATAGATCAGATTATTTTTTTTTCAGCTAAAAGAAAAACTGGAAACTAAAAGCTTGCTGTTCACAATGCCACAGTCAAACTTATTTTTCTTAAGCAGGATGTGGGATTATTTTTTAAATATAGCCAAAAGTAAGCAGAGTCACTCTGTCCTGCTAAAACACCAAGAGTCTTTTAGAACAGATGACCAACTCATCATCTTTCATGTTGAACATGAAAAGCAAAATGTTCTAAACCCAAGAGTGTGAAAACGTGGCTGTTTGAAGGGAAAAGGAGGGAGAACGCATCTCCTGTGACAAGGGACAAATATTTTCTTTAAAGGAGGGAAACAAATTGCTGATGATGTTACATACAGTGAAGTGTTCCTTTCATTCAAATTCTGACTCATATCAGCAGTCACCCATTGCTGGAAATGGCAGAGGCATCTCAAAGAACAAACCTAGTTATTTTGCCCACTAAAAACACTGTGTCATAATGTAAATACTGGGTAGTTATTGGTAATGCCAATTGTTGAGAACTACATTGATTTAGATGGAAACCACTGGGAAGCATAATAATCAGTTTTTAACATCCTAAAGTTAAGCCCTGAACTTTTGATCTAGAATTAGGAGTACACAGTAAAATGGCCAAGTTTGCTGATGACCCCAAACTATTTAGAGTGGCTAAAACCAAAAGGGATTGTGAGGAGCTCTGAAATGCAGAGAGAGGGCATCAAAAATGGCAAATGTGGTTCAGTGTAAGCAAACGTACAATTATGCACGTTGGAGCAAAAAATCCCAATTTCAAGTACAGGCTGATGAGATCTGAGCTAAGAGTGAGCAGGCAAGAAAGGGATTTTGGGGTAGTGGTGGAGAGCTTGATGAAAACATTGGCTCAGCAGCTACTGTGAAGAAGGCAAACTCCATGTAGGCTTACTTAGGGACAGAACTGAAAAAAAGAACCGACAAAAACTTACTCCCTTTATATAATCCTTGGTGCAACTGCACTTGGAGTATTGTGTTCAGTTCTGGTCCCCTCACCTGAAAACTCATTACTGAGTTGGAAAAGGTACCGAGAAGGGCAATAAAAATGAACAGCTACAACAACTGGGACTGTTCAGCTTAGAAAAACAGGGAGAAGTGATAGAGCTGCTTAGAATAATGCATGGTGTGGAGAAAGTAGAGAGAATGACATTTTTCTCCCTTTCCCATAACACTCAAACCCAGGGTCAACCCAGCCCCATGAAGCTGTTTGGTGGGAGGTTTGGGACAGATAAAAGGAAGTACCTTCTTCACACCATGCATAGCTAAGCCAGGGAAGCTACTGCCACAGGAAGTGATGATAGTTGCCAGTCTGGATGGCTTTAGAAGGGGACTGGACAGATTCATGAGAAAGGAAGTGATCAGTGGCCAGTAGTCTTGCTGGCTGAGTGCTACCTCCTTCACCACTGGTGGCATGGTTGCTTGTACCAGGTGATGAGGAGCTTGGGCAGGTCAGGCACCCATCCTACTTGAGAGATCCTACAGACAGCCTAACCTAACCCTAACCATTGAAATAGCAAAATATCAATCGCCAGGCTTCATTCTTATGGGGAGGGGTTCCATAGAGAGATAGTAAACCTGGATTTTAAAGGATTGTGCAAATTAATGCAGGATAAATAAGCAACGTACAGTTATGGCTTGATCCTACAAGACAGCCAGAACCTAAAGCTGTGAAGATGTCTGGTAAAAGCACAGTCTGTAAACCATCACTGAGTTCTTGAGAACAGAGGAAATAGCAAGACAACATGCTTGATGCAGAACACCATAGAGGCTGACACAAGTCATGTGACAAGACTTCCCTTCCATTGGAACTTACGGGTCTTGGGCAATTGGCAGAACCAGGATCTTGCAATGCTCTTTCATTATTTACAATAACTGCTCTGTTTTTTTCATGTGCAGTATTCCCACAAAAAAGTGGGAAAACTCCAGTCCACATCTGTCCCACAGGCCCCTCCACCCCACCCCCAACCATTGGACTTTCCCAAACCTAATGGGGGGGGGGAGGGAAACTCCCCTACTGTGATGCCACACACACACCCATCATCCTCATGTTTTTTGTTGAGGCCCACTGAATCTAGCATGTTGCTCCAGGAGGGTTCCTTGGACGGGGATGTGGCCACCTGACAGGGAAAGGTTTCCCATGTTTGGCAAAGAAGATGCATCTAACTTTGCTTTCAGGGCTTCTCTGCATGAGATAGTTAACTCAGTGCTTTACTGAGACGGCTGCTGCTTTCACTTTTTTATGGTAGGATGAGAGCATCCTTCTCACCAGTTCCCTGCTTACGCTCCAGAATTTCCTCTCTGCCTTTCCGTGTGTTCCAGTACACAACGTAAGGTTGTGCTGTAATATCACACAGAATGGCAGAATTAAACTAGGCTTCTGTAGCAAATGAAGGCACCATCTAGGAAGCTAACAGATTTTCTTCATGCTAAAAAAAATGCCATGAAAATGGCTGGAAAACTCAGGAGAGGCCCTGAAGGATGATGATGTCATGAAAAGCACTCGCAAACTTGGTGAGTGTACATGTACACTGCAGTACATGTAAAGCAGCACGTGTCTTTCTCCTGTAAAGAAATCCTAAGAATGCAGTTAGAGAGCTGTATAAAATCCTATTAATAAGCTAGTTGCATTAGCAAGACAAAAACAGAGCTTAATTCGGTGAACAAGCTTCAGCAGATAGCTCTCTGCTTCTTGAAGAATCTTACAAAAAGTTGCTTCAAGCACCATTCCCAAGGAGAAATGGGCTCAGTGGTGAGCCACATGGCATTTCTAAAGATATTTCCTATGTTTTATTGCCAGAAACTAAAAAATTTGCCCTGTTTCTTGCACACTTGCTGGCTGTTTCCTGAAACAGTTTACTGAGCTAAATGAACCCAAAGATAAGTCTTCATGGATCTTTATTTATTTTCTGACAAAGGAAAGAAGTAAGTCCAGTCTGAAACTGGTTTCACAGTTGCAGCTGCAGTGGCTCCAACCCACAAAGAGCCAAATATGTGACATGATAAACTTCAGAATAGTTTATTAAACATTGAATTAGCAGCACCCATACTGGTTAAGAAATCCAAGCCTCTGGAGATGGAAAAAACTCCTGCAATATATGTTCCATGGGAACAAACAGTCTCTTGAAATTTCCATTACCTCCTGTTCCTAAATCAGCCAAAATATACATCTGTCTTCCAGATACTTTCACTTTTCATTTATAGTTCAATTTAGCTCCCCAAAAAGGAGAGGTTGATGGAAGTGAAGGGATAAAAATGATGAGTGGGCCAATGACATAGGAATTAAAGCCATAAGGGGCACATGAACCTAATTTCCTGAGATAAATCTGTTCTTCCACTCTCATCTGCCTTAATAAACAGAAACACAGCAAGGTTGCTCTTGACACTTCATAGTTCTGGCTTTTCAGTTTACTTATCAAGCATTTTCAAGAGTGGGCCTGTAAACTTTGTCGAACTGACGCTCAACAAACTTCGTTGCATCATCTTCATCCCCTGAACCTGAAAGCTCTTTTTTCCCACTGGAAAATAATTGATGGGACAAGGGTTTGCTGAACCCAGTAAAGTGGGCCAAGTCGATGATCCAATAAAGGGGACTGCCAGCAACAGCAAGCTTCAATGGGCACCAGGCTGTTCTGAAAAATCCTCTGTAAAAGAAAGCAATTCCACTCCTGCCTTCCTCAAACTCTTCAAACAAGCTCACACATGCTGACCTAGTTCACACAACACAGTAGCACCCCACAGTTTTCTTATCCAACTTTTCTGGGGGCATCATGCGAAGCACCAAGGGGCACATGAAAATTTGAGTGGCATGGGTTCTTTCAGAGTTGGATAATCTATGGTGTGTCTTTGTTATTTCAGGGTTCTCTAACCCTCAAACAACACTTACCACCCAAATTTGCACAACACAGTTCACCATGACTAGTTCATTGCTCATGGACACCATGAAAAACGGTGCCTGCAGGCAGCCAGCGTGATGAGGCAGCCTCTTCAGGTAAATTAAAACATGGCGCTCTGTCAGGCCCACAAAGGCTTCCTTTTCTATTCCAGACACCGCAAGTGACTGCTGCTTCCCTTGGATCCCAGCCCAGTCAAGACAGCTCCTACTGGATTCCTCTGGATCCAAATAAGGGGTCAAATCAAATAAATAAGCAAACCAACACATCTGTGCTGCAAATATCAAATTACTGAGCAGTTTAACTTTTAGAAATATCCTGCACTTGATTAGGGTAATTTCATGTTATGTATGTTGCTGTTATTTCTGAGCATCTTGGAGTATTTCCAGATGAATGGCCCCTAGCACTACCACAGAAAATCTGTGGTAAGCAGAGGGGTGGGATGGAGATAAAAGCAAGGTTGGAAACTATAGTTGGGTTACAAAAGAAGATGCCATCACCCGGACCACCTAGAAAATGCTGGATCCTTGCACAATAAAGGACTTGTCTAAGAGCACACCCAATCAAGTAAGGTTTTTTGGGAAACTTTGTAAGGCATTTGTCAATTTGTTGTGAAATTCTGTAGGGAGCAGCAACTGGTGATTTTAGAATGAATGCATTGCTGAGCAAACAGACAGCAGAGCCGATCACAAATAGACAGTAAATTGTGTATTTACAATTTGCAAGGTCATCTGCTTGCTTTGTGGGAAACAATGTGGGTGAGCTGGGTTGTGCTGTATGCTCCATAGCCTATGATACCTTTGTCATCAAGCCCATGTTGGCAGCACCTAAAGGAAAACATCTGTAATAGAAGCAATTTTGGTTGGTATCCCTTTCTTTTACTTACTAGCTTTCTAGGTTCTGAGAGACTGATGAATGCAGTGACCTACCAGCTGCAGCCAGTCTGAGAAGATTGCACAGATTTGCAATATGTGAATTTGCTGACTGGGTGGCAGGAATCTAATATTTGTAATATTAGACAGTGACAATAGTTCTGGGTTAAATAAGAATCAAGAGTCTACAGTTTTCTTCAGTGCAGATCTTAGCGAGGTATTATTAAAATCTACCTTTGCTATAAATATATGGTAATATGTTTAGCATATTCTTGTTTGTGTGTATGTATGTTAAAAATAACCCTGAGTCTTACAAACATGCTTGTTTAACTGGATCCATGTTTGTGATGAAGCCTGCATGTCGTTTCTCCTACTTCAATATTAGAAAAGATCCAGAAGTTCAGAATATCTCCTGATTAGAGCTAGGGCAGATTAATATACATCTAAGTCTGTGCACCCAGGTTCCCCCTAAGACTAGTGAATCAAATGACTAGTCAAGTACAAGAGTGTTTATTATTTTGTATTCATTTGAAATATGATTAACATGGAACCTTAAAGGGGGGATTTGAATCAGAGTTGATGTTTCCTGCAGCCTCTGGAAGAGTCAGCGTGACTCATGCCTGTGCTAAGGTGACATCATCAACAACCTACCTAGGAGCTTATTACTATTATTAGCTTATTAAAAGGTCTGCAACAGCCAGGAACTGGGGTGCACATTTCATTCTAGCAGCAGCCTTATAATCCATATAATCCAGATTTCCATATATGTTTGAAAAGACCCTGTAATGGGCCTCAACATGACTTTTAAATCTAAGCTCCTCTTCCCTCTCCTTCCTCTGTTGGTTGAGTGAATCAGATCTTAGGTGGCACACTCGTTGGGACAGGCCCTTGTCCTCTGAACAGTGCCATGCAAATGGGTGGCATTATATTAAAAAGCAAGTAAATGCAGTAGTTCAACAATGCAGGGCTACAAGCTAAAGCTGTGCACTCAATAGCAACACAAGCTGCATGCCTTGCATTTTAAGCAGGTAAGAAAGCCTGAATACCTCAAGTGTGCATTCTAACCTTCGATACAGGCTTTGTTACGGAAGGGCATGGGAAGAACAGATAACTAGAAAGATCTATAACAGAGATAGATCTATAACGTGTGTGTGTGTGTTATATATAACATAGATCTTATGATAGAGAAAGAGATAGATCTGTAACAGATCTATAACAGAATCCCAGAAAGGTGTACCTGGCACCAATCCTTTTTTCATTTTAGCGCCGGGCCAAAACCTTTTTATTTTCCCAGTATTTAAAATGTTAGTGTAGTTTTCAGTATTGATTTTATATATTATGTGTGATGCTGTGTCCTATTTATTTATGTTATCGTCAGCCTAATAACATAAGGGCAGGCTAACATTGTAAAGGGCGGGATACAAAAATAAACAAACAAACAAACAAACATCTAGAGTATGGTGTGAAGGTACATAAGGCATCCACCATAGAATAACAGCAGTGTAGATTTTTGTATTTTTGCAAGGCTTTGTTGCTGTTGAAATTTTAATACCAGGTTTTCCTTGATCTAAAAGAAAAAACCCAATGAAAAAAGCCCTGGAGGACAATGACAATGAAATGTCACACAAACTTCCATCACAAACATACAATGATTGCCTCCTGTGAAGAAGCCCTAAATAGTCGAACTGGAACTGAATGTTTATGTTTATGTTTCTTATGAGAAATTGCAGCTCTGTTATACTGTAGTTACACCAAGCACTACTTTGTGGTTATTTAATATATAGAAAAGGCTAAGAAAATGCATACTCAAGCAAAGAAGAGCATGTAAAGCACGTATTTTCTCTCCTGCAATGAAATTGGAAGAAGCTTCAGTAAAGTAGCAAGTCAAATCCTTCCAGGGAACCTTTCTCTCAAAAGAAAGTGGCAAAGAATGAGGAATAGTGGACATTAGCATCAAGGAAGCACCTGATCAGAATGCAACTCAGATCCACAGAAACTTTCCTGCACCCAAACCCAGGCCCCCATCAAGGTACACTCACAACTTTCTAAACAAATACCAGCAAATCCACCTATTGGCCAGAGATATCCCATGACTGAGAGACTTTCGTTTCCCCCAGCCCAGTGTGGATGGACTCTGATGACAGTCTCTTTCTAGATGCCAAGGCTGCTATTCCATTTTGGGTGCCCAAGTGTTTAAAAGAAAATGTTACACTGCATTGACTCATTCCCTCCAATACTTGCTACCTCTGGGTAGAAATGGAACTTCCTGTGGCTTGCCTATATTCTAATCCATATTCAAGATGCCAAACTGTATGGTCTGGGGGAGCTGCTGGGTTCAAATCCTTGCTCAGCCATGAAGTTAGTTTGGTTAGTTTTGGGCAATTGCTTCACGGGATTGTTGTGAAGATACAATGAGTCTGTTCTGATAACAAATTGTGGGTTAATTCACCCCCAATCGGCTGCAGTGCACATTCTGTAGCCTCTCTGAATAGCTTAAACCATCCACAGTTTACCTAACCATTCCTTGCCCTATTAGCTCTGTGGAGAGAGGATTGATTCCGAACATGATAAATGCAAAAAGTGACATCCACTTTGTGCTTTGCTCCTTTCTTTTTCCTTATCAGTTCTGACTGCCTGTTTCCCTTCTTGCCTGTGCCTTGGGTAACATATGCAGAACTTTAATTGTAAGCTTCTATATAGGCAGTCTGCCAAAATGCCATGAGATTTATGGTTTCTCTGAAGTTCAGGGCCAGCCCCCCAAGAAGGAGGGTGAGGCACCCACAAGAGGCAGCAGAGCTGGAAAAGCAATGACTGCACCACTCCCTGAGTCCCCCCCCCCCCTCCACACTCCTGTGGGTGTTGTAGGGAACCCCACACACCAAGTTCCTGTAGTGGCATTTGCAGCAGCTGGCAAGTTCTCTGTTACTGCTGGGCTCCGGGGCTCTCTTGAGAACTCAGCACACACTTAACATCTCATAATATCTTGGCCATCTGCTGAGATCTGTCAAGAGCCTGGAGCCACCAAGATCCCAGCCCTCTCCATAGCCCCAGCCCAGAGAGAGCCCTCGTGGTAGCAGAGGAAAGGTGGCAGGAATTGCTCATGGTGGCGGGGAGAGGGGGAAGGTTACGTGGTGGCAGAAAGGGTGGCTTGGGAACAAAAGAGCTTGTGCCATGCCTCATGGAGTGTATGCATCTTCCTTGGGCCTGATATAAATAGGAAAAGGCATCTGTGACAACTGAAAACAACAAAGCACCCTGTCTCTGCAGCTATCTGTCCCTCCATTGACACCAATACGATTATTGCTTGTCATTCGGTTTCCATGGAGTCGCTACACTATCAGCTAGTAGCAATTCCCACCAGCTTAGCATGTTCAAAGAGGCACACAGTGGAGTAGAAGACCCCACAGAGCGAGACTAGAGGAGGGGAGGTGCAGTTCTGCAAGGATCTGGGTTCTGAGATGCCCCTTAAAACAAGGACTAGCAGGCAACTGTTGAGCTTGAATTATAGGCGTGGCAGCAGGGCAGATAATAATTAGGTTCACAAGAGAGTTATTGTTCTCAACATTCTGCTGATCTTCATTTTGCAAAATTAAGACTGACTCATCCTAACTTTGGACCTCTTGGTTTCCACAACAACCATCTGTCTATCCCAGAAAATAACTGGCTAAACGGATAAGGCAGAAGAACAAACTTTCAACTGGATGCTTGCAGTGGCCTGGCTTGTAGACGAGGGAAATCATTCTCTCTTAAAATCACAAATCTTTGCTCTCCTATGACTTTGTCTATATGGCTGACTTCAAACACTGGGGAGCATTAGAGTCTGAAAATCAAGTAGGAGTTACAACAAAATGTTGCACTGCAAAGTACCCCCATACAGATTTTTCAACCACCCCATCTTATCCCATTGCCCCTCTTCTTGTAGCTTTCTTTTGCCTCCCCTCCAACAGATAATTATTCTCCCATAGCCAGAGAACATTCTCAGTCCTAACTGGGCCATTTGGTGAAAAGGGGTTCCTAAAGTCATTTTTTGCTAGTCAATCAGCTGTTTCATTTCCAGGAAAACCACCACGACCTGGAACCTGCACCTACCAGATGCCCATGCCTTCTGAAAGCTCACTGAGCTTTTCCAAGTCCTCTTTGTTTATCATATCTTGCCCTGTGCTGGTTCTCCAAATATTAATCTTCTAGTGTGGAACCCAGTGATGAATTTGCTGTCAGCACAGACTGCCCGGTGTCTTGATGTTTTGACTCTTTGCTTGTTGAGTTGCTTTGTATGGTGTAGATTTCAGCCCTTTGATTAGTCTCCCAACTGGGTACCCTCCAGACACCTTGGGCCACAATTTCCATCACACCCAGCCAGCCTACGTCAGGCTGGCTGGGCATGATGAAAGCTGTAGTACAAAGCATCTGGAGGGTACCTAGCTGAGAAAGACTGATCTAAAGAATGGTCAAATCTCCTGTACACACCTGTTGTAGCATATTTTGCAACATTCATTATTTGAGCAATGTCCATCTTTATAAACAACTTCATAATTGTTAAATAAATAAACATTCTTACTGAAGAATGTGTCTTTGTTCTCTGAAGGTTCATACATTTTTGGTGATGACAAAGTAAAACCTTAGGTAGAGCTGTGTAAGAAATGAGACCATTTTAACCTGGTGCATTTCAGTATCTGCAGATTAAGCATATGCTTAATACACTGTTAAGGACAAATGGACGCCATAAAAGCTATACAAAAATTGAAGATGTAATAAACATACATATATTTTTAAAAAGTTTTCAGTCAACTGTATAATTTAAGTGGAGATCTGGAAACATTTACGATATATACCAGAAAAAAATGGAGTGAACTGTAATGATTCGGGTACTATTATATGTTGATGCTAAATGATAGATTTGGATGAACGTGCCACTGGAGTCCTTTTCTGTAAGTCTTAAGGAGATCTTTATTTTCACTCATCTCTAGTGAGAAACATTGGCAATGTGCTTCACCTAGAGCTGGTATTTTCCATATTTTGGGGTGAAGGGCCTATCATAAAATAAGAACATCTAGGATTTGGCATGAAATCAGGTCAAAGGCTGCATGTGGTCCATACAGTTTGGGTTTTCCACCCAGTCACAGAGCAATATATTTAAGTTTTTCCCACATCAAGTTTTGTCTTAGTTACTTGGCTCTGTGATGGAATCAGTTTCCTCTGTTCCATCACTTTGTACATGAAAGGATGCAGGGAAGCCATCTAAGAAGGTGGTAGTGGTGAGTCCATCGAGTCTGAAAGATATCAGAGTAGGAAGGAAAATGATAAGAAGACATAAAAATGATCAAGGAGTTGGAGAAATTCCATTATGAGGAAATGTTAAAACATTTGGGACCATTTAAGCTTAGAAAAAAGGCAAGTAAGAGGGGCATGAGAGAAAATTATGCATAATGTGGAAAAAGATGATACAAGATCCCAGGGTCATTCTATGAGGCTGCTTGGTGAGAGATTCAGGACAAGTAAAGTGCAAATTAAATTATGGATACTTCTTTGTGGTTTCTGTGCTTTACACATATGGGCTTTTGCACCCATACAGAACATATTTCAGAAAACTTCTATAACTAATGAATTTGTGTGGGAAACTTGCTCAACATCTCAGCCTGCATTTCCTCAAAGGATCCCATCAGTTCTTCTACCTCCATTGTGGTTGCTTCAGGGAAGCTACTCTCATCCTCGGTGGCCTGCTATTCAAACAGCTGAGGTTTTGTTCAATCTTTCTCTCTTCCTATCATCATTTTATATCGCCAGTACAGATATGACACTACCAGCCCAAATGTAGTAAGTCAGCTTGTTAAGCACCCATAAGTATGAGACTACAAGACCACAAAGGAGGAGGACAGGTCATTTACCTGGTAGTTCTTCAAGTGGTCATCTATGCAATGAGATAGATCCCCACTTCAGTGTCAATATCAAGTTTCTTCTGTTGGTACTGAAGTGAGACTATGGCACCTGTGTCTCTACCTATATTGAAAGCAACACTGATTTAATTTATCTCATGTCCAAGGCAGCAATAGATGTCTCAGTGGAACTGAAGGAACTGGTAGGAACCCGTTGGGCTGTGCCCATTAAGATAATGGGAGAGAGTTCCCATCAAAACTTCCTCAACTATAGAGATTTCTCAGAGGTGACTCCATACAGGCCCAGGGCCCATGTATGTGAACACACAGGTGGCCACTTGAACTACTAGTTACGGGTAAGAAATCTGTCTAGTCGCTTCCACAAGATGCAATGATAGCCAGTTTGGAAGGCTTTAAAAGGAGATTATCAGAGGCAGTGTGTCTATGTAGGGTTGTGACAGAGCTGCACAGAATCTGTCCCTTTATGGTGTTCAGCCCAGACTTAGAAAGCGAGCTGAGACAACAGGAAGTCTGCAAACGCTGGTGGAATGAGGGTTGTGCAACTGGTTGTTCCATGTCACCTGCAGCAGTACAAACAAAGGCTGCTGCATGTGACGTGGAAGAGGGATGCCGGTTGCAAAGCAGTCCTCCAGGGCTCAATTCCTGGTGAGCACCACTGGAATATATATCATGCCTGTCATGACAATGGGTATTTTGCTAGTTTCACACACAAGTGTCGTACCTTCTAACACATATATTTTCTCCATTTTTTTCTGCTTGGATTTTTGTTGCTCAAAGGTGAAAGTTGAGAACCAGCATGACTTCCAAGACATTGCCAGTGTGGTAGCCATGGCCAAAACATATGTCACGACGGAGACTTTCATTGACTCCAAATACGATATCCGAATCCAGAAAATCGGCAACAATTACAAAGCGTACATGTGAGTTTGCCGTAGACTTTAGGACTGGGTTGGAAGGAGCAAGGGCACTTTTTCAGTAAAATAAATAAAGTAATAGCACCACAGCTGTGGTTCTAAACACAGCACACTCTTCCCCACTCATAAATCTTAAGAAGCACAATGTATCCTAAAGAAAAATTTCCCATATGCAATAATGTTTCTATGCAATGCATTCTGCTCCAGGTATTGCTGCTGGGTGGTTGTAGGCAGCTGTGTGCAACACTATACAGGGCATGGGTTCAAGGACTCACACTTGTTAGTACCATGCTGGCTGACCCACACCTGAGGCAACCAAGCCAGGAGTGAGGGCCTGGGGCTGTAAAGTAGCAAGGAAGAGCCCACGGTAGGCAAGGCTTCTCTGAAGTTGTAGACAAGCCAACAGAGGAGTACGATCCCCCAATCTGATAGTTTCTAGTTGCTTGGACATTAACTTCCATCAGCTCCAGCCAGCAAGGAATGCTGGGAATTGTGGTCCAAAACATCTGGAATGCACTGGGTTGAGGAAGGCTGGACATAGCAGTGAGTTCTACTGTGAATCCACCAAAAATGATTATTTGGTCATTTAAAAATATGACAAATAAGTGAATAAATTAATATTGGGCCATGTATGAGAAATGAGATTACTAGGATTTGGGTAGTAATGTTTATTGCACTAAGTGGAGGTCAGGGAGCTGTGCCTCTTCTTTAAGATTTCCTTTTTCATCTTCTTATAGCCAAAAGTTGTTCTGGGTTGCTGTTTATCACTTTTAGAACTTGGTTGATGAAAACTTTTAAGTCCCTTGAAAGCTGATTTTGGAAACTCTTCCAAACTGGTTAATGCCCCCTAGTGGAAAAAGAAGCTGGAAATATTTCTATTAGAAGGGCAAAAAGAACATTGACCAGTCACATAATTTCACAAGATTTCCAAATAAAATAGAAAAGCATGTATTCTGTCCCATGTAGCCACTTTCTTATGGTTATTTTGAAATCACATACATGCCCTGAAGTGCAGGAACTGCTCCAATATGGAGCTGCAAAGGGAGAGGAGAGCACACTGCTATGAAACCTGTTTAGATGCAGAACATTATACTAATGTCATAAACCAAAAATAAAGAAAGAATAAAAGTGAGATGGTTACCTCCCTTTGCTGCACTTACTCTGTTAGACTTTTCCCCATTTTCAGTGCTTCTAAATTGTGCTACTTTTTTCTCTTACTATAATTTCTCTCCCATCTTTTGCAACTGTGCGCAAAGCAGCCTATGTGCAGCCTTATTTTGTCAGGTCCTTACTCCATTTTGGAATTCCCTTTGATGACTGAAACATAAAAGGAAATCAACCAGGTAAGACTACAAATATTGGACAGGCACAAGTGTGCGCTTGCAAAAGAACAAAGAGGAGAATTATAATAAAATTATCAGCACATTTGCATATGACTAAAACCCAGGAAAAACATGGCAATCCCCCCCAAAAATGCCATTTGGGCATCAGTTGAAGGACAGGCCCTGCCAAGAAGGCAAAAAGCAGCTTGAGCTTTTTTGCTCGTGTTGCCAAGCATCTCTGCAGCTGATCGCAGCAACCCGAAAATAAAATGACTCCTCTGGGTACAGATGACATGACAAACCACTCTGGATAGGAACAACCCAAGGAGCAGCCACGGGTTCTCAGGGTAGCTTGTTTGTGGAAATTAAGCCACCCTGTGGAAAAAGAACCAAGCCTGGATGACACCATGCCTGCTGCCCATGATGGGTTGTATCGTTGTGCAAACCCAGCCAGCAAAGTGCATTTCATCCTGGCTTCTTTAACTCTCAGCATGCAGGGGAAATGCATGGTAGGAGAAGAAACTGGAACAAAGGTGCTGGACATTAGTGCTGGCATCCTCCAGCCTTTTCAGCCACCAGCTCCGTTCTCATGCCACCTTGTTTTGCATATCAGTGCGGATACAGTTCAGCTGGGCCTGAGAGATCTGACAATGATTGTGTTTGAGCATACAGCTGGCCGGGCTTTGTGGATACAACACTTCTCCTAAACGTGAAGCTTAGAAGTCCTTGTTTGCCAGCAGCACTAGCAGCAGGCACAGACATTAACAGCTAGTTACGAGAAAGGAGACTTGTACACTTTAATAACTCTTGAGGAGTCCTTGGGAGAAAGCAGTGGGTGGCTTTTTAGTGCCATTGACTCCATGGTGGCAGAGAGAGCTGTATTTCCACAATTGAAAGCGAACTCAATGAAAGCCAGTGTTTCACTCGTCTTTAGTGCTTTGCTTACATCGCCCTCTTTTACTACTAGCTCTAAAGCCCACTGATGTCTGTGGGAAGCTTTCTCTTGGCTTTTCTGGCAGGGGGCCTCCTGTGTAGTTTAAATTCTACACTACAGAGTGCAGGGTTAATTATTCCACAGGCTTTTCACAGACATTTCTACTGTACAAAGGCTGACATACCCAGAAGACAGTCCGCAAGGCCAATATAAGAATACCCAGACAGCATTTGGATAAAGATGTAACTAAGTGGGAGGTTGCCAGCCATGCAGAGAGGGAAGTTCCCAGCTTGCAGAAGAACTTACGCATTGACTGGGCCATCAGAAATGGCTAAGAGTACTGAGGACAGCAGGGCTCAGAAAACGCGCCCTGCCAACATCTCTTTACAGCTTTCCTAATTTCCACCCGGCTTTCTTTAATTCAGGATAGGAAATCGCAATGTTTGGGGTGGGGGGATTGATTGTTCTCATGTAGCTTGTTTGTTTTTCCCAGGAGGACATCGATCTCTGGAAACTGGAAGGCAAATACAGGTTCTGCCATGTTGGAGCAGATCGCTATGACTGAGAGGTAATGAATAGAAGGGACAGCTGCCAAAAATGCAATCTTTTGGTCAGTTGACTACACTTCGGCCTAGGCCTGCATTAACTATTATCCCAAATACTTTGTAATAGCACAGAGGTTTCATTTGCAATTTGCATTCTTGTCTATGTCAAGCAGCAAGTTCCTCCCTGAAAGGCACAAAACTAGAACATTGTACCTGATGCTTTCCAGCTCAGGTAACTACATTTCCATTTTACTGACCTGCTTCTTTTTCCAGAGCTCTGTTGGGCTTTATCTTCTGTCCATCCTAAGACTTAAAACCAAAAGAGGAAGTGAGGACATACAAAAGCAGATTGTTCTAAGAGTTATCTCAAATACTAGCAAGATAGCTACACAGAATCATTAGGCATAGAAAAAGTGCTCAGTGTACATACAGACAGTCATATCTGATCACTGCAATTATAATTGTATATTGTCACATTTATTGCATAATAGTTGATGGAAAGGACAATAGCTGAGTGACAGAGCACAAGGTAGAGTAACTGTTTTTTATGGGTTCGATTCCTGATACCTCCTCCAGCCAAAAGAGACCTTGAGCTGAAACTCTGGAGAAAACCTACCAGTCAGTGTAGATCAGCCTTTTCGACTTGATACCTGCCAAATGTTTTGGGCTACAACTCCCAGCATTCTGGCCATTGACCACACTAGCTTAGGACGGATGGAAGTTGAATGCCAAAATACCTAGAAGACACCACTTTGGGAATGCTTATGTAGGCAATACTGAGCTAGCTAGATCAAGAAAACCAGGGATCCCCTGCAAGCGAATGCATCTTAACTTATTTCATTTGTGCACTTACCTGGATTCTGCACCCGGGAAGCTTCACCATCCTTGCTACCCAGTCGCCCCTTCCCCGCCTTTCATGAGCAGAGCCATTCCTTTGCTGTGGTTTCTGTGCAGTCCCTGCCATGCTTCTGCAGGCCTCCCAGAGCACTGTCTTAGCCTGGATAACCTACTTGATTCACGGGGTTAATCCCCAATGTCAAGGGCACATTCCTGCCCCCTTTTCTTCATACAAGCCCAGTGTGGGAAAGAATGAGCTCACCCCCACAAATTTATTCTAACTTTACAACTTCCATGCCAAGAACGGTATTCAAACCACCACTTCTGCCCCCTCCCTTTCTGCTTTCTCCAAGCACTTTGTCACCTCATCCGAGGAAGACTGAGCTGGGACAATGAGGACACTGTCAGCCAGCTGTGGGCCAGGAATCACTGTAGGAGTCCCCTTCATCAGGCACACTGGCCTGGTTCACACGATCGCAGAGTGCTCGTGTGCAGGGAGGAGCCACAGCGGCATCTTCTCCTTGCCTCCCATGTGCCACTTGCATGCTGTGTCTTTGTCCTAATTACCCAATGACAAGTCATTCACTTTGTCATCCTGGCCGACTGAGTAGCACAGCAGTGGGTGGCTTTGAAAGCACAGCCAAACCTGGCCCCATCCATGAGTTCTGGGGTGTTTTCGAAGCCACCCCTGCCATGCATCTTGCTGGGTCCAGATGGGGCAGTAACAGAGCACCTTGAGGGCAATTAGGAAAAACATGCAGCATACCACTGGCTTGCTGTGGGGTAGAGAGAAGTCACCCTCTCAGTCCTCTGAGCCTTCCCAGTGCTCTTCCAGTCTGAGGTGTCTCTTGTGGCTCAGGTGAAGTAACTAAATATAAAAGAAGCCAGGCAAGGCCAGCCCAAGATACTTTGCTGCCTGGGGCAGAACAGCAGATGTTGTCCCCCATAACCCGCACCAGATCAAGCTGCATTGTTATTTCGGCACCTGTGGCAGAAAATCTCACAAGCTCCTCTCCCTGCCACTAAAATTAAGTCTGCCATTCAATGGTCCCTGGGAGAAGGCCTCAAGGGCCATATGATTTTTCAGGTCACTTCTTCACAAGGAGGAAAGAAAGGTTCACCCCTGGCAAGGCAGCTCCAATCTCACAGGCTTCCTCTGTGAGGCTGCAGAAAGGGCCCTGAAGCTGGAAGAGCAGCTTTCCCTCCCACTGGAATGGGTGGGAGGGGAATTGGTTCAGGGGAAAACATTGCAAAAGAAAGAATTGCTCCATGTCTCCCTCCGTGTACCCTGTAGAGCCAGTGGGACTTTGGATAAGATGCTTGCATGAAATGTTCCACATGGCACTGTATTTGTATAGATGCAAACTTGGAAATAAAATCTACATTTTTAAAAGAAACACAATATGTCTCAACACAGACGGGAAGGTGGATGAGTCAACCTGCATCTGCTCGGTCCCCTCTCAGGTGCTCGCTCTTACTGTGCAGCTTCATCCCTTTAAACCAGATTTGGCCTGGGCATCTAAGTTTGCATCAACATACATAGCCCTAAAAGGGCAGAAAATGCTACAGGAGTATGGGGCAAAGTTGCACTACTCATTATGAATGATCTCACAGGCACTCTCTAATGGACATTCGATGACACAGACATGCAAAATAGGAAGGGTGGATGGCTGGGGGAAGAACGGTGGACAAGATACCTCCAAACAGAAGTGCTTCACTGGAAAAAGACATTTTGATTTATCACCGAAGATGAACAACAACTGCACGCAACATTGAACAAACAGTCTTAAGGAAAGGCATTTCTGCGCCCTCTGCTGTGTTTGCTCAGGTTTCCGAAAGAAGCAGCTGTGCTCCTCTGCGATCCCAGAATAGTGTGCCTCCTCTGCAGTCGCGGGGCGGCCATGTGTCCCACCTCACAGAAGGCAGGTTTCTATTTGAAGGCAACCTTGCCTGAAAGCACTGCCCAGCCTGAGTGTGTTTTAAAAATAATGAACCCTCAGAAGAAAGCACCAGTGGGGGCCTTGAAGGGGCCCATCAACAGTGGGCGAATTATCCTGGATCTCATTCCACAGTCTTCCCCATGTTGATGAAATGCATTGCATTATTATCAGTTATAGTCATGATTTCTAAATGTGCATCTATGCATATTGATTAGTGAATGCAAATTTTGTGCAAACCCCACCCTCTTCTTTGATAAGGTCTAAGTGGCCACCAGCTACAGGGACTCTGGCTGTGGCCATGCTGGGGACATGTTTGAAGGTCAGCAAATAGGCTGTATAATGAAACTATTCCAAACGCTGTTAAATTGCCATAAGGTGCAACTATGCAATTGAAGGACAGTTAAGAATACTGACAGCCCTGAACAGGAGGCCCATTTGATCGATCAGTCGATCGATTTGTTTAAAGCTTCTATAGACTGTCCTTCTACTGGTGTCTTGGGATGGTTTGCAACAAGCAACAAATAAAATAGGAAATAAAATGGCACAGAATCCAATAATACAACAATATAAAACCACATTAAAAACAATTCAACATTAAAATAATGGGAAAATAAAAAGGGTTTCACCTGGCACCGAAAAGAAAAAAACACTGGCACCAGGCCTCCCTGGGGAGCGTGGTCCACAATTGGGGCACCACCACAGAGAAGGCCCTCCTCCGGGTAACCACTCTTTCAAGGAGGGCTCCTGAAGAAGGACGTCCGCCTCAGATCTCAAGAGGCAGGAAGGCAGATATATTCTAATCACATCCCATACAGATAATCCCATCTGGTCTCTGCAGGTATCGGGTCTGGGCAGACTCTGTTGCTGAGATGTTTGGCGGCCTCGACATTTGTGCGGTCAAAGCTGTCCACAGCAAGGATGGGAAAGATTACATCATTGAGGTGAGAGGCTGAGTGCAGTGCAAGAGATACATTAGATAAATGCACAGACACATGGATGTACATAGGTGATTTCTGTGCATGGCCAGCACCTCTCCTTCATATATTCTGCTGCTGGCCAATTCACATCCGCTGAATGAAAGTGTTGCACATATCCAAGTTGACTCTGACCATTCACATGCCGTGCACCTAAGATCTCAGAGGAAGCCGCTCTTCCCAGATCAGCCTGCCTGGGTCAGAAGCTCTTCTGGCCACTCTCCAAGTACCTTCCCTCTCAGAAGTGTGGTATTAGCTTCATGTATAGCTTCCATGTAGCCTGAAGTGCCTGATCCTGCCTAATCTTGGAAGCTAAGCAGGGTCAGGCCTGGGCAGAAGTGGGATGGGTGACTTGAGTGTATGATTCTATGACTATTGCTGTCAACTGCCTAGAGAGCTTTGGCTATGGGCAGTATAAAAATGTAATAATAATAATAATAATAATAATAATAATAATAATAATAATAATTAGGGGCTGTCTTTGTGGTGGCCCCCAGGAATTGGAATGCCCTCCCAAATCAGTTACACCTGGCACCTACTTCACATTTCTGGAGCTTCATTAAGACATGCACTTTTTAATGAAGGCCTTTTAAAATTGTATAACTTCCAGTCTGCCTCAGCATTTTTTCTCTCCCGATCTCCTCTTATAGTTTCCAGCTGTTCATGTTTCACAGTGTTGCATTAATTTTGAAATGGTGTATTCAAAATACTTGTTCTACATGGCCCTGGAATCTAATTTGGTGAAGGGCTATATAGTGATGTTATTTATTACAGGATGGCAGATTTAAATTCAACACTAGGCTAAACTTCTTGGCTGTAAGATCAGCTTGGTAATTGGTGGGCTCCCCCTTGCCAAGGACTTGTGAGTAGAAGCCCCTTGCTGGGGGATGCAAGCAGGAGGGAGCTATCGCACTCACATCCTGCTTGTGCGTTTCGAACAAACCGGTGGCTGCCTGCCGCATGAGAAGGACGCTGGACTAATGGATGCTTGCCAGCTCCAGCAGGGCTCCTTCTTACATTCTTGATATTCTTACACACTTGACAGTTCTCTGTTGGGCTTGCTTCAGTTCTGGATTTCCTGCTACATGGCCTACAAGCCCCCTCTGACTGTCTCCATGCTTCTCTCCATGAGATTTTTAACCAGCCATGTCACCAAGGCTTCTGCTTGCAGAACGTTTGCGAAATTCATACTGGTTCCTTTATACACGTTTTTTCTTTCTTTGATTTCCTGTATACAACCACAGCTTGGCACTGCAATGAGCGGATTCGCAGGAATACATGTGTTTGTTTAGTTCGATATGTAGATAACAGCACACTTTCCTTTCTCTAAAAAAAAGTTGCAGAAGTGCTTGGAAAGCATTAAGAAGTCCTGCAAGATGATGTTGTGTGAAGCACCAGCAAACTACCATGAGTGAGGGATCACAAGCACACAATAAACAACTGATGTAGAAAAGCCTTCTCTTTCTGTGATTAGAAATGCATGGCTCAGACACCTGTTCTCTAGTTATAAAGATACACATCTCCTACCCACATGCATCCACTTTAGCATGTGTAGAGGAAAAATAATGAGTAATGTAATCCCTCAGTGAGGGCCAAATTCAAGACACAAGAATTAAAATGGCAGGATACAAATGCAAAGAATTAAGAATAAGCATAAGAATAATTTTGAAGGGAAATCAGACAGGTCACAGAAGACAGTTAATTATGTAGGTATTAGTAAAGATGGCCAAATGAAACCTCCATGATCAGAGGCAGAATACCTCAGGTGAGCAAGATGCTGCAGAGAAACCATGGGGACTGGACATCACCAATTAAGCCTGCTTGTGAGCTTCCCCTGCAGTCATCGGGCCAGTCTCTATGGGAAGAGAAAGCCGAGCTGCATGGACCTTGCCTGGCCTCGGCAATGGGCTTCTTATACTCTACATGTTCTTTCAGCCAGTCAAGCCTCTTGGAAAAGTGAACCAGACTGAAATGTATATCACTAGTGGGAGGAGGGATGCTATGAATGGACATCTTTGCTAAAGGAATAAAGCAGTTGATCTGCAAACATGTCTCATTCTGAGTATCTCCTCTTTAATACAGTTCCTGATATGTGCACACAAGTCTGTTTACCTTCTCCTGATGTGTTTCATCCCTGTGGAAAGGAGCTAAGATCAGAAAACTGAGAAAGACATGGAAGGGAAAAACAGTTGGGGAGCACACACCTTGTCTTCAGCTATTTCCCTCACTTTTGCACTTCAGTGAAATGTACAGGATAAACTTGTTTTCAGTTGACAAGGGATGCTGGCCAGTGAAAAGGAAGGAAAGAGCTGATTAATCACATCAAAGCAGTGACAACTAAAAGGACAGAAGGGGAAAAATACAGAGCATTAGGATAAGGGTTGGCTAAATCTAAATAGGGGAGAGGGAGAGGGGACAATACTTGTTGCCACCTGACCAGAAGAAACAGCTTGGTCTGCTCCTCTGCATTTTAACAACAGATGAGCTGTTGAGGTCAGCAGGTGCCTATAAAAGTTGGCAACCTACTGGGGATATGACTGACAAAAGGAAGAAAGGTTAAAGACCCCTTTATTTGAAATCAAAATCCCTTTCTTCTGATTTTAGCCTGCTGATCAGGGTCCTTACCTCTGAAGCAACAGATGACACAATTGTTCCACCAGCTCTAGGGCAGCCCCTTCCAACATCTGAAAACAGTGATCATGTCAGTTTAGATCGTCTCTATTCCAGGCAAAAACTCCTTCAGCTATTCCTTATACTACTTATTCCCTGCCTGCCTGCTCACCCACCTTTGTCACCATTCTGAGGACACATCACAGTTTGTCAACATCTTTCTTAAACTGTAGCATCCAGAACTGGACAGAATACTCCAGGTGAGCTCTGACCAAAGTCGAATAGAATGAGTACCCTTATTTCCCACAATCTGGACACTGTTATTCTGTTGAGAACGCAGCCGAAATTGGATTTATCTGCTGTTTTTAAAAACTCATCAAGAGGCTTTGGATAGGTTAACAGGTACCTGATTTGCTCTTAGGTACCAATTCTGTTCCTCTGTGATTAACTCTGTAATGAAGCCTCGGAGATCTTGAACGAGAGCCGCAACTTATTTGCACCTCCAGCTGAAAGGAAACTGCAAGTGCCTCTGCGGGGTTTGCGGGTAGCGTGACTAATGAACTGCTGGCCCCCTCCGAAGGGCAGATTAGCTGGAACAAACCGCATCTAGAAAAACTGGCTTTTTGAGCTCAATCTTGCCATGCTGAGGGGTGTCTTATTTGCAGTAACGGGGCTGATCAGGCCGAGGCGGAAGGGTGAATATTAAAAAAGCAGCCAAAAACAAAACATATTATCAAAGTTGAAATGTAAGAACTTCTCAGTGGGGGGGAGAAGATCATCGGACAACTGTGCAAAAGAATGAGAAAGTGTCCTTGGTTACCATATGAGGATGCTGGAATGGAGACGCCGTGTCTGCCCTGCTGTAAACCCCACCAACGCGGACAGATGAGCAAAGCCGGCCTACTGCTACATTCAGGGCCACTGACACATCCAAATAGTTGCATGTGGGAGAGCAGTCCCACCCACTAAGCTCTGGGAAGCTGATGAGAACCACATGAGCCCCCGGGGCAGCAGCACATTCTTGCGCTGCACAACTATCCTGCAGGAATCAGCGACAGGTCAAAGGTTGTGTGAGACAAGTGCGCTGCCAGGAGGGGAAATACGTTTGCATTAGCCTCTTCTATGATCTCTTTTCCTGTATGTCATGCAGCAGCAGCAATGATGTAGATCCTTTTCTACTCCAGTTTTGGAGTTAGTTGCAAAATGCTGGAGACTGGTGGTCTTACACAGAAGACAGTGGGCCAGTCCTGGGGAAGAGAAAAGTAAGGTGGCTCCTTCATATTTTAAGCATGAATTTTGCTCGTGTTACTGCAAATGATCTATCAGAAACCATGTTGTTGTTAAAACAGAAAGAGCAGGAAAAGCAGCTGACTGAATCCCAGGAGAGCTCTTACCAGTTGATGCTTGGCTAGGATTCCCCAAGACTGGAGTAGGCCAACCAAGGATCTAACTCATCATAAGACAGCTGCCAACATATAAGAAAAGGCCAACTCCACAAGCACAGGTTGAATCATGGCTGCTTAATTCCTCACTGCTTCTGCTCTCCATCTCCTCTTTAGAGATTCTCATATAGACCACTCTTTTCTTGCCACTCAGGTGGTGGAGAGAGGTTCTCTATTCTGTCCCTCTCCACCACAGATCTTGTTTAAGAGCCATGGCACATGTAGCCCTTGGGTCAAAAAAGCCCATGCATCCTGCTTTGAAGCAATGCAGACATCCGGGTTTGGGTAGAACAGTGAGAGACAACCACAACCCCAAAACACAGATAAGATTATGCCTTTGACAACAGGGGACCACGACTGACCTTAGGGATGAATGCACCTGTTGACCTACCTCCAAAGCTTCCTGGAATCTTTAGACCAACTTCACCTGTTGCCAGGACACACATGAAAAGAGCACAAGACAAAAAACACCATCTTGTTGTATGCTGCATTCGCCTCTCCTGCTTGAATCACCCATTTAATAGAATTGCCCAAGTTCACCTGTTCCGGTTCCAGCTTGATCCGTGGATATGAGCAGATGGTAGCACTAAGCGTCAGGCAATGAAAAACTTCACCTGCCAATTTCTGGCAAATGATTATAGCACAGGAACAGGGAAGGGCATTTTTTTCAGAACAACTGGCAACCCCAACACTCAGCAAGGTCACCTGCCTTAATGCTCTTTGGATATAGCCAGCCTCACATGAGGTGAGGCTGGGGTCTCAAATCCCTTGCAGCCAAGGGATTTGAGACCCCAGAATCAAAGGTCTTGTGCGGCCAATCATGTGGGTTACTTCAGGAATAAGACACACCATGAGCCTTTCCCTTCCCTCTATGCTTCTTGTTAGAACAAAAATAATTGCCAACTTTGATCATTAAAAAATATTCTGAATATGTGCAGTGGCACATTTTAAGCTCCCCTGAATCATACCCCCATCACGGCTGCAAGAATGACATGGAACTAGCCAGCCTAAGACTGATCTCTTTGCTGTCGCCTCCAACAGCTGCTACTTTCTCGGTGGTTTGGGGGGACCCTGACCTTTGCGCCCAAGCTCCAGCCCCAGCTGCTCCCATGAGCTTTGACGTACCGCTATTGAAGTTTGTGTATCGTTTGACCTGTTATGTACCCAGCCAGACACCCGCTTTGATGCAATTGACCAGTGCTTTCCTTCCTGCGAACTTCCCCAATCTTGACTCTTGAAAACAGCAACATCTCACGGAAATGCAGACATAGTGGAGATGGCTGGAAAGAGGGATGGGGCTTTCCGTGTGGAGCCTTGCCTTTGCCCATCAACCTCCAAGATACCTTATCAGGAAAAAACAACTGTAGCTTGAGACAGCTGCTGACCCTGCACAGTGGTGAAGGCCAGATGCACAAGGGCTGTCAGCCTCTGTTTTCTCTCAGCTGATACATGAAAGTTTTGTTCTCAGGGATGCGGAAACGATGTTTCTACTTTGTATATGCCAACTCTGTGCTTAGTTTCACATGTTTATCTCATCACTTTCTAAGGTCAGATTGCACATGCTGGTCGAATGCAAAACGATCCAAGAGGGTTTTAATGAGATCCATCCCACCTTTGGAGCTCACACAACTGAAATAACAGAAGTTGCCCCCATTCTTAGCCGCCTCCTCTTGCTTCTTTTACTTGATTGCCACCATTGTAGTACACGAACAAAATACCCATCCTGTGGGTGGAGCTGCTTGAAATGGAACATGTTTGCCATTGGAGTTTCCAGTTTTCCCGCATGCAAGGAGGGGAGAGGACGTGCGGGAGGACTGGGCTGCTGGTTGTTGTCATCACTGCCATTTGCACCCCCAAGTGCCTTTTCTTTACTGCTGTTTTTGGCAAGGTGGGGGGCAAAGATGGGAAGGTGGAGGAGTGACCGCCTCCCTGGCAAAAGGTCAGGTTCATCTTCTTTCACCTTTCTGGTGGTACCAGAACTCTCCTGCTCACAATGGCAAGGGCCCCCACTCCGAACACTGTTGAGTTTGGTTTGTTATCACCAAATTGTCAAGAGAGACGATCATTGCTTAATGCGCTCTTTGCTTGTCACATGGATTTTACCGTAAGATGACTGTGGGACCTGATGCTTAGTAACAAATTTTCTTTCTTGAATCAGGCCTTTTATTTTAGAAATGACACAGACAGAACTGGAACACTGTCTAACCACAAATAATAGAAACAATATAAGGTTCAAGGTAAATTTCAGCATCACCCAATACAGAACACTTTGTGTACCCTGATACTGAAATATTTTAGCAGCCTTTACCCTGTCCTTGAATTATATCTAACTGCACATTATATCTACGAGTAATTTCAAGGTAGTCACAACTGGGTTTTTCTCTCCTGTCCTAGTCCTTCCCCTGCTACTTTTCTTTGGTGTTCCTAAAGACTTGGGGTCCGCCCACACCTGCTGAAACCTCCCCTCTTGCATTTGCATAATGCCATTTTGGCCACATAAGGAGCCTGACTCAGAATAAGGGGACTGTTAGTTGAGGAGGAGCAGAATTGTATTATCTAAGCAAGGTTCCTTTCTTCATGGGGTACTGCATTCAAGGTATATAAGGGCACCATCTAGTGGTCAAAAACTCCTGTTGCCATTGCTTCTCACATAAAATATGAAACTGCAAAGAAGAATTGAAGCAAAGGAGAGAAGAGTTACCAGAGAGAATTTTATATGGATCAAGGATGAACTCTTCATTCTTTCAGCTGATGTACATCATGACTCAGTCCTACCAACCACCTTTGCTTTGGGAACAAATGAGCTGGTGAGGGAGAAACCTTTCTATCCAGCCACTTCCCCCCCAAACTTGCCCTCCCCCCTTCCATGGTGGTCCAAGAAAACTCCATTGGTGCCAACAGAGATTATTTTTTAATGACTATATCATCTGGGAATGGGGGAGAGAGAATTGAGGGAAAGGTGGCTCAGTGCAAAGCTTATAGCTTCCCTTCCCACATGGAGTGATCCCAGTGCAGTTCTGGGCCCTAGGTGGTTACTTTAAAATTACAAAAAAAAAAAAAAAAATGCTGAGGATCAACTGAACTCTGTGCATTTCATGTGGCATCTGCTTTAGCCTTAACACACTTAGCGCTCTCTCCCTGGAAACCAGATCAGAGCATGGAATTTGGTGCATGCTGACTGCACAAATTGCTTGCACTATTTATTAGAACAGGTTAAACACAAATCAGCCATCACAGACACGGTTGCTGCTTTAGCAATTTTTAAAGAGATGAACTTGGCATAACTTAGATGTGTCATGGTTCTTTAAAAAAAAATCTTCAAGATCATATTTTCTAGCAGGTAACTGCCATGAAATAATGCCTTGAATTATACAAGCATGGGCCCATATTTTGTGCTACACAGATGCATTAGCTGCCATCGTCCAAAGGTGAGGAGCTTGCTTCCACTGATCTATAGGACTCATTATATCTCTTTCTACAGGTGATGGACAGCTCAATGCCTCTGATAGGGGAGCACGTGGAAGAAGACAGGCAACTAATAGCAGATTTGGTTGTCTCCAGAATGGCACAGGCCCTTGCAGCTGGGGGTTCTTCCCCTTCCCCTCTAAGACCTTGGGTAAGATGACCATCTGTTCTTAGTATACTGATATGACTAAATATTGGATAGCAACAGCCCCTGCACAGTGCCAGGGCTGCGATTCGCACACAGAGTGGCCCCTGTTACTTGCAGCAAGTGCAGAAAGAACCGCACCAATTGCTTCTCTAAAGCAACCTCAGAGAAGGGGCTTAGGGGGTGAAGGAAGAGGAGACGAGACCAGCACCGTTAGGACACAAGTTACTCTGGGAGTATCTCTTCCTCCTTCCCTTTGTGCTTCTCCCACCGTGCATAGCAGGTCTGTAATCCTCCAAATTTGGAGGGTTAAGGACATCCCCTTGGGATTACATCCTAAATATACTGCATTTTCCAATGCTATCAGAAAATAACTCTGCTTCCAATAATAGATTATGCTACAAAAATTATTTCCATATATTCTAAATCTGAGTCATGGTGGGCAGAACTACAGATTACATATAGTTCTGGGATGTTTTTATTCAGTTCCACACCTGAACCTACAAGCTAAAACAGAAGAGTAGTGCAGTGGGGGAAAGACTTCCTTAACCCTGTCCCTTACTTCATTTCCCTCCTGCTTTTACCCACCCGACCTGCAAAGTAGCAAAGAGAGTTTTGTCCCCAGTGTATCCCACATGCATAGGGACCTCCCCAAGCAGGTGATTTCAAGTAAGATAAAGTGGAATACAGTCTGCCTGGAAAAGCAATGTAAGTAGTTTGAACACAGCTGATCAGACCAATGCTCTCCTTGAATGAAAGAGCATAATCAGGATCATTTAACCTAGATTAGCTATGCCTGAGTATCTAAAATTGTTGTGAACCCATCCAGGTAACTTTGATGTAGAAATGAAATAAAATCAGTAAAATAAAAAGAGATCCCCCATACGTGTTTTGCCTCTGTATTTAACAAGCTGGAAGGCCATGGCAATTTCAAGTTTGGGGTTTTATAGAAAAAAATAAAAGTGCTTCTTAACTCTGCTGTAGCAGTTGAATCTGCACCTACCAAATTCTTCATTCTACACAGATATTAAAGGGACAGAAGCTCTGCCCTAAAAGAGGCTACCTTAAGTATTTGTCTACCTGCCACACTAGATACCTGTTGCACGCACACACCTGCCAATCCTCATGACTTACTTAAATCAGTTACCTCTGGCCTCCTCATTTCTAGAGTGCTCCCTATGGGTAGATGCTTGTGCTGGCCTTATGCTGCTTTGACCACTAGGTACACCTTTGTGCTTGTCATGATTCTGATATGCTGTTGACTGTAATGGTTTTTCCTTCTAGCCCCAGTCAATGAAATCACAGATGCAGTGCCAGCTAGGACCCCAACTTGGACAGCTTTCGCAGCCTCGACCACCTCCTCAAGGTACTGACTGTACTGTAAGACGTACAAGTAAAGTGTAAGAGAAGGTACTAGCATAATCTGAAAATCGTATGAGAGTACTGGATTAGAGGGTCAAGTATTCCAGCACAGAAGTATGACTTGCAGGAAAGCATATTCAGCATGGTTAAGAAACTAGAGCTCTATTTTACAGGGAAGGGAGAAAGATTAAGAATACCATCTTTCTTCCCAGACAGCTCATTCTGGAAAAAAGATTAGAGTCAACATCTGAGACTAGTAAAGAAACAAAAGCAATGCCAACAATAACTTTAGAAGTTCTGAAATATATTTTTATTTCAGATAAAATTGAAAACATGGATAAAAAAATGAAGTTTTTAAAAGCTGAAGATCAGATTCTTAAAATGGAGAGCAAAATAAATGGAGAAGGTTAAGCTAGCTAGATATTAAAAGAACTAAAAGGGAACTTTGTGTGCTGTAACTTACAGGCTTTAATAAATGTGCATGAAAGAAAGATACCATAATATAGTTTTGTGTGAAGTTCCACAAGGAAGAGAGGACATGCCCCTTGTTACTTACATTTGGAATGCTTAACCTTGCAGCATTCAGCATTTTCTGTATGATGTGTGTATCATATCCAACCATTTGTCCAGGCTATGAGTAATATAATTTCTATGTTAGATTTCTAAAGAATTTGCTTGTAAGGTAGGGGACTCTCAGCATTCATCCACGTCCCTTTTTTATATAGTTTCCCAGGTGTACATAAGCGCAAGTGGGACACTACACGAAATACGAGACTCATGCTATTTCCTGTTCTTGTCTCAATCGTGCATCTTATTTAAGTGTACCTCTTTGCTTCAGGGGGCCCACGCCAGCCTCAGGGGGCCCAGCCTGCACGGACAGGAGCTCCACCCCAGCAGAGGCTGTCTCCACAGGGTCAGCAGCCACTGAGCCCCCAACCCACCTCCCCACAGCAGAGGTCTCCTGGATCTCCCCAACAGACGAGATCATCTGCTGGAAGCTCACCAAGCCAGACTTCCAAGCCGGCCACCTTTCCCCCACAGCAACCTAGACCTCCAGCGCAAGGTTGGGGTCCTGGACAGCAAGGCTCCAGTGAATCATCAAAGCAGCAGGGCCCTCCACATCCTCACCTGAAGTAGGTACCTCTGACAGTGAATGGTTACTGTAATCTGAAGTGTGGGCCACACAGTTCAATGCACAGCATTTCAGCAGGTCACAGTCATCAGAGCTAACCAAGCTCTCTCCCTACAAACTCAAGCAATCCTTAGATCAAGTTTGCCAAAGATTCATGTCGCCATTAAAGCGAGGCCATAAAAAGCCTGTTCCTCAAGCTGCCAAGAGGGCGTGGACACCATGTACTAAACAAGATA
The DNA here is from genome assembly GCF_004798865.1 of Varanus komodoensis. Lineage (NCBI taxonomy): Eukaryota > Metazoa > Chordata > Lepidosauria > Squamata > Varanidae > Varanus > Varanus komodoensis. Next base: position 4,380,601 of record NW_025335922.1, read on the forward strand.
TAAATCGCAAGTGCTTCCACATCTGCTCTCTTCCGTGTCTGCCATGCAAAGAGGGTGGGGTAGGTTGCATTGGCTGCTTCTCCTTGTCTCCATTTGTCTGCTCACCAGGACAAGGTTTGTCAGAAGTAGCACTTGTTGGCATGGTCAGATAGACAGAGAAGCAGTAGGGAGCATGTGGCGGCGGCTGCCTTTGGTTCGTGAACTGGTGCAGAACTGAGGGACGCTCACTCTTCACAGGGTGTGCCAGGAGCGCCTCCTCCCCTTCAGTGGCAGCAGGTGAAGGGCTGACAGCTGAAGCACTGGCTGGAGCCTCGATGGCTTCCAAGAAGGCCGGTTTCCCGTGCATCCATCCTATTCCCATCTTTGCCCTTGCAAGGAAGATGCCCACTTCTCTTTCTTTTCTTTTTCAGCAAATCACAGTCCCTGACAAACACATTCAGCCTCTCAGAATCATCACAGCGGGGAAATGCCAATGAAGACGAGGCAAAAGCTGAAACTATCCGCAACCTGAGGAAGTCCTTTGCTAGCCTGTTTTCTGATTAAGCTCTCAGTTTAACTTTAGAGCAATTTTTGGTGTGCTGTTTTTGGAGGGCAAATGAGTCACTTTTTCTATTTACCTATCCAATCTTTCCTTAAATTTACCAAGTAGTACCCATAGTTCCTTGTAGAGCCTTTTCATACATACAGCAAAGAAGAAAATAATCTCGACAAGAAGTGGGATCTTGCTCATCCTCATTTCTTCCTGCAGCCCACTGAATAAAATATGCACATGCACATAGGAAGGATACCTACCGCCATGTTAGAGGATAAAGCTCATGCATTCGCAGGCCTACAAATCTTGCAGTGCAGACAAAGAGCTCTGAACACTCAGCTTGTGTGTGAATGAGACACACTGTTGGGTGAGGGACAGTCCAGCTGTCCCAAGGCTCATTCAGCTTATCCACTTTTCCCACTATAAATAACCCCAGGCTGCAAATGGAATCTTTCATGGTTATATTTCTATAGGTTCCTTATACAGCACCTTAAGTATCAGTGTGTGCTCTTCATTGACTCGTTTTAAAAGATCCCACAGATGATTTGAAACAGCTAAGTAAACAGCTTTTCCATGTAACCCCACTGAACCAAATCTACCCCTCCACACTCAAGCGTAACAACTTTCAGGAGATCATTTTAATAATAATCTCTGCAGAGTAAAACATCATTGACAAAGGAAGTGGCTCACAGGTTCAGAGCAAGGCCATTTGTAGCAGATATTTTGGTCAATATGCAGCCTGCATAAAATCTATTCTGGCATTCCGAAGAGCAGATTAGCTCATCATTCGGACTCCAACTGTTTTGCTCCATCAGCCACAACAATGCCACTTGCCCAAGACTTGACAGCATCTTTCCGCTGATCCTGGGTAATAAAATGCTGACGTTCGACAGCTTATCCTGGAGCACCACCATGTGTTGGCGAAAGAATACACAAGTCCTTGAATTATGCTTATGAGCATGCACAGTGTAATTCAAGTTATATGCAGCGTTAAAAGCCATAATGAATTTCAGGTAAGAAACTGAGTGAAAAAAATATTTGAAATACTGCAGGATTAGAATCTCATGCCTGTTGAAATCTCTCAAGAAAACACAGGAGCCGGGAAATAGCAAGGCAAATTGGAACACCCCCTCAGATATCATTTCAGGAGAAGCTAACAGGAAAACAGCCAGCCAGCCAGCCAGCCCAAGTGCAGCAGCCTCATCCTCCAGTGGCAGCAAAGCAAGGGGGCAACAGTGCCTCAAGGGAGAGAACATGGGCAAGAGTGCTTCCCTCCAGTCCCATTCCATTTTCTCTAGTGCCATTGTCAGAATTAGACCATGGTGGCATGAACTCTGGGCAGCCTAGCAAGAGCAGGGCACAAGGCAAGTAAAAAAAAAAAAAAAAAGGATGGGAAGAGAGAAGAGAAAGAAGTCACTGCCGGAGCTCTCTGTTCCATTCTCACTTTGAAACCAAGAGAATGCTTGACTTCCTTTTTACGCTATCTATGCAGCACTGAAGTAAGCAGGACGTTAGTCTGGCACCGTGCTCTGGACAGAAGCAGAAGTCAGTGCTTTAACTATGGCAGCTGGGCTCAGTGATAAGGCCACCGCAAGCATGTCATTTGCCTTTACCAATCTTAAGTGAGCATAGCCAGGTTCAGTGACGCATGAAGTCATGCTTGGTGCCCTGCCTCAAGCTAACAAGTGCTGGGAGGAAGCCGCAGTTTCTCAATGGTCAGAGATGTGTAGTACATGTTCTAGAGCTGAGCTTGAGCAGGGTCAACATTCCAGTCCTGCTTAAAAGTTCCCTGCAGCATCTGCCATTTCGTACACGTTACCTTTTTTTCAGAGCAAGGCAAAAGCCATCACTCTTGCTGGTGTTGAAGTTTTAGCAGCAATCAGGCTTGCTAGCAGTGCTTGGAAGTGCAACTCAGCATTGGACATATGGAAAGGTCATTCCTCATGACCTTCTACTTAAAGCAGACGTGAGCAAGACATGCTCTGTAATGCAGGCCAGGCTGACCTCCCCAGCATGCTCCGGAAATGACCAAGAGTCATGCCAGCCAAACCGATGGGAGTACAAACTGACCTTTTTACCATTGTGCACTACTCTGCTGCACAAACTCGGCAGCAAACTGCTGGGCAGAGAGGCTGCTGCAGGAGTGTGGCTCCAAGGGAAGGGGCCAGGAGAAATGAAAACTGCACTGATGCTTCCACCCGAATTAAAAGGAACGTGGTTGCATCATCCGGCCATCTTAGGCTGAAGTTTCCCAGCAGTCACACTTGCAGGACTTTCTTCAAAATAACATTCCAAACAAAACTGTTTCCACTTTAGCATCTATCATGTAGGACAGCAATACAGCTCTGATACTTTGCCTGAGTTGCCTGTGATCTCAAAGTAACAAGTGCATAGTTTGAAATTGTACCAGAATCAACTAGTCTCCTGGAAATAGCTAGAACAAGGCTTCCCTTGTGCAGGCAGCTTAGTGTGAGGAAATACTGACATCTTTGTTCAAGCAAGTCACTTTGCTTAATCTACCTCACAGGGATAAGTTCATTACATAGCACTGAGGTACTACAAAAAAATGATAGCTCATCTCACAAGCAGCCAATTTTGCCAGCAAAAACACAGAGTATATCAAGTGCAAAGGGTTGCTGAAGAAAAAATCAAACTTTTATCTCCCTCAAAGGGTTTCATACTGTATATGAACTTGGTAAAAACATGCCACTATATCGGAAGTCTCCTACCAAGATAACTGGAAGGAACCAGTGGTTTGGATGTACATCAGAGCTCTGTTACTATGCTCAAACCATTTTCAAAGGTAATTTAGGCATGTTCCAATTATAAATATTTATGCTGATAAATGCTAGTTAGCAATGGGATGAGGTACTATGAAGACTTGGTTGGTGCTTGCAACTGTAGCAATCTGTGCTTGCCAAAGCTGAATAAGAGCTAAATATCAAGAGCTACTTCTGGATATAAAGTCATGTTTTAAAAAGCTTTAAGACAGCATCCTTAGAAATAGTGTGCCCTTTCCAAAAAAAAAAAAACTATGAGCAAATCTAGTGAAGGGGAATGCAAGCAATAAATATCATGAAGTACTACTGCCCAAACAGAAACCATTATGCAGACACATGTAATCTACATGCCAAGCAACCTTAGTTTGGAGATATGTGCACAGCTGAAAACATTCTAGTTTCTGCCTATTGTGTAGTATTATGTGCAGCTGCATTTAGAACCGATTAAACCCAACTTGGAATCTAGAAATAAATTGGCTTTACAAGTTCAGCACAACCCGATCAACTGTAATCAAAGTATTCTGGGTTGTTGGCTGACAGGAAACATCCAGGGATGTAAGCACCCACTGTAATTAATTCTCCCTCCCCAAGCAAGAGAATGGGGGAGGGGCAGACAGTCTCTGTTCTAATCAACCTCTTTAGACAGTGTTGTTGTACCGAACCTCCAGGAAGGAGGTACCTCCTGTATTCTCTAAAGACACACCACCAGGTTGATTGAAACAGTATGAACTTTCAGAGTTACATCCGCTGCTTTGTAAAAATATGTTTAGTTTGTCAGCTATACTAAAACCGTACCAGAAACGAGTAACTTTATGCAGACAAAATAACTAGGAGCAAGGTTGATGAAAGCAAGACTCATTACCATCTATCACTACACAGATCCCATCTTACTGAATTGTACAGTCAGTGCTGTCATTTTACAACACATTTCTCCCGCTACTTGCAAGAGGATCATCAAGTCTATCTTTTTATCAGAACTTTGGGTATTCTTGCTCATGGTTTTGGTCAGATTCTGAACTGCACCGTAGCATGTTATTATTCAACTGTTTGTAGATGGATTGTTCAATGTTTTATTATTTCAAGTGTAAGAAAAACCATGTTAACCCTGTATTCTTTGTGCACTCAAGTCCAATACGAAAATTGCTTTTCAAGTAATAAAAGCAAGAAATACCCTTAACAGGTGACTGAAGAAAAATCAAATCGGACACTTCAGGGCCTGGTCTTTTGCCCAGAACAGTAAGTTCTCCCATGGAAAATAATTTTAATCAAGTCAGTTATTCAGGAAAACATCACCACAAATATTCAGTAGACATATTTACAAAATAAGACAATCCAGACCAACATAGATGGTTGTGTTTAAAGTGCTCTTTATCTGATGCAGCAAAGGCTAACCACCTTTTGCCTTCTACAAAGCAATTTGCAGATGGTAATGAAAAGAATAAAGTGTCCCACAGAGTTCCGTTGGAAAGGATCTCTAGTCCTAAGGGAGGCATCACTGGCTATTTGCACTGAGTTGCTGGGCCCAAGTCCCTGGCATCAAGATATCGTAGAATATATGCATTGCCGTGATTTAAAAAGCATATATCAGAGCCCTGTAGCTGAAGTATCCTGCATTTTCAAAGAAAGCCCAGGAACAGGGAGGTTTAAAATCCTAAAGCCAAGGTCACAAGAGGTGTCATATGAATGCACGGCGGCTATCAATGGGGCGGCCTCGACTGGCTCTTCCTGGGAGGGTGGGATTGGGTTCCTGAAATGGTACAAATGGATCAAAGTGTGGCCCAAGAGGAGGATACTGACTTGGAAGGTCCGCAGGGCCAGGGAAGAGGGAGTGGATTGGGTCTCCAATGTACGAAGGTGCTGGCCTTTCATCAAATTCACCACCAATGATAGCTGGAGGATAAAAGGGATTTGGTGGGAAAGGATTGGGATATAGTGGGTTGGGATGAAATGGGATGGGAAGGGGAGGAGGGGGCAGAAACATCATGTGCCTCCACCTCAGGGCATCCTTCTTCTGCTTCAATTTTTTCTTGTACAGCTGCAAAGGAGAAGACAAAAAGTATAGGTTTACTTGAGAAGTATCCACGGTACTAAAAATGCTTCTTAAAACATTCATATCTATGTTGTTGTTAATCGCGAAGTCATGTCCAACCCATCACGACCCCGTGGACATTCCTCCAGGCCTTCCTGTCCTCCACCGTCCCCCGGAGTCCACTTAAGCTCACACCAACTGCCTCAGTGTCTCCATCCAGCCACCTCATTCTCTGCTGTCCCCTTCTTCTTTTGCCATCTATTGTTCCCAGCATTAGGCTCTTCTCCAGGGAGTCCTTATTTCTCATTAGGTGGCCAAAGTATTTGAGTTTCATCTTCAAAGTATCTGGCCTTCTAAAGAGCAGTCAGGGTTGATCTCCTCTAGGACTGACTAGTTTGATCACCTTGCGGTCCAAGGGACTCGCAGGAGTCTCTTCCGGCACCACAATTCAAAGGCCTCAATCCTTTGGCGCTCAGCCTTCCTTATGGTCCAGCTTTCACAGCCATACATTGCAACTGGGAAAACCATAGCCTTGACTATACGCACTTTTGTCGGCAGGGTGCTGTCTCTGCTTTTTAGTATGCTGTCTAGATTTGCCATAGCTTTCCTCCCCAGGAGCAAGCGTCTTTTAATTTCTTGGCTGCAGTCCCTGTCTGCGGTGATCTTGGAGCCCAGGAAAATAAAATATGTCACTACCTCCATTTCTTCCCCATGTATTTGCCAGGAAGTGATAGGACCGGATGCCATGAACTTAGTTTTCTTATATCTATAGCTAACTGTATTTAAGACAATGCATTAACCAACGCACCGGCACACACACCTCCCCACCAGCAGAAATTTCTCCAACAGAGCAGTACCCCCCAAGAGCTTCATAGTTTCAAGGAAAATGTAGTACTGGGCTGGTCTCACTTCAAGTCTCTAACTTATGGATAACAACATTTTCACTTGAATAGAGAATCTAGACCAGAACTCAGCTCTGCTCTGTTCCAATGAAGTTGTGCAGGCTGGCATCAAAGAGAATGCAGTTGCTCACTAGCTCCTTGAGCACATGTCAGCAGGTGAAGAACTTGCCTCCTGTATTAATGGAAGTTTCACTTAACTTAGGGCTTGCCTGCAAATCGCTGACTCTCCTGACTGTTCTTTTTGAGAAAAAAAGACCTACAAAGAAACGTATCAGGACAGCCACTTACTTCTTTCCAGTCTGTGTCTCGAGACCTGGCAACAGGATCTGCAAAGAAATGGAAGAATTCAGTCTGATAGAAAAATGCAATATAGATTGCCCTATGTAAGAAAGGAAATATACTGCCCTTAAGTTAGGAACCCTGTACTGGTCACACAACGTCCACAAGCAGGCCTTCTGCAATTGATACTAAACAAAATCCTATCTCCAAAACAGCTGCCTAGTTGCTGTGCTTTTGGATCCAAGTATGTTGCTGGTTCCCCTGAGAACAGCCCTATGAACATTCAAGCAGCAAACCGAACAGCATGGGTCCTCAAACTACGGCACGCGGGACGGATCCAGCCCGTGCTGCCGCCCGCCACCCGCCATGCGCAGGAGGTGGTGGCTTGCTCACTCGGAGATGGTTTTGGACTCGTTGGGAGATCTCCGAGTGAACGAACTGCCGCCACACGTGCCCAACGCCACCTCGCACACACCCGGCAACACCTCACTGGCCCACACACCCAGGCACACCCCCCCCCCACTGGCCCACAAGTGCAGCCGCCACCTTTCAACTGGTCCCCTATTGAAAAATTTGAGGACCCCTGTCCTACAGTATAAAACTGCATAAGACTTTGCCTTTCATTAGATTAGCCTGCCAAAGTGCTACAGGCAGGTGAGTGTGGGATCAAGGCACTCACTTCATTTATATGTAATTAGAAAAAATGCGAATAAGCAGTCACCTCTGAAGTCTCGCAGGTATATGAATCTCCACAGCAGTTGATCATTTGAAGCAGTGTAGAGGTCATGGCAAACAGCAGACAAAGAGATAAGGGAGCGGACATCCAGAAGTCGGAAAATCCGGAGTTTCAGCTCCAGTGGAAGCACCACCAAGCCAAACACATCTGGTAGGTTCAAAGCTGAGACAATAGAATGGTGATTGGAGGGAGCAGTATTATCCATAACACTACGGTAACACTGGTCTACAAGGAGAAAGCCTTGGAAATGAAAGTAGCTAAATCTTACCAGAATCGGGTCACTAATAAAGGAAAATTAAGTCCTGAGTATTAATTGGCTCCAGTTTCCAAGATACAGGTCAAAATTGCATCAAAATAATTCAAAATTATGAGGGGGATGTGTGATTATACTCCATAAATTTTCTGCAAAATGTGATATAGCAATGAGAATGGTGCCACACCAATCATTATAAATTTATTTTTATTGATGCCAATAACAAAACTTTCCATTCATTTAGTGGTTTTTCATGTAACGTTTTCATGCTTTTTGCATGAAAAACTGACCAGCTCTAACAGATTAAACAGCAAGGTTCCATCTTTATTCGGTATCCAAACTGCGCTTTTTGGCTTTTCTCTTGTGAACTGCAGAAGAATCATCCTGGGAGAGATTCCAGCAGCAAACAGCAAACATGGACGGACTCCATTTCCCTTGGTATCTTTTCTCCATGCCTGTGATATCCTGGTGGAATCTCTCCCCTTGCTCAGCACTCAATGGGAGTAATGCTGGATACCTAAAACAGGGTCACTAATTTGTCTAAGGTTTATGTATTAGGATCACCTGGATTTCTGTAGGAGCCAAGGGAGTGAAGAATGCCAGTTGCACCCAATGCATTTCAACATGACAGAAAAGATTCCCAGGAAGTCATCACTGTCATATCAGGAGTTGATTGACCATTTTACCATAGCTATGCAAGTCCCTTAATAATGAATTATTTCCTATATTTCAGTGACCAAACAATCTCCCATACAAAATAGTACCAGGACTAGTCTGACTAAAGTGAGAAAAGAAAAATCAACCTATTCTCAATTATTTCAGTTAGAGATGTAAAGCCACCCAAGTGGTAAAGACGCATGCCTGAATGGTTGTCCAGTAGACACTGACTCTTTTATGGCCTCTGAAATGCACACCAGACTTGAGATAACCAAACCTTCACTTCCCTACCTCCAACACCAAACTGATCAGGCAGGGACCCAATGACATTAACTGTGTTCAATATATGAAGCATTCTATGAAGCATTTTCTCTTGGCCTAGGAAAAAGTACCTACACAGATCAAAGCTAACATTTTATTGCTGACTATATGGTCGAACCCCATAGGAATCAGCTGCTCTGCCCAGCTCAGCAGCAGCAGAGGTCTTTTCCCTTGAAAAGGAACATGAACCTTTTGAACACAAACTCAAGATTAGAGAACAGGGGTGAATCCTAAACAGGAGGTGGCAGATAACTGGAGTTTAGTTCATACACATGCTCACACACACAGCTACGTACCAACAACGTACTGCGGCCTACTAAGCAACAGAAAGTTCAGCATGCTAGGAGCAGATTCAGGCTCCCAGCTCAGACAGAATCCAGACGTATGGAGAGGATCACTCAATCTGGTGAGCCTATTCATCTAACAACTGAAAGGGTCATGGAAGCTAGTGGGGTCTGACTATAATAAATGTTCCACTCTCAGATATCCTTGAGGTTCCTATTACCTGCCCAGCTGCCATACCTATTGGGTGACAAGCACACTATTTACAAAGGATCCACAATATGCTTCCTTCGTCACTCCCTCTTACCTTGCCGGGCAGCAGCCAAAAGAGGGTACACCAGCCGATCTTTAAAGAGACGAGAGAGCTTCTGAAGGTCTTTATATACTCCGACAACATTTGCTTTAAAAAAAAATAACAAAATAACATTTCAATTTCAACTGCATCTTAATGTCAGGTTTGTAAAAAGCTATTTACTGTGATATCCATTTGCAAGTAAAAATCACTTGCAATAAGGCAGAAAAGATTTGCTTCTCTTAATCAGATTGGCAGCATGCCACAACAATATATGTCTATGCAGGATAGTGAAATTTGCATGAGCTGGTAACCTTTGTGAAATTATTTGCAAGACTCAACAGTATAGCACCTATATCAGAATCAATTTTGGCTTTTCACGCATGGGAAATGGAAAACAAATGACAAATATTCATTGCAAGAACTACTATGGTGAAAAAGACTCTTAGACTTTTAAAATATTACAACTGGACAGCCATCTGAGAGAGATGGTTCAACATGAAGTCCTGCACTGAGCAGGGAGTTGGACCTGATGGCCCTCTGGCTCTTTCCAACTCTTCTAATCTATGATTCCAAGACTTAAAACTAATTAGGCTGGCATCCTTAAGAAGCCCTATGTTATTCACCTTCTGCCCTCAGATTTTCCAAGAGGCAGTTCCCTCTTCTGGCCAATTGCATGTCATTACATAACAAGATTAATAGAGGCAAGCAGCCTGGTTTGAGGACACAATTAAGACAGCAAGATGTCTTGTTCAGTATATAGCCCTACAGAAGTGAATGGAAGCATACACACCACATATATGGGAGCCTATGACTCACTTCCAACCTAAACCAGAATTTAGAACCAAGTATAAATTGCACAAGCAAGAATGCAACTGTGCAAAATGTCAGAGCTCACACACTCTCCCATCCCCTTTCATCCATCCATAAGCCCAGGAATGTTGTTCTTCTATAGCATCTATCTTCCAAGAACCTCAAAAATTAGCATGAATCTTTGGGAATAAAGTATGTGGAAACCTCAAATACCTGGCAAGATGCATAGTTACAAAATTTGAAAACATCTGCTGCCAAGTGTCCTCTGCTTCACTCATGCAGTTGATTTCTTCAATGTTATTAACTACCAAAATTAGTATAACACTATTTCCCTATTTTTCCTCCTTGCTGTTCCTGACTTAAGACTGAGATCACCTTAAAGTCAGACTATATCAAGTACCTGAGTCCTGAAAACAGATAAAAGATGACGGCAGAAGCTGCAGTCTCTTCACACTTTTGATGTCACCAACAATCTTTAACATTGCTGCAAGACACACAAAAAGAACACAGAAAACATCTAATGAAAAATTACTTAGCTCTCTTACTCTCAACAACAGTTTGCATCCTACACCATGCGGCTGCTTATTTTCTATCTTGATATCAGAATGAAAACTGAATGCTGCATTCTGTTTAGAACAGATGTCTAATGACAAACACTTGCTTGATGTAGTTTGTGTTAGCCCAAAATATACACCAACTGCCATTAGCATCTATACAGAAACCCAACATTCCTACTGTATGAAATAGAACTAAGCAAAAAAATAAATTCTGCCGTATCACCGGAGGTGTATTAGCTCAGAAACAAGTTTCACTTTTTCATTTGTCAAAATATTTACTGACTATTGTATCATTGTACCCAACACTAATGAAACTTTTCAGAATTGTATTTGGCCCATTTCTCAGAATATACACCACACCGAATACTTATTTATTTCTGAAAGCACAGGTTTAGAATTCATAAGAACAGTCCTAAAATAGTGTGCCTCAAATATCCAGGAATAAGAAACAAACACCTCTAGGATAATTGCAGCTTTGGGGGACGGTAAGTTAATAAAATCTTATAGTTTGAATACTTGCACATTGTAAAGTGTCAGAAATAAGCAACTATGCAACCAGCCAATCATATCTTGCTTCTTGTCTCTCTGCTCAGCATTTTGCACTGACCCACTGAAGATGCCACACAATCCGCTAGAATAGTTTCATGAAACTAGCTGAAGACTCTACTGGTGAAGCAATACCTTATAATGTATTGGTTTGCCAGGAATCCTCAAGAAGACAGACAATGTTTTACAGAAGGAAAACGCAAACACGGCTAACTAATTTAACTGCAGAAAAAGCACCAGTCTTTGTGCAAGTCAAAATCAGGCTTTAGTACAACAGGTTTATAAACAAGGTTCTTTTTTTGGAGACAGACATTTTTGATGCTGAATCTGAGGTATGGAAATGAAAGCAAACTTTAAAATATTAAGAAACACTAGATTTGTCTTGTTACCAAGTAAGGAGAATGCTTTAGCTTGTTTCATAACTTGCAGGTCAGGGGTCTATTGCACACAGCAAGAAGAAACCTAAAACATTCAGGCAACCCAGCAAAACACCTGGGTTTTGCTTCATAGCCTGGAGATGTCTACTGGGACATCAGCACATAACTCAGTTGGAGCTCATTTCATGTTTCTGCTAAGGGTGAAAGAATATGGAAGGTGAAGAGTAACCAGCAGAATTTGTTTCAACCACAGGGGAACTAAAACTTTCTTACCATTGACAACGATAAGATCCCCCAAAGGCACACAGGTAAGGGCAGCAAAGCCATTTTCACACAGGGGGTGGCTATACTGCAGCTTATAAACACCTCTGTTCCTCCATTTCTCAGGCATTAATGTTGCCTTTGCTTCTGTCCCCTAGGAATCATGAAACACAGTTAACATGTAAGGCCCTCTGCCTGCTCCCCCAAATGGCCCTCTCGTAACATTAAAAACTGAACAGGGAATTTGATTTGGATATTTCAAATACACAACTTTTTAGAGTAGACAGTGGTGAGGGTCATTTGGCATAAAAGATTGCATTGCAGTATAGTTTATACTGCTTTATCTTAAACTAAGACATATACAAGTCATGTGAACTATTCAGCTAGAAAAAGGAAAGTTATTCTTGTTCATCATAAGGAAAATTGAGAAAGCCAACATAGCATGGTATCTTTGTTAAAGTAATTATGGGGTCAAAACTGAGTTGAATATAGAGTTGTCTCTTTAACACACAAGATGGCAAACATAGCAAACAGGAGGTAAAGGGAAAAAAGGGCTGATGCACAAGCGAGGAAGTCTGGATTTAATTACAGTCTCAAGATGGAACATGAGAAAAAAAACTGCAGAAGTCCAAGTTAGGCCAGGATAGTTTCAGGTCACACCTAGGGTTCTCCCAAAGGCTGCTGGGATAAGCAGCAATACCTGGGTTCATACAACGTAACAACCCAAGGTAGGCTGCTGTCTCATGTAAATCAAGACTGCTTCCCACAGAGTGGCTTGTTTGAGAAGCTGCAAATAGATTTTTCCCTCACTTTCCTTTGCCCTGACAGCTGTCTAAAGGTGACCGATCAAGTCAAAGCAAAGCCACAAGTGATCCATATTTACAAAAGTATGTGGCTAGAAGAACCACCTTCATGGTGAGAGATCTTGGGGTTTTGAGTGTTTCCTCTCAGGATGTCCTTGTGCCTCTAAATTTTCCAACCATTCCTAAGACTCTGGGTGCTAGGAAAGGTGGAAAAGTGCACCCCTTCCTTTTGCTAATGCTTGCCTTTGACAGCTGTTAAAGATACAAATTTTCTTTGAAAAATGGGATTTAGAAAGGGCTGGCCTGGGTAGTTTGGCTATGGAAGTAGACGTGACACATGTAGCATACAGGACTCATGTTCAGATTGTGGTTTCCCCATGGTTGGGCACTGTGGGAACAGAACCTTGACTAACTGGAACTATGATCTGATCTGGCATGACTCTACTTATGTGCCTTCTATATGACTTTCAAACAAAGTGTGTTAGCAGCAGTAGAGGAAGTGCTGATTTCCAAAGAACATTAAAAATTGAATAAGGTACCAAAAATATATCAGGAAGCTGATCTCTCGCTTAGACACTGCACTGCACTGCACTGCCTGCACTGAGGTAAGGAGAACTATCCTAACTCATGCTGAAATTCCCATTCCATTTCAGAGAAAGCTGATCCTTTGCTTTTTGCTTACTTGAGGTACGTATCCCGTCTCCATCATGATAAGATGGATCAGAACTATCAAGGCATCATTGGCGCTGGTACATTCTGCAGAGTGGTAGAGGGTCTGAAGTGAATGTGGCACTTGCCCATCTGTAGCCTCACAACAAAGCATTGGCTCTGAAGGATAAGAACCTGTAGCTTCTTGGAGGTCAAGGTCATCTGGAACAGTCTCTGAAGCAAATGCTTGGCTGGATCCTGCCTTGAAAGGACAGCAACAGAAACAGGAGACCATTCAAAAAGTAATACTTCGCTGTGAAAACTGATGAAGAAAAATGAAACAATGGCTTTCTTTGAGAGATCTGGACTCTCTGAAGCGACTTAAGCTGCTCCAAGATTGTCTTCAGATCTTTCCACATTCAGGAGTCATAAAATGCTATAGTGTCTTGAAGTCTTACAGACTTACCGTATTATCATTCATTTGAATGGCATCTTGGACTTTATGATCTCCTGAATGTCCATTGTGTCCTTCATTAACCAGGTTTGTGGATTGACTGTTGCATAGAGCTGAACTGGATGGCTCATGATTATTCTGCAGGAGAGGCAAGGATGAGGAGGGTGCCGAATGTGTTTCATCAGCATGTTCTAATATCAAACATATTAAGTCTCCAGAAACGATCCCAAATGATGCTAGGGTTTCCTGGTCTCCAGAAAGGGAGTCTTTGTTGTTCAAAGTTATTGCAAACTTGGTATCAGAACTGCAGTGAAAACAAAACCGCATAGCTGAAGCATACATTCCAATTACAGTCTAAGTGCTGTCTCCAAATTTTAAAAAAAATCTATAACCGTACCAAGAAGTTGTTATACTTTCTTTTACGCCTGCTATGCTTATTTTAGCCCATTGCAAGCATGTGGCTAGAAGCACTCACAGAGCAGGATCTGTCTGGCAAACTGAAGTACAGAATTTTTGTAGTTAAGTACGTCAGATAGACATAGGCAAATGCCTTAACTGGGCCAAAGTCACAGTGTAGAGAACAAGCCACTTTGAGCCTTAGATTTGTGTTTTCCTCTCACCCTCTTCCACATGCAAGCAAAAGAACTTTCACTTTAGAAAGGGGCTTGGTTATCATCTCCAAAGACCACAAACACTGCATAACTGAAAGAAAAGCTTTCACTTTCCTTCTCTTATGCATGAAAGAGAAGGAAGGGCCATTAGATCACCTGAACTGTGTGAATGTGTGCATTCTTATTAGTGCTTCAGCCCAACTTCCTATGCTCCACACCAAATCTGAACTAGATTTAAATGGACTGTTTTTTGAAGATAGTATATTTCTGTATCAGCAGTCGCTAAATTATAATTCTTAAAACACTGAGCAGAAAAGAAGCCAACCACAAGCTATGTTTTGCTACTATGTTCCACATTTATGTTTTGATATGGAATACCACACCTGGTAGGGCTTTCATCTAATTAAACTTAGAGAAGATTCAGTAAGGATATTAAAATATTAGAACAAGTGGCAGAATTGTTGAATTAGCTTTACATATAACATCCAAGTTATAATGTAACAGCTTTTTCAAATAACGTGTTGTTTTACTTACAACATATGAACATTTTAAAAATAAAAACAGACTAGTTTGTTTTTTTTTTCTGCTGTTGCCCACTAGCCAGTCACCCCAAGCAATCTAACAGACCACAATTCTGTATTCACATTTAATGACAACCCATTGTCTAAAAACTCCACAGTTCATAACACAAGAATAAACCATCATTTTTCTTCATGGGTTGTTCATGGCTAACAACCTATAGTTAACACAAAGTTTTGGGCTTAGTCATTTCTGGGCTAGCTCTTTTATTCTTTCCATTAGTGTTTGGGTCGGTTTGTTCATTTGCTTTTTTTTTTCCCCCTTGTTTAGTAGGCTTTAACATAAACTGCCAGTTGTCAGCTCTTCAAGGACATTTTAAATTATCAGATCATGGTAGGCACCCATTTCCTCATCTCCCGGGAAAATAATTCAGTGGGGCCAATTTTTGTAAGGCCAACATGGTGCTCAAACTTCTTTAGTAAGATCTGCAATGATATAATATCACATCACGTGAATGAATATAGAACTAGAGTTCAACCGTTGTAATAAAAATGCAATCCCAAGCACAGTCATTTGGGAGTAAATTCCAATCCCTTCTTCCCATTTCAAGCAGTCACTCTCTCCTGCACCTACAAATTAGTCCGACATTAGCAAAAAGCATGAAATTATACAGAAAAAAAATCTGTATTAAGAACATAAGAAGGACCTTAATGGATCAGAACACAAGTAACTTTAAAGCACCATTTTGTTTCCTCAAAAACCATCCAGCTGTCTCTGGTAGACCAGAGAAAGTAGAATAAGTGTAATAGCATTCTCCCGACTCACATGCTCTAGTGACTACAGTAAACAGGCATTAAGTCTCTGATACTGGAAATAAGAACCATTCAATGATAACGGTAAACCCCATGAATTCATCTAATCCCCTTTCAAAGCCATCCAAAATTGGTTGTCATCACTGTATCTTGCGATAGCAAATTCCACATTTTCGCTGTTTTCTCTCTTCCTCCTCTGTCTTCAAAGCAGACCCTCTCATGGCCCAGCTCACCCATTTATTCTTCCACTCCCAACACTAATCCCGGTCAAGGCTGTATCCACACGTTACCTGTAACCCCAGGTGGGCAAGAGGATCTGGGAAAGGTGCGCGCGCAGGTCGCCCAAAGTTGGCTCCGCCCCCGGCAACTCCAGCGGAGCCGTTTGCTTCTGCATCCGTATTCGGAGCTTCATAGCGGCGGCGAATCTTCCCCTCTCGCCCGTTCCCCCTCCCGCAGGAGCCAAGCAGGCCCTTCGACAGCAGTTGGGGCGGAGGAAGTCTAGCGAGCGCGGGGGCTTCTGGGTGTAGTTGTTATTGTTAGTTTTGGTAGGCGAGGCACCGCCTCTTTCACCCATCCACCCCCGCGACCTCTTGATGACGTGAAGCCCCCGCCCCTCTCTCGCCGGGCTGCGCCTTTTTACGCAGCAGGCCCCTACGAAGCTGTCGAACGCACCCGGAAACCACCGATACTTCCCCCTCCCCCTCCCCCTCCCCCTCCCCCACAGAAGATCTGGGGGAAATTGGTTCTCGATAGATAATTTCTGTACCTGTCTCCGTTAGCTTTCAATGCGCATGCGCGGTTTTCTTCGCCGGCAAGAGCTGAATGCATTCTGCAAACAGGAAGAAAAGGATCCGAGCTTGCGATTGCATGACTTTTTAATTATTAATTCAAAATGTAAAGTTAATGGTTTATATTTATTAATAGCTTTCCTCATCCAATCTCAATCTGAGGCAGCTTGCAGTCAGTAAAATAATTAAAGCCATAGAACCCAACCAGGATATGGATAGGATTGCACCATTAACCTTTTTGGTAGTGCGTTGTAATCGGCTGGAAACTGCGGGATAAGCTATGACGCCAGTCGAAGTCTCGCCCAAGAACGGCAATCGTAGGAAATCTTGTGACGATTTCCTTAAGCTATAATGGCACTACAAAATTGAGCATGTCTACTCAGAAATAACTCCCATGGAGTGCAATGAGGATAATTCCCGAATGTGAAGAGGATTGTAGTGTAATTGAAAATGAAAATTATCTGATAGTGTGAAGAGGATTGTAGTGTAATTGAAAATGAAAATTATCTGATAGGGGACCTACTGAAGATTTCTGGAAAATTAGAAGTACATGAGCTACTGCTTAGCTCTTTAGATGAACAGCCCTTTTTTAAATAAGGGTGTGTGTCATTTTCTCTTTTTCATAGCTTTGAATTCGTATATGGGAAGATGTAGGTCGGGTGCAGGGTTGATATTTCTCCGTGGTTTGGAGAAATTACTTTAGAAATCTACCTGCCCTGGAATATAATTCAGCTCAAAGAATTAGTTTGGGTGTGGCAGAAGGGGTAAAGATGGGGAGAGAATTACTGGATTTTGTTTGCAACAAAAACATTGTAAAACCTGCAATAAAAATATTTAACAACTTCATGGAGGATGTAGAAAAATCAGGATGATTTCATGCCTCACAAAAAGAGGTGTAAGAACAAGATGGAACACAGAAATTTAAGAATTTTCATTTTTTGATTGGGTATCCTCCCTGAGGGATTGTGGGAATGTTGCAGACATAAGCTATGACTTCAGCAAAACTTTTGACAAAGTCCCCTGTGATATCCTGATTAGCAAAGTAGCTAAAATTGAGTTAGGTGGAGCAACGATCAGATGGATCCACAGTTGGTTAGAGAATCAAAGAGTGCTCATCAGAGGCACCTTCTCAAACTAGGGAGAGGTAGTGGGGTACCTCAGCGTTCAGTCCTGGGCTCAGTGCTCTTCCACATTTTTATTAGATGAGAAAGTACAGGGAATAATTATTAAATTTTAAGATGACACAAAACTGAGTGGGATAGTTTATATTCTAGAAGTCAGGAGATTTAAGGTGATCTTGATAGGGTGGAGCACTGGACTGAAAAGAACAAAGTGAAATTCAATAAGGACAAATGCGAAGTTCTGCACCTAGAAAAAACCAAATGCATTGTTACAAGATGGGGACTACTTGGTGCAACTGTGCTGAAAATAGAAGGATCTTGGAATTGTAGATCACAGGCTGTATGATTCAACAGGGTGATGTGGCTGCAAGAAGGGCAAATGCTCTTTTTGTCTGCATTAATAGAAGTATTACTTCCAAATGTGTTACACTAGTTCTCCTTTACTCAGCACTGGTTAAGCCTCATTTGGAGTACTGTGTCCAGTTAGATGTAGACAAGCTGGAAAGGGTTCAGAGGGGAACAACAAGGATGAGCCAGGAACTGGAAATAAAGTTCTATGAAGAGAGATGGAAAGAACTGGGTATGTTTAGTCTGAGGGGAGCTATGATAGCACTCTACAAATACTTGAAAAGCTGTCACAAAGAGGAAGGACAGGATCTCTTCTCAATCATCCCAGAGTACAGGACATGAAATAATGGGCTAGAAGCTAGATTCTAGCTGGATATCAGGAAGATTTTCCTGACTATTAGAGCAATACAACAATGAAACCAATGACCCAGGGAGGTTGTTGGACTCTCCCACACTGGAGGCATTCAGGATGCAACTCACAGCCATCTTAGAGGGATGGTTTCACCTCTGGCCCCTTCCAACTCTACTATGATGCTACTATGAAATGAACATTCCAGCTCACTTTTTTACACATTCCAATTGCAACTTTTGGAACTACCAAAAGTAATTAGGTTCAAACCAGAACAAAGTGTGCCCTAAATTACAAGCCATTGGAAGTTTAATCATAACCATCAAAGGTCTGTACACTCAAACATCATTTTAAAAATCCCTTTGGAAAATGCTAAATACGTGCTGACAGTTTACCCATTTCTGCTGTTTGCTCTAGAGCAATGTTTTAAGCTTTTAAGTCTGCAATGTTTTAGCCTCTAAGCTGAGCCAAACACAGAAAGTGTTGCTCTTAGACATTCTCACTGCTCAGGGGTTTGAGGAGCATACAGCAGTCTTGTATCCTGCAGAAACTGAAGTGCCTTCACAGTACTGGCTGGAAGACTGACCTTAGAGTAGACTTGTACTTCTTCACAATATGCCATTGAAAAGTTGATCAAGACAGAACAAAATATATTTCTATCCTATTTCCGTTCTGTTTTTCCTGCAAAACAGTCGTAACCATGGCAGCTGACAGCAATATCCATATGGAAAGCAAAAAATTAATTACAACAGAGAATAAAAAATAAAAAGCACAGCATTAAGGGAAAATGTACCAATCAATTTTTAACAAACCAGTTTGAATGCTAAAGACCTACTTAAATAAAAGCGTCTTTGCTCGCTGATGGACAACATAAAAGTGGAAAAGATTTTCAAAAAGTTGTAAACAACTACAACAACAAATACTGAAGTATTTTTATGCTCTTTTGTTAGCATGGCACAAACCTGTCTTGAATGAGTTAAAAACTGAGGAATCCCACTGTTGGTGCAAATATGGCATAGAGGTTAGAGGGCCAGACTCTTGAGACCTGGGAGATCTGAGTTCTAGTCCCCACTTGTCCATGAAGTTGACCAAGGGACTTTGGGCCAGGCACTGATTCTCCACATGTCCTAGCCTACTCCTACCACCTGAGCCAGGAAAGCACATAGACTGCCACTGGCCACCATTGCCACCACTACTGTCCTCCCGCACCCAGGGTCTGTATCCTTCCTTCCCCGCCCACCCATTCTAGCCCTTCTTTACTGCCATTTTCACACTGCCACTTGCAAGGCAGCCATGCTCTCTGAAGAGCCTGCCCTGGGCCCAGTCTCAAGTCATATCTCCACAATGCCTGACTCCAAGGAAGGATTCCAGGGATTACAACCACAGAATACTTGTGAAGCACTTTAAACACCCAAAAGTGTTAGGAATGTTTAACTAACACTCCTAAATTAATATCAAGAAACGTACAAGCATCCTGGATTCCAGAAGACTGTAAGTCTTATTCTTAATTATACTGTAACCAACCTACAATGAATCTTCAGATGATATTTTGCTCATAAATCCAAGCAACCTGCCTACCATTAAATATCTCATAACATATTTTTTAGGTGTTTTGCAACTTGGTATCTCCCCTGTTTATTTTTAGAGTCAGTGCCTGTGCAGCACCCTAGATTTCATTGCATTCCCAGCACAGTGCTGTAAGATATTGGACAATAATTCTTGGGTGTGATGCTAGATAATTTTTCTTCCCACCAAAAGTGCTGCAGTAAATATTCATCATTTGACATGGGAGATGGTGGGGTGTTCACTCGGCCAGGTGACTGACAGAAAGTAACAGGATATTCACTGCAGGAGCAATGTTTGACCACCTTTGTCAAAATAATAGAGCCAGGAAGGTTAAATGCATTTAAAACTGTGGAATGTATTCTTTTCATCAATGAAAAGGCTAGGCACTGATCCAATGCAACGTGCAAACAGTATGTACTGAGCTAACTAGAAATACACTAAACAAAGGAGTAATTAATCTGAAAAAAACCCCAAAAGTTCTGTACTGAGCATTACAGTGTATTGGATTAGCCTAAAAGGCTTCTAATTTATTTTAGTATTCCTTATATATTTTAAATATTAATATTTTGCTTTTTATTATGAAATTACACGGTAGTGTACACAAGTCATTAAAACAGCAATTAAAAACACACCACTATAAATAAACACAGAATAATCAATAAATTATATATTGAAGATCACCAAATGCCTGCTAAAATGAGTAGGTTTTTAATAAGTGTTGTACCAAAACACTGTCATGGTTACCATATTGTTACACAGCAGGAGGATGAGGAGCGATCCATGGATGGGGTGCCACACTGGAAAGGCCCTCTCCCTGGTTGCCATCAGATGTTCCAGTGCAAGTGGAAAAAACTAGCAGGAAGTCCTGGTCTGCAGATCTCAGTGAATGGGCAGTTGATATAGAAGAAAGAGTTCCCACGGGAAACCTGGTTCCGAGTTGTTAAACTTCTGCCCTTCTATATCAACATCATGGAGAATCTGTCACACTAAAATATTGGCAGGCAGTGCTGTTATCTGAGCAAAACCAGGGCTCATGGGAAGCTTCCCTGATTGGCAATCCAAGTGTCAAATTTGTACTAGCTGGCATCTCTGGATCTATCTGAAAGGAGGCCCTACACAAGTATGTGGCAATAATCCAGCTTAGACATTACCGGTGCATGGGTTGGTACAGCATTCTGATTTTGGAGCTAGGAATTGGAGCTCAGACCCCTTCCCGCAGAAAGAACCATACCAACCGATTTTCTGAGGCTGGGAACTCAACTTTGGAGAAGGGTAAAAGGAAGGAAGGAAGCTGCCTTCTTCTTGAAGGAAGACAGGTGGAATAGAAATATATGAAATAAAGAAATTCAATGGGGCTTACACCTGGGAAGTCTGTGGTCTTTTTATATATCATGGGACAGCATCTCGAAGCTGTCCATTGGTCCATCCTATTGTGAGAAATCTGAGGAGAAAGATAGGAAGACAAATAAAAGATATTAGGTTTAATGGAGAGGCAAGATTCCTGACAACTAGAACAAGGGGATCTAGATGGCATTTAAAAAAAATCTGTCTACAGTTAAGCACAGAACCTGAATTGGCAGGGCATCTTTAAGAGCAGCAATGGAAACATGGAGCTTCAATAAGAAGTCTTCTTCTCTGGATAGAATCCACCTCCCTGCTTCATTCTGACATTTTTTTTCTTTGCAGTTTCCTTAACTGCAGCCTAAAGAATGTATGTAAATACATTCAAATTTTTTCAGTTTCACAGCAAGAAGAGAATAGATTTCCATGTTCTGGAAATGGAAAACTCTCCATTCATGACTTAAGTAAAACCTCTTCATAAATTTCTGGTGTGTGAATCAGCAAGACCTGTTATAAATCTTGCTTCTGGAGAACTTCCTGTCCTGTTTTGTTCAAAACGCAATCACCTCACCTATTAGTAGTATGAATAATGTCTCTTTCTTTTGGACCACAGAGGCTGCTTGGTCTAAATTTTGACAATGGGCTAAATTCTGCTTTTCTGTTCCTGTGAAAGGGGTTTTCATTCCCCTTTTCCCACTGCAGCCTTGCTTGCTCCTCCATTCCTCCAGAGTGCCCCCAAACCCTCCAGAGCAAATCTGGGGGTGTGCACAAGCTCCAAAGGGAGTAGGGCACAGTTAGATGCTGCTCAGAGTTCTGAGTAATAGGAAGAACTCTGCTGGAGCAAAGCCAGGTCCAGAGCATTCGGTTCACAGTGTCCAACTGGCTGCCCGGGGGAACTCAGTGAGTCAGCTTTTTTGACAGCAATTTGCAATCAAACCAGTCTTACCTTACAATAAAGATATTGTTTTAAATAATATTGTTTATTGCCAGACTGGGTCTTGCTGGTTCACAACGGAAGCAAAAAATCTCATGTGTCAAAGCACTCAATATGTGCAAAGGAAGCAAACAATCTCATGTATCAAAGCACTCAAAATGTGATCATTGTGCAGGATCTTAAGATGCCATCTGGGGCACTTTGTTAAGTCATTACAGCCCGAGCCAAACTAGGTATGCAGATCTGTGTGTGTGAACTCAGATCAGCACCAAATACATAGAAAGAGGAACTGAGGGCTACCGTTTAACAGAAAAATGGAAATGTTTATGGGGGAGGCTGGACCTTCTCCTAGCCTGTTTAACTTGGAATAGTTTTCCCTGCCTCCACTGCAGTTTTTCTTCAGTTGAACTAGAATGCTGTCAGTATCAAAGCTCAGCTGAAGAAAAGTGTGTCTGGCAGAACAGACTGTGGGGAGGTTAAGTATTCATCAGTACAGTCTTGAGTCAGTGCCCTGCTCCCATTCAGAGCACCCATTCTTTGGTTACCAGCTCCTTTTTATGACATTGTGGCAGACACAGATCAGCTGCTAACTTTTAAGTATGACCTCAGATAACCTCTTCCTGTACAGACCTTTAGGTCATGTTCAAATTACCCATTCCAGGTGCCTCCTTCAAAGGCAGTGTGTAGGTGGCTACTAAAAGAAGGGACTTTTCAGTGATGGCCCAGTAGTTGTGGAAGGAAGGCATTCCCTAGAGAGAGATGCCTGGCATCTACATTGTAGCTTCTTCAGTGCTCATTACAGACTTTTTATTTTCCCTAGCTTTTCAATTTTTAAACTGTGTTTTAGTGTATTTTAGACATTGGGCATGACTTTTCTCTTGCTGGCTCTATTTTTGTTTTATTCTGATGCAGTTTTGACTTGTTTTTTGTATTACGTCCATATTATACATTTATATACTTTATGTTTGTTAATATTTATCTTATTTTTATCTTATTTATCTTAATATTTATATGCCATCCCATCCCAATAGACCATGTAGAGAATTTATTGTTAGTTGGCAATTTTAAATAATTTCATTAAAAAACTAAAAACTTGTGTTAAAATAATTGCAGTTCTATAAGCAGCTTGGATGACTGAAGAACTGTGATATCCAGACATAATATAAACAGTTAACAGCAACTAGATATAGCAGTATCTGTGGATGGCCTCAACGGATTAAAAGAACAATGAAGTACGCCTTTGGGGATGGATGGTCTCCATGTGCAGAGCTTCCTGATGTAACCATTTCATTCTGCTGCAAATAGACCTTTCTTCATACAACTGTACTGTGCTGGCTTGTTTCATCACCGTCATTTCTATTATAAATCTCAGTTGTCAGACTGACTGTGTGTGTCTAGTCTTCTTCATCATACTTTTGTGTGGGTAGCTTCTTAGAGCACAGTCCTGTGCCAGACAGGATGATTTGCCAGTGGAAAATCCCAGGCTGGATTTCTTGACATTACCAGCTGAATGGAACATATAGTCTGTGATGAGAAAGCCTTCAATCTAACATCTAAAGAGCAGCTGCCATTCAGAGTACTAGATACTAGGGATCTCGATAGAACAGTCAGCATCTAAGCAGATTCGAGCCAGGCTGAAGTACCTGTATTCTGGAAGGGCGTTTGATTCTATTTGACTAACTCTTCCCAAACAAGCCTCTCTCAAGCCGGTGCTGTCCAGTTGTGTTGGAGTGACACCACTCCCAGCATCACATGACAACACGACCAATGGTCCAATGCATCTGGGAGGGCACCACGTGGCATGGGTGTGCCGCTCAAGGGGGCTGTGAAGCTCAAGTCCTCTCTGGATCCCCTGGGTGGAAGGGGCCAAGCCACATGCTCACATCAGCTGCCAATGCCAGGGAACATTGAAGAATTCATGTGATGAGTCCAGCAGACTCTTTGATCTTCTCTCACTTGCAGCAGAAGCTGTAGCACAGGACAACATGGCCCTGCTGCTGAGCATTAGTGTGAACAACATGACTCATGAATTCATTTAGGATCCCCTTCAGTGTAGAATCCTGAAGCTCTCCATATGCCTGATGGAATGTGCTGATGCCTATGAAAGATTATTCCAGGATAAATCTGCTGGTATTTAAGGTGCCACAAGACTCTTGGGTGTTTCTACTGAAGCAGACTCACATGGCTTCCTTCTGGAAATTATTAACAGTGGTCATTCACAGTTGCTGATAATCAGTCTGGTGTGAGGTAAGCCAATTAACACAGTGTGATAAAAATCCTTTATTCTGAGTCTGGCAATAGAATGAATCCTTTTGATGAATTTACCGGTATCTGCACACCTCTTCCAATCTGAGTAACTTAGCTGGATGGTGCTGATCTTAGTTGTTTAAGAAATTGACCCTCTAGGCAAGCAGACCCTCAAGCTGTAATCTCCAGAGAGCACTTTTCCCAGATTTCCACATTCAAACTTGAGCCTGGGTTCAACTTCTGCTGGAGTGACTACCAGAGGAGAACCCAGTATGCAGAGCTTGTCCCAGCCTTGATAGACCCTAATCCCAACTGATGCCACACCTGCCTTCCATGTTCCCTTTCCCTTCTTTGTGCCTTATTTTGGATGATCAGTATAGTCAGAGCAAGGTAGACCAGTAAAACCCTGCCCTTCCCATCTTATGCTCCAACTTGCTCAGGCCAGTCAAGGCAAAAGGCATCCCAATCCAAGCAACCCCCTCCTCTAAGAACCGTCTTGCCTCTGCTGTTTGTGCCTAGAGATGGTAATATCTGCATTTGATTCTTAATCTCTCTGTCCTTGTCTCTCTAGCCCGAGATATCTTTTTGCATGCATGCTTCCCTGGGCTGCCATATGACACCAGAACCAATTCTCTGCAGGCAATCCCTGTTGGCTGCAGGTCCAAGATAATGGTTATTATTTTGAATAACCAGAGGTCTATTGCTTTTCCCTCCACTTAAAAATTCCCTTTAAATATTCTCGTTTTACAAGCAATAATGGGGGCTACTTCATCTTCCTTGATCAAAATGTGTCAGCCCTACCAATGACTACACAGACATTATTTTGGAAAGCAGGTTTGTTCAGGTGGAAATCCCAAGTTTGAGTGCATAAGACTGCAAGCTTTGGTTCTTGCTCAAAATTGGAGGGGGTGGAGATATTTGCAAGGGCTTCCTTTTAATATCTGCTTTTGTATGGACTGTTAGGTTTTCTGGACATTTAAAAAGCACCAGCCTTTTCCCAAGTTTGGTCAGGGGTGCAGAGGGGGAAAAGAAAGGGAGCAAATGTCCCCAGCACATTGCTTCATGTTGCTAGGCTTAGTGGACCAACAAAGTTGTACCTGTTGTGTTATGACTCTTTCAGTGTGAAAACAGAACAGACGACCCCTCTGGGTGAACTGGAACAAATATTTCACTTTTCCAGCAGAAGCTTGATCAAATGGCTGGACTTGTTCCCTCTCTTCAAGGGCCAGTGTGCTCCAGATAAAGGGCTATGTGGATTTTGTTAAACCCATTCAGTGTTTCATGGATTATCAGGCATTGTTCATTCTGTGAACCAACAGTATCTTTCAAGATCAATAGCAATCTGAAACTGTCGTTCACTGCGGGGTCAGATCTGCTGCAGAAGAATGGGGCCTTTTCTTTTGAGGTAGATCACTTCAACTGATCTTCAAAGAGCCAGTGTGGTGTAGTGGTTAAGAGCATGGGACTGGGACTCAGGCGATCTGGGTTCCAATCCCCGCTCAGCCATGGAGCCAACTGGGTGACTTTGGGGGCCAGTCACAGACTCTCAGCCCAACCTACCTCACAGGGTTGTTGTTGTGGGGATAAGATGGAGGAGAAGATGTAAGCTGCCTTGAGCCCTTTGTAGGAAAAAGGCAGGATATAAATCGAAAAATAAATGAATAAACTGCGGTGGAGAAAGGGCTTAGCTTGTTTTGCTATAACAACTGAATACAATGATGAATGAAGATATTTTGGAGGCTTCGTTCTATATCATTGAACAGTATAGTCAATATGGAAAGCAGTTAGCATTATCTGACTGGGTCCTCCACAAAGTCATAAAGCATTGGGCAGATAGGTAGAAGTTTGGCTAAGATCTCCACCACTGGCACTGGCTGCTAAAGGAGAAAAGTCTACAAAGATGGAAATGAAGGAGTCATCTTTTATCCTTTTAAGGAACATTATTGGACAATCAGAACAATTGCATGCATCATAAAATTAGTTAATGTTTAGCCTGAACATGGTATATAAAGGTTCTTCCCAGATGATGCTCAGTTCTGCACGTTTCTAACCCAGCTGGTTACAAATGAGGTAACTTCTACCAGAGGTAAGATTCGGCGCTCCCAAAGATACAGATTAAGAAGACTGAGGTAAGGATGGCCACCAACTTGATGAATATTTCCATAACGTGTGGATAGGTGAGCTGATTTGTGAGGTGGCCGGGGACTGGAATGGTAGGGAACAATCTTGACTTCAGGGAAAGTACTGGTTTATTTGGGAAACAGAACAGGAGGTTGGCAGATCTGAAACTATATATCAGGGTCATCACTTTTCAGCAGCTTAGGGCAAATGAGGCCCATTGTGTGGCTGTTTTCTGGCAGCTGAATATTTGTACTAAATATAAGGCCAGTTTGTTAGGAACTGTTGAATGGAACATTCACATTGTCTGACAAAAGTACAAACCTGGAAGACATTATTCATTGAAGAGTTCTGAAAACAGTAGAATATGAAACAGCCCAGTGATTTTCACAGGTTCTACAATTTCTCCTGCTGTTATGAATTAACATTAGGGGAGCACTTTGAATATAAAAGAGCTGACTTAACCACTACATTTGGTTTTGCCTCAGCTTCTAGACAGTAGGCATCTTTTGAAAAGATGCATAGTGTGTGTGTGAGTGTGGGTGAGAGAGCGAGCGAGAGAGCGTGCTGTATGAAAGTGACAAATAGGACGAGGATAAGGCACTGAATATGGACAGTCCTGCTTGTCCAGTGCAGTGCCGAAGGAGTGGCAGGGGAGATTTTTGCCTCCCTGCACCTCTGGCTCTGTGTTTTTGCTAGATTAATGTTTTCCATCAAGGCCTTTGGAGGCAAAGGGAAAGAGGATGCAGTGCCTTCGGGATACCTTGCATCCTCTCCTCTACCTGTCCTCAGATCCTGAACAGCACCCCCTCTCCTGGGTAGCTTTCTGCACCAGCTGCAGGGAGCAGGGGAGAGGGTGGAACTCCAGAGTGCTGTCTTGGAAATGGAAATCTGGAGTACCCTAGGGTGCCGCAACCCAGGTGTTGCTCAGGAGCCATAGGAGCACTGCTTAGGAGCACTAAATGTGTAGGAAACTTTGCTCCTAAGAACAATTCATTGTATGCTTCTATAGATCACTTTTTGGAATGCACCTGATAGCTTGCAGGATGTTCCACGCAGAATATAATGAACAGTGAGACTCACAATGGTTATAGTTCCTTTTCAGTTTGTAACATCAGTTTCCCAATAATGAGTAGCTATGGGGAGGATGTTGTTATTACTTTCAGCATTATTAAGTATTGTTCATTCACAATATTTAGCTGAATGTGTTCTAACAGGTTATGTTGAAGAAACAAAACGAGAGATATGATGAAGTTCTGTGAATTTTTGCTCCTTTTGTGTGCTACCGGTCTGTGCCTTGGTACAAATCCTGGCATCAGAGTGAAGATGACACAGAAAGGTTTGGATTATGGTAAGCTTGAAAGAGACAGAGTTAGTGATATAAATCTACTGAACATTTTGCTGGTTATTAAAATACAACAGTGAAAAGGAAAAACAAAGATGGAAGGAGATGCTCCAAGAAAGCTTATTTTGTATCACCTTTCCTGACAAATCAAAGAGATTCACAACACTGAAACCAGTATCCACAACACAGTTCTAATTTATACATTTCCCTGATATAAAATGAGCACATGAGCAGCCTTATACTGACACGTACCCTAAGATGCACTCTACCACTGCACTAGACCTTCCCCAGTATAGCCAAAGACCATGCAGACATGTGGCAGCCCTAAGCAGCTGTTCGGATCCCCTGCTGATGCCTGCCCACTTGACTTTTTTCTGGCCTAGCTCTCTGAGTGACTGGATCTAGCCACCTTTTTCATTTCCCATAATGCCCCTGACTTAAATCACCCCAGAGCACGGTGGGAATTTTTAAAAAGTGCCTAGAGGCAGCCATTCAGCATTTTTTAACCTCTTTAAGGAATGGTAGGTTTGCTTCTGGAAGTTGGTGAGCTGGAGAAGCTCCATTATGTGAGTTCCACTGACCTGCCTCCTTTCAGAAGTGAGCATTTCTACTCATTTCAGGTAGCCCTGGAAGTGGTAGATTGTAAGTGGTGGGGGCTGCTTGCGTAAGAGAACTGGCAGGCTCCTGTTGGATTGTGCACATGGTTCTTTATGGGAAAGGTTCCATAAGTTCTCAGCCATAACTGCCAAGCCTGGCATTTTCCCCAAACTTGCAGTGGGCAACACAGCCTGTTGACTCGACTCCAAGTGCTGAGTGTGGGAGGAAGTAATCCTTACAGTATGATGGATCCAGTACACAAAAGGTTAAAAAGGCTTTTTTAAAAGATCCAGAAATGCAATTGGTAACCAGTGTAGCCAATACAGAGAAATACATGTGTCTAGGTATTTATTAGGTAGTGCATCTGTTGAAGTTTTTAAGGCATCTTCAAGAGCTGCCTCTTAGAACATGCAGCAGTGGTCAGTCCTGGAAGTGACAGAAGCACAGATAGTAAAGTTAGACTTGTTGCAGAGGCAGAAAAACCTCAGTATTTGTCATAAATAAAAAAGTCACACCGAACAACCCTTCCAACCTGATTTGCAGAATGAAAGAGCGTGGGAAATATTTCAAAATGTATTTGCTGCATTCTACACATTTTTCCAGCCAAACAAAAAGTGAAACAGCTTCTGTGCTCTTGTAGGCACACAATTTGGAGTAAAGCTTCTGAAACAAAGATTAAAGAATGCAATCTTCGATGATATGAGTGGGCAAGATACATCTGGATTTACAGGACTCAACTATACCATTGCAAAGTAAGTACGCTTGGACACAACTACGATATATCAAAGTAAATTAATATGGTCCTTTAGCATTGCTGAAGTATTGCTTTTCAGCAGTCTGCAGAGAGTAGAAGGAATACCGTGGTTTGGTTCCACAAGGACCAGCATCCAGACTGGCTGGGCTCTTGCAAAGGGCCAAAAGCCCAGTTGCGGCCCATGGACAATCATGGCCTGGGACTCACTTCTCTTCTTCACCACTGCAGCTTGCTCAGTCACTTGTGTCTTCTTCAGATGCAAGAGATGGAGAAAAGGGGGAAACTATAGATGCCAGCATTTTCTTGTACACTGGCTCTGCCAGTCAAGCAGGCAGGTGGTAGCAATAATAAGGAAGAGTTGGAACAGCAGGAGCCAGTGTCCATGGCAATAAGAAGTGGCCATGTTGGGCAAGGGACCACAGTGAGGATGCTTGCCCGGAGGTGCTCCAAAATGTGGAGCCAGCACATATAATTCTTATTCTCCAGCAATATGCTTTCCCAAGACAGCCAAGATCTTTCCATGGTGTTCATTCACATGTAAGCCCTTCACATGTAAGTGAAGGTCTCCCAAAATGTTCATTAGTACTTTCCTCCCTGCAAATTCTGCCTCTTTTATTTCTACCTGTCCAGTGTACCTGGGGATTAAATATCAACTGCCCCTTAGTTAAGCCTACTTCATATCTTCTATTTAAAAACTTAAAAGTTTGCTATAAGTAAACAGAGTAAATAAAGATATGTTAACAATAAAAAACCCAGAAACTACAATTACTACAGTTGGAAAGACAGCAGAAAGAGCAGTCCATCCTATGGATATGTAACTTAAAGTATTTTAGGCTTTTGTGACAGGACGGCATATAAATATTTTAAATAAATAAAAATAATAACAAATAAATAAATAGATTTTGCATCATTTGATTGTGGTTTTTCATGAATGGGGAATGGAATTCCATGAGGGAATGGCCATCTGTTTTGCATGCAGAGGATCCTCTGTTTTGCATGCAGAGGATCCTAAGTTCAGTCCTTGGCATCAGGTCAGAAAGGAAAGAATCCTTCCTGAAACCCTGGAGATGTGCTGCCAGTCAGTGTTGGCAGCACTGGCTAGATCAAGCAGCTTCCTACATTTCTAATAGTCAAAGTCCAAAGAGAACTTCACCCTTAACTAGCTTTGTTGTCACTTTTTTATGAAGCAAATGAAAACTGAACATATAAAGATATGCCAACAGGAGGGGTGGCACCCTCCTTTTGGTTGGCTTCCCATCTTCAGTATGTCAGAGCAACGCTCATCTGCTTTTAACAAGTATTAAAAACTTTTCCTACCTTTTCCAAATCATTAGCTTATCTAGATATTCTGTGATTTTCTAATGTTCTGCAGTTTTATAAGTTGCTGTAAAATTCTTTGGGTTTTTAAAAAATGGGAAGCAGTATATAAGTATTTTTTCACCATCCTCATCAAAGAAAAATTACAGTCCTAGGTTTTTATGCAATGCCAAACTAACATTCCTTGATGTTCTGCAGGATCAGAGTCAATGATGTTGAATTTCCAAATACATCCGTGTCTCTCATACCTGGCACTGGGATTAAACTATCAGTTAATGAAGCTTCAGCAATTGTCAGTGCAGAATGGAGAGCAAAGACCTGGATATCGTAAGTGCAGCCATGAAGGCCAAGCTGCAGATGATGTCAGCTTTGTGGATTCAAATCAATTTTATTGTTTTTAAAAGTATCCGAGGCGACCATTGATACTTTCAAGCAGCAGTGGGGCAGGGGGAGGGACCCACTGCGGTCCTGAAAATATCACCCCCCCCCCCGCAAAAAGCTCCTCAGAGTGTGCTGATGAAGACCCCAAACCTGGTCTTGGCCAGTTCCAAGGGCAGAAAAATCAGGGCCGAAGGAAAAGTGGCATTAATTGCATGAAAACAATGAGCATGCATTTTAAAAGAAACATGTAATGCACGCATGCTATACTGAGCTCCTTGAAGTATGGGGTGAAGTGACAAGAGCTCCCACTACCTTGTGTGAGAGGGCAGGTCCTCTCCCATAAGAAATCAAAAACTACCCCCACCCAGGTGAAGCGAACATTGGTCCATGAGAAACCAACACTGGGTTTTCTTGGGGGAAAGGGTGGACCTCAGCCACCTGTCTTTATTCAGTCAAGTAGCTGCAGATGCAAGCATGGAGCTCATGGTGACACCAACCCCGTGAGTTAGTGAACCAGTATGTTGCAGCTTGTGGTTTCAGGCTCTTCCTTAGATTCCAACCTTTTAAAATGGGAAAGAAAAGTGCATAAAAGCTGGAAATCCACCAAATAATCAGTAGCTGGGATGAGGAAGAGGGCCATTTGGGGAAGCTCAAAGGGCTGGATTGGGCCCCTGGGGGACAGATTTGGCCCCTAGGACTGTGTTCTCCATCCCTGCTTCCCAGGGTAGGATACAAATATGACTGATAAATAAAATACAGACACATTTCCTGAAAACATTAGCTGGGGTGATGCACTGCCTTTTCCCAGGTAACAAGAAACAGTGTCCTTTTCAGCATTCAACTTCCACAGGAGTGGCATCATCTTGAAGCAAACTGCTCACATGAGTTCACTGTTTTTTTGTTAGCAGCAGAAGTTCTGGAAGGCTGATGGTCTTCATTTCAGGAGTATCTATTGTAGCTGTTGCATCAGCATCACAGGATGAAACAGGTCGCCCAATGCTGTTGCTCGAGAGCTGCCAGGGAAAAGTTCATGAAGTTAACATCCAGCTGGATGAAACCGCCAGGTAAGGCCTAAGAAGGTTTGATCTATAGACGATATTAGTCAGTGATATAAGGCCTGTTTTCCAGGTGAGTTACGTTCATTTCTGCTCTAGGATTCTGTATGATAATATCACCCTGCCTTAGTGTCAATGTCTGGAAAACAGGCATTAGAAGCCAACAGTGTGGCTTTGTATCAGTACCATAAAAAGGGGCACTGAACCTGTTTCAGCCTGAGAGTTACAGAAGCTGGGGAGGAACCACATAAAGCTTACACAGACCACACACATGTTAACATGTTAGGGAGAGAACTAAGTTAACATCTGATATGTTAAAATTTAATCCAAGCCATCCAAGAGGGATGGTTTAACTGGGAGTCCTGCAATGAGTAGGAGGTTGGACCTGGTGGTATTTTTGATCCCTTCCAGCTCTACCATTCCATGGTGCTACTCAGCAAGTATCTACACTGACTGACATCTGAGAGACCATAATCCTATTGCTTTTCTTTTTCCAGTTGGTCATATAGAATGCTTTCTAGTTTTCTGAAGCGGCCTCTCCGTAACAGCTTGAGCTCAAATGTAAGTATTCAAGAATTACTCCAGAATACCCTCCCTTACAAAAGCTCTCTTGTTTGAAATGTCCTGACTTTATTTTAAAATAAATGAAGGCAAGACTTTGATACAAAGGTCATGGCTTTGATATTCAGAATTGCCTTTTGTAACTTACAGTTTGCCACTGAGTATGGCCAGTATACTATTTGTGGGAATGTATTAACAGAAATGTTAATGGGAACAGAAACATTTTTAAATCTAGCCGCTGTGCATCCATATATTCAGTTTATAAAACAAGATAATAAAAAGCACTTCTAGTGTCATGTGTAAAAGCTCCCAGAGGGCTATTCAGGATGTAGTTCTTTTCTGCAAAAATTTTTCTGCACCAAAATGTTTGAACTGGGAGTTAATTTTACTCCTGTGAGAAGGGAGGAAAAAGAAAGAAACCGAGCATTAGGAAAAGAATAAAGGATGCCTTCAGGGACTCAGAAATACGTTTATTCAGCCCAAAGCATTTTAAATATGCCCTCTTCCTCGGGGAACTCTTAGGCACAGTCAACATGAATCTTTTCAGGCCAAGTAAGCATATTTAGTGATGTAGTGCTAATCCATGGCTTATGTAACCCATGGGTGGTTGATTTCTGGTAGGTTGCAATGTCTTGGACTTCTTTCAGACACCCATCATATAACCATGTGCATGTTTCAGGAGGGCTGGCATCAATTGCAGGCATGATCCTGCACCTGCTGAGGAATTCACTGATAAGGAATCTTGCCCCTTCTGTTCCCCACTGCAACTTGCTTGTTCACTTGCTTGTTGCTCTGGCCCTTACAAGGACTGAGGGTAAGATGGAGGAGCAGCAGATGCTATGCCTACTGGCTCTCTGACACTCTGGCAGCCAGGCAAGCAAGCAAGCAAGCAGTAGCAAAAAAGGATGAGCAGCTGATAACCATGGTGGGGAGAAGACAAGACTCAAGGCCACTGTTTTGCTCGGATGCCCTCCAAAATCTGCAGCCACATTATTCTAAGTGGGTCTTTAAGACTTTTTATGAATTCATCTGATATGAACAGAATTCTTTCACTATGGACAGGAATATTTTTAGATCGCTGTTATTCTGAGTACTGAGGGTAGTCCAAGCTACAAATGTAAATGCATGAAATGATGGATTTTCAAGGGCACTTTGCCAACCTATAAAGTTAAGTGTTGATCTGAACAATATTTGTGTCATGTATTTATACAGTTATGTCCAAGCATTGATTCTGAGATCCAACGGCTTAATAATGAATTGAAGCAGCATCAAAGTAAGTTGCTTTTTCTTGTCATTTATTTGGACTTTTTAGCAAAATAAACACCCCAATATACCTCTAATAGTGGTGGTATCTAGTGTGGAGTTCATGAGCGTACAAAAGTTACTATTTTTTCCATTTTTTAACATGCATACATAGTTTTATATAAAATGTATTCAACTTTCTATATATTATAGACTTCTACAAAAGAGGACCAAACATCCAAATAAGTATCTGTTTGAAGATAGTATCTTTATGCTGACTCTAGGCATGGAACAAAAGCTTTTGCAGAATAAGACACTGGCTATGATCCATGGATGTGATTGGTACAGATGCCAAAGCAGCAATGCACTGCTTTGTGGTGGTAACCACTGCAAATTCCCCAGTTCCCACATGTGTCCATACCATATGCCCATAAAGTTGAAGGCTTGAGCCAGAAAAGGATTTTCAAATAGCATCTGTGATCATCTTGTAATGAGCAGGAGTCCAACATGCAGCCCAAATGATGGACGGGGAAGGGACAGTCCTCTCACCAGTGCTTTTTTTATAAGAAAAAAGGTGCTGGAACTCATGAAATTATTTACCTTTCGCACGTAGTCAATCGCTGTACGCACACCCACACACCTCAGTTGTGTAACGAAACATAACGGTCGTCGCCCACAGTAAGCACTCAGCGCGCGACCACACAACCAATCACAAGCTGAGCAGCACCACAAGCCAAGCAGCACCATCACAACCGGCGCAGACGAAGTGCGCATGCATCGGACTCGACACACAAGCAGCCTGCATGCGCCATTTTAACGATTTTGCCGCCGACTTGCTATGCTTGGCTGGCCAATTCAAATCTACGTGGACCAAACATCAAATTTTCAAAAGTTACTTTTAAAACTTGTAAAATCTGTCGAAAAAAGGTGCCAGAACTCCGTTCCGGTGCGTTCTGTGACAAAAAAAGCACAGCCTATCACTGTGGGTTTATAAAAATGGTTTCTAGATCAGTAGAGGGAGAGCACATGGTTATTGTTATCTGATCATATCTCCTGCTTTTGTCCTGTACCTCAACAGCCCAAAACCAGATCGACGAGTTCGCAGTAATAGACTACTCCCTGGCAAAAGCACCAGCTGTCTTCAGCTCATCCATTACCCTGGATTTAAAGGTGACCCAATCATCTTTAATGAATTAAGACATGCTGTTCTTCATTTGAAGGAATGAGCTTGATGGCTTTTGTCTCAATCAGCAAACCACAGCAAAAATTGAGTTCAGAAAATTCACCACTGATATATTTTCACAAGTTCTTGTTATTCCCTCTCGCCACAAACTTGGGCAGTGAGTGCCAACAGCTTTGTGGCCAAAATGGTCCCACCCACAAACAAGATGAAAGCTTTTGCCTACTTGAGGAAACCTCAGACTATACAGAGGTACAAAATATCTTACAAGGGACGCAACCATCCAAAGATACACCCCAGCAACCCAGCATGGCAGTTAATGGGTTGTACAGTGCAGGACCCTTTCCCTAACGGCAGGCCTTCTGATCCTCTCCAAGGGCTAAAAACAACTGAACGGAGCAGGAAGAGCTGATATTCATAGGGCAAGTTTGCATGTTGCACTAAGCCACCCAGAGAAGAAGCCAGGAGTCCATTACTCCTGACAAATGATCATCTGTTCAACAGCTTGCCATGGTTTTTTCTCCCTTGTTTATCTTAGTTCTCCAAGGGGTTTAAAATATATTTTTAAAGAATCAGGACAAACCTCTGATCCTCTGTTGACCCCAGTCTAACTATCCCCCTCTTTTCTATGTCCTTGTAGCCACCAGCCAGCCACCCTCTGTCCCCAGCAGACTCAGAGACTTACACTCATCCAGTGCAGGGTAGCAGGAGCACTGGGGGTGGTTATCTCTTCTCTGTCCTCACATCAAGCATTTTTATTTTTGGCCTGACTAGTAAAGTTGTTTTGGAGAGGGAAAAAGGCGGCTGAAGAAGCCCCTGGCCTCCAGCCTCCTCTTCCCTCCCCACCCACTGAAATGCCCCCTGCACGAGGGTGACAGACTATGGATCCCCCCTTCTGAGGTAGATGCCCTTCCTCTAACCTCACATCTGGAATCCAAAGCATCCTATGGGCCCTCAGATGCTGTCCAGGGACCATAGCATTGCCCCCAAAAATGGAGAATTAGAAAACAAGAGCTTGCATTACCTTTGCTTAATCGTTATTCCATCAGCAACAAAATTATTTGTTTGTGGTTTCCCTAATTTCACATGGCATGCCCACTGATAAGTGGAATCCTTGATTTTTTTTGTCGTCCCTAGTTTTAAGAGTCTTTACTTAGAAAGCTACGATATTTTCTCATTGCAGGGGACGGTCTACCCAGTGGGAAAGGTCACAGAGCCCCCCATCAAGCCAGCCCCTTTCACTCTCCCAGAGACTATGGACTGCATGTTCTACATAGGAGTCTCAGAGTATTTCTTTCAGTCCGCTTCACTCGCTTATTTCACTTGTGGAGCTTTCAATGCTTCTACTGCAGATGAGGTGAGCAAGTTGTAGAGGCTGGCATGAAAAGTAAGAAAATTGAAAAGTAAAGCTGGAGATATATTGGGCTGTATCCTACAATGCCGCTAAACCACTAGCAGAAATGCACACTAGTGCAACAGGGGCTAGCGCTTGGTAGCGCAACCAGAAACTAGTCCAAATTAGTGCTTTTGGAATGGGACAAGTCTGCGAACTCAGCCCTTCCCAGAAATGCTCATCTGGACCAGTGCTCGGTGTTATGCCAGCAAGCGCTAGTTGTCTCTCCTGCTAGCTTGGGTTCCTACCAGTGCAATCAATGGGTTCAGTGCTAACGCACAGCAGCACTGGATACCCATAGCATAAAGCTTTATTTCCACTTACATTTGTGGTAAGCTATCAAAACTTGTGATTGTCAGTTTTTTCCCTTCATGGGATTCTTCCTTTGGCAGAAGCATGCTTCTCTAGAATGCTTCAAGGGCAAGGTAATTCTTGCAATAGGCCTAGAACCTGCCTTTCCCACCAGGAAATGCCAATTTAATTTACCCATCTTCTTATATTTCACAGGTGAGATTCCCAATTCACCAATACCTCTTGACTCATGTCACGTTTCAAAGAAAATCCACAGGATGTTGAGCTGTGATCTCACCCCTTGCCTGTTACATAAATTGCTACTCCTTTTGGTCAGTTTAAAAAGCACACTATTTTTTTAGAACCAGTCAGTGTTTGGACTGCTGTGCACAAGGTCTGGGGATCTGCAGAACTTGTTAAAAGAGATTTAAAGAAGAACAGTTCAGATATTTTCTGAGCAAGGACATGTTAAGACCCACATGCCCATCCCACCAATGCTTGCATTACTGCTCATACTGATGGAAGTAGAAGAAATCTTTGAAGATTGAACTAGATTATTACTACCCCGTGTACTAAAGTTTTATGCTAAACAGAGATATGTAGAGAAAAGGCAGCAGCAAATGTTGCTTTTGGTGACAAAATCGATTGCAAGCTAGCTAGAGAACCAAATCAATATCATATTTGTTAGTAAAACATGTTTGGCACAAAGATCTAACCCTTAATTCTATTCCTCAGCTTTCCTCTTACTTCAAGGTAACTACAGACACTCTTGGCAGCATCCTTCCCACGGTATGTGCCTTTGTATCTTGATGCCTGAGAAAAATGTGCATGAATGCCTGCTCCAAAATACATTCTTAAAATAATTAACTGGCTTTTTAAAAAAATCCAGTCAAAACTTATCCACCCCTTTTCTTTTGAACATCACAGGTTGCTGATCGTTATGCAGAGCCACTTCCAGTAATGATGAACATCGTAGCTACTGCTGCACCAGTGATCCATCTGCACAATGCCAGTTTCAGGCTTGAGTTAGCCGCCTCCGTGGAGATGCTGGCTGTCCTGCCAAACTCGACCACCCAGTCCATGTTCACCTTGAACATAGTAAGTACCCCCGCCGTAGAGTCAATCCATAGGAGCACAGCAGCTGTGCTAGATCAGGCCAAAGGTCTCTCTTGTTTGGCATCCTGCCTACCAGTGGCTGACCAGATAGCCAAATGGGAAGCCCACAATCGGTGTAATAGCACCCACCTTCCTTTTTTCCCCAGCAACTGGTATTCAGCGGTAATAAGTAGCCATTATGGCTGGCAGCCACTGTGACTGCATCTTCCATTAAAACCCTCCTATGTGCCTGTTTTTCTTCATTTCATTGGGCTTCCCATGTCATGGTCCCTTACCACTTTCTTTGCTGTTCTCATGTTATATGCCTAATGCTGTTCATGCATCATTAGTGCTGTTGTGTGTGTGCTTTAAATCAATAAATAACAACTGCAGGATTGGATCTTTGATGTCCAATGTGTACTGAGTCTATTACCTCTTCATCCAAGCCAAATAGGCATTCTGAGCAATGAATGCATCCCATAAGACAGGCTTTTAGGCTTAGTTTGAAAAAGCAAGTGATGTGAGTATTGTGGAGAAGGAGAACTTTATAGAAAGGCCTTGTGTGTTTACCTGATTATAAAAGATGAGTACTTTGTACAGTAAACAGAGTCATTTTGTTTTATGCAGACAGCCAGAACACATGCCAGCCTGACGATCTTTGAAAAGAATCTGGTACCTGCTTTATGTCTTCACAGGTAATAGGACTTTTAACCCACTGTGTATCAAGAGTCCACCTGAGTTGATGACTCTACAACTTAAAGATGCCACTCCATTTAAAACAATAAAAGAGCAATCATATAGTCCCCAGGAGAGGATCCCAGAAACCACAGTTTATGGTAGATTCTGTAAAGATAACCAATGATTTGTTGTTCAGTAGTTTGTGATTAACAAATCATGGTTTGTTAGCATTGCTGCACTCACACAGCAACCCATGATTCAGCAACAACTCACCATTGACGGTCAATCCAGGGGTATTGTGTTACACACCCATGCCGCTCTCTGCCCTGAAAGAAACTTGACTACTTCCTACAGAAACTGGCTGCTACAAGCACTGTGTGAGTTGAGCAGCTTCTTCCTGCCCTGCTCACATGCTAGGAGGGGTTCAAGTGGACCAGAATGAGACTTGGCCAGCACTTGTAGGAGCTGGCTCCTTGCAAGCATTGTAATGGAGCACAGTGCAATAATGAGTCCAGCAGTATGATGCAATCGATAAGAAACTTATGATTTTCTGTCTTCCTTTAGACCACCTGTGTATATTCTTGGCCAGCAGAACTACTGACTTTTAAGATACCTAACTCTTTCTCATTGTTCCTTCTCTGTATTTTGTGAATTTAAGTTATTGGTTAATTATTGCTAACTCACCAAATTTTTTCAAAGCCATACCAAAATTAGTCTTGCTCTTACAAACTACCTATTCTAGAGATGGCAGGATTTGTTTAAAGTGGCCTTTCACAAGAAGTAAAGCACAGTCCAAGTATGCTTATTTGAAAGTAAGCCCCTCTGAAGGTGGTGGTGCTTCTGAGTATACATCTGTTGATAACATAAGAACAGTCAAAATGAGCCAGTCTGTCTAAGCAGGATCCTGTCTTTGAGCTTTCCTAGAGGAGGCTTTGATTGTGTGCCCATTATTCCTCACGCATGGCTGTTTGTTAGTGCTTTATACAATGTCATGACCCTCCAGTTTCTTTTCTGTTTTTAAAGAGCATCCCACTTTGGGTTGGGGGTGAAAACAGGAAAAATCTGGTATGCTTTGGCATCATGAAACAAAGCACAAGTACCCACCAGTGCCATTGTGGTGTTCTGCTACACCAGAGTGCCACCTAGAGGTAGCAGGAAGTAAGGCAGCAAAGGAGAATGTGTAGAATTCCAATCTTAATTCTGCAACAAAATTGAAAGTAAAACGGCAGATTAATTAGCCTTATTTTAAAAACTATTTGACAGTGCTCAGATGCAATACCTCTTCCTATTTTATTCTTGCAACCAACCTATGATGAAAGTTAAGATGTGGGTAACTGGCCCAAAATTGCCAAGTAAACTTTATGGCCTCCCCAGACAAGTATGACAACCAATTCATATTTATTTATTTGCTGATCCATTCATATGCCAAATTGGCTCTTGATTACTATTAAGTGATAATTTTTCTCATGTTCAGTAATCAATGCAAAATTTTTTTCTTTCCTTTCACAGTTTCCAGCTCTCCTTGGTTCACTCTAGGGTTGGCTTCTTCAAGGTAAAGTTCAGTTCATAAAAAGGGAGTTAAGGAAGCCAGGTCCAAGATATGTAAAATAATAATGTGCAGCTGACCCTCTCATATTTTACTCTGAAGTAAACATGTGGGTCCCTGATTCAGACTGAGGCTACTGTACATAAACAGTTGTTCCAGCCCTGCTTTCTTGTGGTCCTGATCAATCAATCAATCTTCATTATAACAAACCTGACAAGTGGTCCAGGTCACATGCATTTTCCTCTCTGCCTTCACTAAATCAAAATGTTTTCATATTACAGGTTTCTCTTTTGGAGAACTTCTTTTCTTACATTTTACGAAGTGGAGTCATTCCAGCTGCTAATGGTAAGTAGAGCACTTGGATTGTTTCTTCCCACTGTTTTCTAATAGCTGCAGTCTCTGGAAAATAATAAAACTCACCAAGGGGTTGGAGAATAACTTAAAAGATGTCATTGAAAATTTGTTGTCTTACTGAAGTGTCATGATCATCTGGCATTTGTCATGACAAACAGTAGACAGTTATGTTCCAATAAGATCATAAAGAACCTCATGCTGTGAACTACAATTCCAGTTCAATTCTCTGTCAGAAGACCTAGTATGTTGAGCAATCTATGACTCTCCAAATGTTGTTGAACTACAGCTCCCATCTTTCTGGATCACTACCTATGCTGCCTGGAGCTGTTTCAAGGTGGAGTCGCACAGCATCTGGAGGCCACAATTTCCCTTCTGCTGTATACACCCTATTAATCATCTGTACATAAATACATGCCACTGCTGTTCAAGGTGTCTTTGTCTCCAATCTGGGGAATATTTATTTCCAGACTATCTCAGAGTACAGGACACAGAATAATGGGCTCAAGTTACAGGATAGAATCTGGCTGGATAGATTTCCTGACTGGGAGAGCAGTACAACAATGGAGCCCATTACCTAGAGAGATTGTGGGCTCTCTCACACTGGAGGCATTCAAGATGCAACCAGAGCCTGAGAGGGATGGTTTTGCTAGGAGTCCTACAGTGAGCAGGCGATGGGACACAATGGCCTTCTACCAATGGCCAACACTATTATTCTATGAAATTATCAAATATATGTCTCTCTATGGAACGGAAGAACTGCCTGCAGTGGATTATCACTTGCTTGCTATCAAAAACAATGGTTCACTTCATACGTACATGGGTTAAACAGCCAACAGGTACTTGGGGCTGTTTGGTAGCATGCAAGAACACTGCATCCTCAACACTTCTACTTTGTATCAGGTTTCATAAACCACCCAGAACAACCCATTCCTGGGTTCTTTGATACAAAATCCTATGCTAGAACTCCTAGTTGTTAAGTGACAAACAACCTAGCGTTTTTGCCCAAGAACAAATCATGGGTTAGAACTCTGGGTTGATTGTCCCTCAACAATCAGGAGTTCCAAATTCAGAAGCTGCATCAAACAACCAAGGAATGGGGCATCACTGAGCGGTTTATCAAAGTGGAAGCAAAGCAGAAGACACAAACGTACAGGAGCCAACACAGGAATTGGTGCTAAGTGCAAAGCAATTGCAAAGTGAAAACTTGGTCATATCCAACATTAGCCCTACTTAGAGTAAACCTGTTGAAATGGATGGGACTTGGACTAAAACTCTGCCTACAGTCCTTGAAGTATATATAATATATATGGGCAAATACTGCAAGTCTTGTTCATGTTACATTCCCAACAACAGTTCACTGAACTGAAGCATAATTCTAACAAAATACTCACACATATACTGTGTCAGTGCTTCACTTTTCCATCTCTAAAACTGGGCAGCAGTACTGCCCCAGTTTATAGGAACAATGAACCCAAAACTAGGATTTTTTTTTCATGTTCTTGTTTCAAGAGCCGTGTATCGCTTGTTGATTGCCTTTTAAAACAATGGATGTTATTGCAGCCACCACTGCAAAAGCTGTTAAGCTTGTTAATTATTATTTAGTAACAGATCCTGGGAAATCTCTCCCTCTTTTTATTAAGCCAAACTGAAGGAAGGATTTCCTCTGCCTCTGTTGGACAAAATGATTCTTGTGAATCCTGCTGTAACGGTTCACCAGGTGAGATTTTGCAGTGCCCTCAATTTCCTGCCCGATGTGCCAAGAGAGACAAAGCAAGTTGGTTAGGGAGACATGATGGGAGTACAAATACCTGGGGCTGGAGGACTTGCTGGTAAGTCGGCATGTTTTCATCACCTGCAGTCCGTGGGCTGCTGGACTGCTGAGATCAGGAAAGAACGGACACACTACACAGATAAGGATATTGAAGTCTGCTTTGTCATTCTGACAAAGCTTGGCCAGCATTCTAATTTCAATTACAAATACTCCCCAGTGCTTTTAAACCAGCACATATCCTGCAGTCCACAAGACTGCTTTCCGTTTATATTTTAAAATCAGGAAAGAATTCAGGAGTGGTGGAAAAGAAAGAGGGTACAAAGGACAATTTTTACCCGTTCTCCATTTCAAATTTTAACAATGCTTTTTAATTGAATCACTGCTGGATTCAGCAGGAGAAATGCAGCATAGGGATTCAAAAACTGCCAGTGGGCTGCATGTTCCCCACAACTGGGGCGTGTGTTTATGTAGACACACCTCAAAAAGCAGCAGTAGAAATTGGGCATAACACCCAATTCTATCAAGTGCAGCTGACGGCCATGAAAGAGCTGGCTGTCAAAGTACAGCTTCCTTTTAAAAGGTGTGGCTCTGGCAAACCCAGTCTCTATAGAAAGAGAGGGAACCTAACAGCCTGCTTTTTAATCTATTGTATCCCACTTTGAGCAACCTGCCCAAGCATAGTTGCTGAGCCAAACTCCCCCTCTGCATTGAAACAGATGAAATTATGTAGCAGAAGCAGTATATGTGCGGGGGGGGGGGGGGGGGGGGGCATCAGTTCACAATATGTCTGAGGGGGTGTTAGCTACAGGCAAGCTATTAGCCCCCTGCAACTTGTGGTAACTTTGAATAAATGTTTCCCTATCCTCTCAGGGCTACTTGTTGATTTCCACTGACGTGTCCTACAAATCCAGTGACATTGAGAGACGCCAGCGTGATCTGCTAGCAAGTCCAGAAGATGTTATTGTGATAGAAGCATAAGCCCTCACTATTTTTTTGTGTTTTGATGTAAGGGGGAAGAGGTAACAGGAAAGAGGATTAATAAAACTGGGGAAAGTGTGTGTTTGTGTGTGACAGAGAACGAGACAGAGACAAGAAACCTGCGTAGGGAACTGGCCATGGTGGGTTGTCATGTTGTCCAAACCAACCAAGGGTGGCTTATTTGGGGGCAAAACCAACCCTGACAACCCTCAGCATGTTCTAGGGATTGTTCAATCCGCCATAGCTTATCACACCTGAATGTGGGACACCGCTTCCATCATGGACTCTGGGAACTGGCTAGCC
Organism: Varanus komodoensis; assembly: GCF_004798865.1. Taxonomy (NCBI): domain Eukaryota; kingdom Metazoa; phylum Chordata; class Lepidosauria; order Squamata; family Varanidae; genus Varanus; species Varanus komodoensis. Next base: position 4,423,718 of record NW_025335922.1, read on the forward strand.
AGCAGGTTGGCAGGAGTGGCAAACCCCCCTTGCCATTTACAATCTTGGCCTTGCCACCATCAGTGACAGCCCCTCCTCCAATGCCCATGTGGCATTTGGGGGTGACTCTCTGGTTTCCCACCCTTTCAAGAATTCAGCCTCAGAAAATTGTACTAATGTGTTCATCTTCTTTAAATTAGTTTTTGTTGTGCAGCACTAGGGTAGAAGTGACAGATATTCTTGGGTAGAACACCAGCACCAGGGGTGATGGAGCTGGAAGAGGGCCAAGCCTTACTCGGGCAAGAGTTGGGTACTTGGCAAGATGTTGTAGGAACAGAGGCAAAGGCAGAGTCAGGACCAGGCAAGAGTCAAGACTGACAGCAACAGAACTGACAGCAGAAACCAAATCAGGAACACAAAGCAGCAATCATGAAGATTCATGATCTTGTAGCAAAGCAAAGCAGGAGGGATAAATTTTTTTATAAAGCCTCCTGGCCCTAATCCTGCAAGCACTACAAATCTAATGCTAATCCTGCAAGTACTTGCAAGGTAAACCAAGTTTTCTTCTCTATCTGGCCACCAGGGGTAGCTCTGCAGATCCTGATAAACAGTCTTTCACTGGTTCCTAACTGTGTGTTTACAGCTATCTGATATATACACTCTGGCCTTGTCAATGGCCCTGTAAGAGAAGTAGAATAGGTAAGGGACTGTCAAGGTGAGATTGCTTGTAGGGTAATTTCCAAACAGTTGCCAGCTGCCAATTAAAACATACAGAGGAAAAAGCACCAAATGTAGGTCCACCAAAAGGGAGTGGCAACATCAGCCACCTAGCAGTGTGATCCTCCAGCTTTTAAATGCTGAACTGGCCATTCTTACAGTCCTCTATCATTTCAATACTTCCCTTAGATTCCACTATTGCAGAAAGGGGAAATATTATCTTCCTTCTCTGGCGCTTTTCAGAGCGCTTCCTGCTGCAGTAACCATGGCTCTCTGACAGTACTAAAAAGAGGAAAAGAAAAGAAATCCTTGAGGAGGCAGCTGGATGAAACCAAGTGAATGGTCCCCCTTTGGTGGGTGGAGGTGTAAGTACTGCTGGTGCTCCATTTGCTCCATCCCATTCTGTATCACTAAGGCCATTTTTAACTGAGGAGAATAGATGCAAATTCCTTTGGATGGGGAAATATGTGCAAAATTAAGAGTCGGGAAGTAATTGTTAAGGAAATGTGTACCTGTTCAATAGCAGGACAATAAATGAAAGGAAAATTTGTGTGCCTGCAGTAATGGAATGGTTACTGCAAGTGCACAAATTTATTTTCCTGTTACTTCCCAGCCATTAAATTTGCATGTATTTACTAGCCCAAAGAATGTGCATTTCTCTGGACTCACAAACGTACAGTAGCCACAGTAATTCCAGGAACTGTTTCTGTAGCAGCTTGAGATTTGGCAAAGGGTCTAAAATGTGGAGGGCCCTGAGACCCATCAGTTCAACACTTAAAAACTAGGATGACACCGTTAAGGAGATGATTCTGTCACTACCCCCTTTCCATGCACCTACTTTCACCATCTCTCCCCTTTCCAACTGACAGCTCAGCAACTTTGCAGAAATCAGCCTATCTGCAGTCTTGTTGGTTTCCATTTTATAATTAGTACCTTCTTAGTGGCACACAGAATTTTAAAGACTTGGACAAAGGGTTCAGAGGAGGACAGTGAAGATGACTGGGGCAAGGAAATCAAGCCTTCCAAAGGAAGGTTGAAGGAGCTTCGAAGTACAGAAGGCAGCTATATGTAAACCAGACCGTATCAATCACAGGCTAATGTTGCACCTTGCTGTCATTCTCTTGTGGCCTCAAGGGTGTGCTGAGCATAGGCAGTCCTAAGCAGCTCACTGTGCAAAGTCAAACAAAAATGTTTCTGTTTCCAGCTAATGAAACCCACATGGTGTGCAAAATAGCAGAGCCTGCCAATATTCTTGCATTTGTAGTAAAATGCAATGGGGGTCAGTTGTAGACAGTTTACATGCTGCTTACAAGCCAGAGAGACTTAAGTCTGCCAGGCAACTGGGTAATGCCATGCAGACAAAAGGTATAAAGCTGAGGGCCCTGCTGGACTAATTCGCGTTCTACTGAATTATGGTTTGGCGTTACTTCTACACCATCTCTAAGCCTCTTGCTCTGTGCGACTAATGTAAACATGAACTGTTTGTACCCATAGCTCGGAAAGCATCTTTTCAATCTAGATTTTTACAGTTGTTAGAAATGTAATATTTCCTCCTTGTAGGAGTAAATATTTGTTTGCCTTTTTCATTAAAAAACTTGATATGCATTGTTTGTTGCATCATTGTTTAGACATCAGGTGAAATCTTATTTGATCCTTATGTTTATGCTAGAAATAGCTATCTAACTTCCTGCCCCCTGAAAGCAGAGAAGGACTTGCAAGCAAAGTATACCATGAGGGGAGAAGTCCTATTATTATTATGTAATGCTCACCTGGTCTGTTCTCTGTTGCTTCTCTTACAATACCAGCCTTTCATATGGTGCCTGCCATCCTTAATGGTGGTGAAAATAGCCCTTAGAAGAAACTAACTGGAGTTCATGGACTCTGCATATCAAAAAGACATGAAAATGACCTTTTGGCAATTTGGTAAATGCGCTAGTGCATTTATCCATACATTCAGCGTGTCTCTGGTTATAGTTTATAAATTTTTAAGCATGTTATGAAACAACCCATACAGGTTTTACATGTATTAGGGTTTGCTCTGAAAACAGATCTTCTTAGAAAGAAGTCTCCTTTGGGCTGTAGTAACTATCAGAAATAAAATGCTCCCGGAGATCTATGACAAGTCCTCGTCCTGCTTTTCATTGTATGTGTTGGTAGTTGTCTCCGCAGCCTTCCAAAAAGAGGACTGCTCTCTGTAGAAGAAGACATGTGGCCACTCTCCCTCCTCCCAGGCGTCGTCCTCTCCCACTTAGCCCGGTTCGACGCGTTTCCTTCTGTAGGCACTAGGCGGCGCTGACAAAAATACGAACCCATTGGTGGGGAGCAAAGGATGAATGACGTAGTTTGAGCCTTTGTGGCTACCGTAGATGAAGCTGGTCGGTCTAGGAGTGGCTTCGCCGGTCGCCTTTAGGGAGGCTGCGCACTGCCTCGTCGGCTTCCGTACTGGCGCTGCGGGGAGCGAGTGTGTATGTGACTGAAGTTTGCTCCCTGCACACAACAAAAGGCGCCGGCTCGGCATTTCCACCATCATGAGCAGAAGCTACAATGATGAGCTCCAGTACCTGGATAAACTGGACAAGAACTGCTGGCGCATCAAGAAGGGCTTCGTGCCCAACATGAACGTGAGGCTTGTGGGGGGGGGGGGGATATGGGCGCATTTCATCTGAGCTGCTGCTTAGTCCCAGGTCCTTTCTAATGGACGAACTCGAGAAGAAATAATTAAGGCTTCTCTGAGTGGGCGCAGACTGCCAGCTCACGGACGAAGAGCGACAGCGGGTTCTCCCCGTGTACTGTGGAGGGTTTGGGGGACGAGAACGGCCTCTAACGGACGGTGTAGTTGAAGTTTGCTATGATTTTTACTGTCACTAAGTTTTTCATATAGGTTTTAATACTTACCTGAATCTTACAAAATATATACTATATAAAATGCAAGGTGCACATATATGTGTATATATGCACTCGCAAACTCCTGAGATAGAGGCAGTTGTGGTTGCAGCCTGAAAATGCCACATAATTACCCTTAAATAGCAGTCTTAAGAACATGCATTTTAAAGTCATTCTTGAATGTTTGCTTCCCTGCCTCTTGCCAGTTTGTGGTTTTTTCTTGTGCAAAAGCTGCATTTGATCCAAGTTCTTCTGGAACCTTCTTTATCTAGTGAAATGAACATGAGGCTTTAATCAATTTCTAATCATTTTAAAGTAAAAGTGAAATTGGTGTGCAATTTAAGACATGGGTCTTGAAAATTATAGCCTAAAGCAGTTAAGTTTATTGGTGAGACAAATCTCAACCCCTGATAGGCATTTCCCAATATGTTTAAAGGGAAATGTTTAAATAAATATTTAGTTATTTATTTGACTTACATGCCACCCCATTAGCCATAAGGCTCTCTGGGCTGCTTATACATATTGCAGCAACAGTTAAAAGTGGTACATTATACATAATACAGTTAAACAGTATCTGTGTTTAAAAACAGTAAAAGTAAAATAAATAAAAATTGACATAAAATTAAATAATCACTAAGTTAAACTATTTAAAATAATGTTAATACATTTAAACAAAATTTAATAAAATACAAAAGATAAAATCTGGTGCAGGCAGCAGCAGTTAGCAACATGAAACTGTTAAAACCATTTTAGAGTTACTTTGACTCTGCTTCTGTTGACTTTCTTGTACATCTGAACAGCGAAAGAGTTTAAAGGTTGCAGGGCAAGAATTCAGCATTGGGTATGCTTCACTTGAGGACAGCATCCCCTTGAAATATGAGCCATGTTTTTACCCTGCAACCTAATATTTATTTATTTATTTATTTATTTATTAAAACATTTCTATGCCGCCCCATTCGCCGAAGCCTCGGGGCGGCTCACAACATGCATTAGGCAGAAGAAAAATAATGTGGGAGACTGTAAGACCCTGTAAGGAAGGTCTGTAGAGATGTTAGATGCATTACTATTTTAAAGGCACACCCTCAAGGACTAATAAAACCACTCGAGCAATCTCAGTACTGCAATACTAATATATTATGGTGGATGGCATTAAAGCCTGGATAATCTGTAGGATACAGTTCTCCGTCTGAGTTCTAGCTGCAGATTGCTAACCAAAGCCACAGCTGCAGCACCGGTGTTATCTGTGAATCTGGAAAATGTGTTATTTTCCATGATTTGAGCCATATAAAATGTTGGTTATTGCAGTCAACTTCTATAACTCCTCTTCATCAAAGCTTTATAGGATTGCTAAGTTTAGGCCATTTAAACCTTTAGTAAGAACAAAGTTTAAAAGCACAATTGTGAAAATTGATGTGGCTTTCTAGGTAGAGTTACTTTCTGTCTCCTGCTTGAATTAGTGTTGAGTGTGACAATTTTTCTCTTTTCCTTTTGCCTGCCTCTAGGTGGAGGGTGTTTTCTATGTGAATGATCCTTTAGAGAAATTAATGTTTGAAGAATTAAGGAATGCATGTCGAGGTGGAGGTATGTGCATCCTGTTACCACCCAATTTCATTTGTTCCTGAGATAGAAAGATCCCAACCCCAAATTAGCTTTCTTCTCCTTTGATGAATCAAGACACATCATATGTTCCACAAATATATTTTGGAATGCAGGCTCATTATAAGCTCAGGCACTTTAGAAATTAATCTTATTTAAGGAAAAATATTTGGGGAGATGTAAGTAAATATTTTCTCCAGACTTGTGATACTATAATAAAATGAAAAAAAAGAAACATGCTTCATAATAAAATAAAAAATGAAGCTCACTTAGACATATGTGGAATCCTGTGGCTTAATTATGCTTGCTTGTGCTAATATTTTGAGGCAAGCTACAGGGAGGTTAAATGCATTGAAATGAAACCATATATCCCTTAACCATAGCTTTGAAACATTTTGTTGGCATCTGGGATATGCCAAAAAGCAGGCAACTCATCTTACACCTGATCTACATTGTGCTGGTGTTTCCAACTTTTTGGATGCATGGATATGTTCGGGAATTTGAGCAACTGCTGTGGGTACTACCAAAGAATAGCTTGCATGAAGGATGTGAGCTAGAGACTAATGGGTAAAAGCTGTTTGCTAGAAAGTTTGCTAAAGAGGGGAAGGAGAAAGAAGAAATGAGACTAGAGGATGAGAGGAAAGGGAAAAAATAGCAAAGTAATTATGTAAATGGAAGAGAAGGAGCAAGGTTTGAATCTGGGAAGAAAGGGTTAAGGAGTTGTGGAGAAAAAGATCAAGATCAGAGGCTGGGAAGGAAAGAAACTAAGTAAAAGAAGTGGAAATAGGCCAGGAGGCCTCTTGATTAATTAAAACCATTTTTAAGCTTGGAGGATGCTATTGCATATCTCCACAGGTGCTATGCTGGGGACCAGAAACATAATTCTTCATTATGCAGTTGGCAGTGTTTTTAACAGAAGTGCAAGATTTAAAGGAAGGCAGATGTAATTATGGCTGCAGTCCAGCATAGCCACATGTTGTTTGGATAGGAAAGGGAAATAATTTGCCTCTTATCTTCCTCAGGTGCTGGTGGTTTCCTGCCTGCCATGAAGCAAATCGGAAATGTTGCTGCACTTCCTGGCATAGTGCACGTGAGTGACTGCTTTGGAAACTTAGTGCTTTATCTGAGACTCATTTGTCCACAGTAGAAGTCCCATAGACAGTGAATGCACATGTGGATTGCAGTAGAATGTTAGCTGCATTTTCAGCAATGGCCTTTTCATTCTTCTTGTAATGTCAGATACTGTTAAACTGACCAGTTGGGACAGTTTTTGGTGCATGCATCTGAGCAGTCAGACAAGATGACAGCTCAATGTCTATATTCTTCTTTAATTTGTGAGATGCAAACTTGCCTGTATTAGTATCAACACTTGTAATCTTCCCTTCACGAGTCTTCGTTAGAAACAAAGGATAGTGGATCTTTGAATGCTTTTCTGTGGTTCTAGAACAAGGAGAGCTGAGTTCCTAATGTCACATAAACCTTATTTGCTTCTATTTTCAGACAGATTGATTGCTTTTCTTTTAAAAAATGTATTTCAGAGATCAATAGGACTTCCTGATGTCCATTCTGGCTATGGGTTTGCCATTGGTAACATGGCTGCGTTTGACATGAATGACCCGCAGGCTGTGGTATCCCCAGGTAAGGGCTCTTTACATGGAATGCCACTTGGGTTGGGAGGGAGCCTTAAGATCTGTGCTGGGTATCAAAACCATCTAGGAAAGCAAAGTGTATTTTCACAGTAATCTTCTGATGCAGCTACATTGTAGATGGATGATCTAAGTTGCAAGTAAACCTGTGGTTTCTAAGCAGTGGCCTCGATAGAGGATTGGGGTGTTTCCAGCACCACATCAGCTTTACAAAAAATACAGCTTTTACTCTTGTTCTGAAAGTGAGATAAACATTTTATATTTGTTCTCATTGTACCATATGGTAAGCTGTAAAAGAAATTTACAGCAAAAGCCTAGAACAGTAAACTAACAAAAATGACCAAAAAAAACCCAGTGTAGCAGAATAAAAGCACAGCCAGGTTAATTGGCCAGGTACACACATTTCTTTTAAAAGGCCAGATTTGCATGTTTCGAAGTTAGCAGAGCTGTTCAAACTAGCACTGATGTGGCCCAGGAAAGTTTGATGGCAGTGAAGTGCTCAGTATGGATGCTGCTGTGAAGAAGGGTTGCACCCCCTCAATGGACCAATGACCTCTTTGTGGTTATTTAAAAATTAGGGAGATACATCTTTGAGCAAGTGGTCTCAGAGCATCTTTTAGCCTGCGTTGGTTATTTGCTCATTGGCCTTTCTGAAATTCATGACTAGTACATGTTTAACAATAATGCAGTAATATAAGGAGCGGTTTCAAAAAAAATATTTCCTTAAAACAAGCTTTATGCACTTAGAAACTAGTAGGCATGCCTTGGAGTCATAAGTGTATATTGTTCAAATGTAATGATAGCAAGAATAACCCTTACAAGGGTTAATTAAAAGATACAGAAAGGGTTTTATTGCTACAATGTCTGTTTTCTAAGTTCACGCAGAGTGGATTGTACTTGCCCAAGTTCGGGAAGTATATGAAATTTTGCTTGATGTGATTTAGCTGTAGCTGGTCTTATAATGCTTTTTTTTTAACTGTTAATTTGTTCTGTGTTCATAGTATGAGCAGCTGCGCATGGGGCTTACTTGGATGAATTTTGAAGGATATGTTGTGCTTACTCATGCAGGTGGTGTAGGGTTTGATATCAACTGTGGGGTAAGACTGCTGCGCACCAACCTTGATGAGTGTGATGTCCAGCCGGTGAAAGAACAGCTTGCACAGTCCATGTTTGACCACATTCCTGTTGGTGTGGGATCCAAGGGTGTCATCCCCATGAATGCCAAGTAAGAGAAAACTCTTTTTTCCTCCAATGGAAGCATTGGGTTAAGATGCTGGCAAGAGAGGAAGTAAATGTGTGGTTATTGATTTCTACCCATGCATTTCAAATCTTAATTTTTTTCTTAGTTTAGTGGCAACCAAACAGACCTGTCTAGCAATACAATGCAGTAAGAAGTATTTTAAGGTAGGGTGTAGGGGTGTGATTCTGGGTGCCAGGCTCCTTCTTGGATGTTCCAATCTAAATTTGCCTTCTCAGGTCATGGCTGTTGCAGCTGTGACTAGGCTCTGTATTTCACCAGCCACCATCATTAATTTGGGTGCTTACAGTCATTGTTCAAATATTTTGGTCTCCAGAGAATTGCTGGGGGAAGCATACTGCAGTAGATCAGGGGGTCAGGTGACCTCCAAACCCCATCACCCCTAGCCACTATACAGTGGTGAGGGATTGGCCAGGGCCAAAACATCTGGAAGGCCACAAATAACAACTCCTGCACTAGATAGCTGCCATGTGCTCCTCCATCTCTTTGGAACAGGGGAAGCAGATCAGGCACGGCTGATCCCACTCTCATAGGAAGAAAAATAATGGCATATAAACAAGGACTGGGTAAGCCAATCCAACAGCCATGAACACCCCAGCCTAGTCTCCCCAGGCTTGGTGTTGGAGCGTACATGCTTGGATGGGCTTTTTGTACAATGGGCTGTGTTTCAATGTACTTTAGCTATGAAGGTGGGCATATTTCTGTGACTGCATGTCTTGAGCAAAAGTTTTGGTTGTCTGGCAAATTGCAGCCCTGAATCATTGTTATGGTCCATCGTTTTGACTTTGAACTCCTTAATGCAGCCCTCTCACTCTCTCTTCCTCTCTCTCAGGGATTTGGAGGAAGCTCTGGAGATGGGGGTAGACTGGTCCCTACGAGAAGGCTATGCCTGGGCTGAGGATAAAGAACACTGTGAAGAATATGGGAGGATGCTGCAAGCTGATCCAAATAAAGTCTCAGCAAGAGCTAAGAAGCGGGGGCTGCCTCAGGTGAATGGCTTATGCTTATTTTGGGGGTGGGTTTCAGTAGAGCAGGAACATTCAATGAGGATAAAGGTTGACTAGGGATACTGATCTCCGCCACTAGACTAGTTGGTAGACTTGTTTCTCAAACTATGCTATGCTCCACATCCTGATGTTTTAAATTGTATCTAGAAATTTCCTAAAAAAGAAAAGCTATATAGTATACAAACCAAACTATGGTGTACCAATGGTGTACTATTCTGATAGCATGTTGGAAACATAAGGAATGAATTGCCACCGGCTGTTAAACTACATGGTTTGGGAGCAGGGGAGGATTGGGAAAACTGTAAATACAACCTCTGTGTATTTACAGGACTGCTTCAGCAGTGGCCCTTTATTTATGGAAATCACTCCTCCAGAATAGTTTACCTCCCTTCCTGTCATATTTTAGATAGGTCCTTAAGACCATTTATCTCAATCCATCTTCTGTCAAGGGGGGTTTTATTCTGCTGTACTCAGGGTTCACCTTTCAGTTGGCTGGCTTTGAATTTTGAATGTTTGGGGGCAAATATATTTTGAAAATGGCTTAGATGTTTGAGAAATAAACAAAAAACCTTTCTTTAGCATTTGGAAAGTGGAGGTATTTTCCCTAAAGCCCCATGTTTGAACTTTAGCAACATCTGACTTAACTGTAGTTGAAGATGCTGGCTGGATTGTGTGGCATTTTAGTATAACGCAGCAAAGAAACCTACATTCTTTTATAGTTTTAAGTGGGAACAAATATGTTGCAGTGTATTGCAGCCTGTTGTCAAATAGACGTCAAGCTTCTTGTCAAATTCCTTTGCTCTGAGCAGTAATGTTTCCTCTAGCAATATGTGGTGTAGTATGAAACAGATGGGCAGAAGAGAGAAGTACAGATACTTTGTACTTTTGAGTACCAAAATTCTCTGCTAGCATAGCCACTCATCAGGAATGTTCGGAGTTGAAATTCAGAAGGTCTGGATTTCATTAAAGACTGGCAGGCCACTGCCTAGGCCTTTCCAGTGGAAACTGCAGTTCTGATTTTCTTCTTCTTGGTGTCTGCTCAATTTCTAACTAAGCTCTCCCATACTCTTTTGACAGCTGGGGACTTTGGGAGCAGGAAACCATTATGCTGAGATCCAGGTTGTAGATGACATTTATAACGAGTATGCTGCCAAGAAGATGGGCATAGATCACAAGGGCCAAGTGTGTGTGATGATCCACAGCGGCAGCAGAGGCCTTGGCCACCAAGTAGCTACAGGTATAATTAGGGGCTTGTTTGGTCCTGGAAATTAAACAGGAAACTTCAGCAGGTGACTGTTTTCTTGGGAATGCTGCACAGTCTTCATCTGTTCAGTTCACAAATGAAGAATCTGCAGAAATGCTTAGTCCCTGGGAACTGCTGGTCCAAGCTGGTTGGTCAAGTGCTTGCACCGAACGTGATGGGCTTGGTCTTTTTTCTCATAGATGCCCTGGTAGCTATGGAGAAGGCTATGAAACGGGACAAGATCATCGTGAATGACCGCCAGCTGGCATGTGCCAGGATTGCTTCCCAGGAAGGGCAGGATTACTTGAAAGGAATGGCAGCAGCTGGAAACTACGCATGGGTCAATCGTTCTTCCATGACTTTCCTCACTAGACAGGTAAGCTTTTTAAAGGGAAAAAGCGAACACTTGGAGTCTGGCCTGAGTGCTAGCTTGATTACAGCCATCCTCCCTGTACTTGGCTAGTAAAGCCCTCTTCGACCAGATGCCTTCCAAGTGTTTTGAACTACAACTCCCATCAACCCCAGCCAGCATGATTGATGATAGGCCCCCTCCAAAAGGTCTGAAGGGCTGCTTTAGTAATGCATTTTAGAAGTGACATGTTTGCTTTTCAACCATAAGTTTGGAAAACATTTCACTCCATGTCCCTAAGAGCAGGACAGCCCACCTCAACCCCTCTGGATGCATTGTACTGGAATGTGCTGGGAGTTCTGGTCCAATTCATCTTGAAGGCTAGAGTAGGCTGTCCTGATTGGCTCGTGGATTGTTGGTCCTTTGCTCCAAGCGCTTGCTCACCGAATGCATGAACAGATCCGGGCCCCTTCAGCAAGCATCAGGTTCCTTGAAAAACTAGTTTTTCCCCATTAAATGTGAAGCTGGTGAGTTCTCTGCAGTAAAGACACCTGAGGGCATTGGGAAGGGTAGGTGTGATGCAGTCAGCTTGGGGCTGTTTTGAACAGGATGCTGACCTTCCACTGCTACCAGCCCAAACTGTATATGCAACAGATTATCATTGTAGTGGTGATGTATCTCACCACCATCACCTCTGCCTACCTGTAGACACACAGATGCTGACAGGACAGGGGTAGGCAGAAACTAGTTTGGGATCTAAATCTAGATATATGGGTTATTTGTTGGACACAGTTTTCTGACCTTTCAACCTTTTGAAGGCATTTTGACCTGCCTGTTAAATGGCAGCAACAATGAAGCTACTGCCTGCCTCCTAAATTACACTGTTGAGATGAAGAAAACAGAGGACCAGGGGTAGCCAGGAGTGGTGTTTGTGGGGAAGGGCTGGGCTCAGTCCAGTTCTGGGACTCAAGACAAACTCCTAAGCTCAGAGTTCTTTAATTTTGAGACCTGGAAGGCCTTTTGCTTCTAGTGAAAATCCAAAGTGAATTTTCCAAGTTTTAAGGACTTTCTTGCCCCGGTGTTGCCAGTGGCCCTAGAAAACACAAGAAAAGGGAATAAAATACACTCCTGAGTTACAGAGACTCTATAGGAAAACCAAGCAGTCTAAGGAAGAAACAAACATTAGGTGAGCAATGGGGAAGGTTTGCAAATATCTACTTGACTAAAATGCTAATTTCCAGAAATGACTTTGGTTCTCCCCCCCCACCCCCCAGTTCAGGTATACCAGGCTCTGGAACCTTCTCCACAAGCCTGACCTTGTTTCTCTGCAATATTTTTCAGGCATTTGCCAAAGTCTTCAATACCACCCCTGACGATCTGGATATGCACGTGATCTACGATGTATCTCACAACATTGCCAAAGTAGAGCAGCATGTGGTGGATGGAAAGGAGCGGACCCTGTTGGTGCACAGGAAAGGATCGACCAGAGCTTTCCCACCTCACCACCCCCTCATAGCTGTGGATTATCAAGTATGAGTTGGCTTTGGTGTATCTTGCAGTTATTTCTAATAGTTATTCCTTGTCCTGGCAGGCAACTCCCACCTAGGATGATCTTTTCTTCGAATTTGCTGTTTGTGCACCATGCTGATCTATTTATCTGCCTGAACGCCTGCACAACCTTCCAGCTGTCTTTCTCTCCAGTGTCAAAACACTGCTTATGCACTGTGCCACACTTTCCAAACGTGCTCCCATTTTCTATGCCCTCTCAGGTCTCCTGGATCCACTATTGGGAACATGGCTTGAGTGGATGCATATGAATTGCTAATGCTGTTGTTGGGCAATACTTCTAATATTGACTGGGTGTCTTTGTTGTTTGTCTGTAGCTGACTGGCCAGCCAGTGTTGATTGGTGGAACAATGGGAACTTGCAGCTATGTCCTTACAGGCACAGAGCAAGGCATGACAGAAACCTTTGGAACCACCTGCCATGGAGCTGTAAGTAACAACACATTTGGATCTCTTGTATTTAAGTGTCTTCTGCCTCACACCGGTAGAGGCTCAGTGACATGTCAGTAAGGCTGTAATGCACAGCATTTGCAAGGATGTGTAAAGCCATCTATTATCCATAGGCTTGTGTGTGAAACATAGTTTGATTTCATCTGTCTTGCTCAAATGAAACTTCCTTTCTCTAAGTTGAGATGGCAACAGTACTAGGAATAAGCAGGGTTTTGTGTCTCAGGGTTTTGCAACTGCAGAATCTCCTATACCAATTATACAGAAGTGTAAATTTCGGTTACTGCAGCTTTTCAAAGTACACCAGTACTGTAATGCATCAAGTTGCACTTGCTGTATGTGTTTCTTCTCCATAACAGGTATGTAAGCTGAGTTGTTGAAAGATTAGCTCTTTTGTCATGTTGTCCATGCGTCTGTAACTGGAGAAAGCCCATTGTCTCCTCACGGGTGTGTTTGATCCCACTGGGATCACAGAAAGAGCAGGAATGGGCTTATATGCCCTGACTGCTGTGGTCCCAGTTAAAAAGATGTAATGGGAAGGGGTTTAAAGGAGCAAGAGGTGCAGCAGCAGCAATATATGTTGTTTTGGATATTTAGAAAAAGTGAGTGATTTTCCTGAGAGATACAAGTTTAAAAGTAAGGTGGCCCAAGCCTCAGAACTAACCTTTTATTTATGCCTGTTGTCAGTGCTTGCATCAGTCAAAGACATAAATCACTGAAATAACAACATTGTCTCATAGGGCCGTGCATTGTCCCGGGCAAAATCTCGGCGCAACTTGGACTTCCAGGATGTATTAGACAAGTTGGCAGACATGGGAATTGCAATACGTGTTGCTTCCCCTAAACTGGTCATGGAAGAAGTAAGTTATTTACGTACTTTCTTAAGGGGAGTATACTTCTGGAGTGAACTTCTTGCTCCAGGGAAGTAGTGGCATCCATCATCAAAAGAAGTCAGCCGTTTTATCATAATTTGTCAGACTAGGAACTCTTAATAGTAATTTCAGTCTGGAAGAATAACCTTTTCCTTCCTCTTCTTTAGTTCGGGGACAGCATATTTTTCATTGTTAAAAACTTCATTTGAATCTGTATGTGGATGGTGGTATACATTGTGCATTTTACTCCAGTTATTTCTTTTGCTGGCCTTAGATACACTTCTTAAAAGGAAAGCGGAAATATTGAGGGCCTGTTCAAAAAGAAACACTGAACTCTGATGCAAACTGAGTAATGAAACATTTCATAAATGGTCTCAATATCCTTTAAGACTGGCAAGTGCAGAACTGCAGAAGGTTCTTTATTTTAGGGGAGCTATTATAGGAAGATTAACAGCCTTTTCGTTGGTGGTACCCACCTTTTTGAATATATTGTCAAAATAAACTCCCCTTTAACCCAATTCTTAAGGCTCTTAGAAAGCAAGGGCAGGCATTCCACATTAAAAGCAAATCTGGAAAGCTTAGCTTAGATTACAAGGAAGAATGAGTAATTTTACTTTAACATGCAATTCAATTATTTGTTTGCACACTATATTTGTGAATATCTGCATGTATTTAGGTGTATAAGCTGCCTCATGCTTTGCATGATATGGAATAGAAATTTGTATTTTAGTAACAAATACTTAAAAATTTAGTGATTTCAATGAAACAGTTTCTGGACATTCTTTTAATTCTCTCTTATATCTCATTTATTCTAGGCACCAGAATCTTATAAGAATGTGACTGATGTGGTGAATACCTGCCATGCTGCTGGCATCAGTAAGAAAGCCATCAAATTGAGACCCATTGCAGTCATCAAAGGCTAGGGAAGCCTTTCACAGAAACTGACCAGCATTGTCTTTGCCCAAGACCTCTTTCCACCCAGAGAACTTGGTGGTTATGTTTCCTTCTAGCTGGAATATTCAAACTGACAGACTCTTTGTTTAGAAAACTTGGAAGTAAGGTGTACCTAGAAAATTCTTTATTAGTTTTGGGAAAGGGATAATCAGAGAAAGGCTACTCTTTTGATTTTACAAAGTGATGTCTGAAAGTGCTTGAATTTAGCAGAACCCTAAAACACCTTTGCAGAATGTTATTTGCTCTGATGAACGAACTGTTGTTGTCCCTCCTGGGTTTCTAACTATTGCTAATTTGCAAACTGCAAGAAGACTTAGCAAGGTGGTTGTTTTTGTCCCAGCTTGACCTGTTTCTCTCCTCCTTTGTAATATACCATGTACTGAATTCAGCAGTTGGCAACTTCTAAGCTTGACTGTGGAAAGATGCTCTGCACCATCTAAAGACAATATTCTTACACTGTGAGTTGTAGGAATGTCTAATAATGCTTCTTATCAATGTGACTTGGCAACAGATACTCTGCCATAGAAGCCCACCATCATATGGTTGTTTCCCAAAACGCATCCCTCTGTGTCAACACAGGACGCTCTTGAATGTTTGTGGGTAAGTTTGCCTGAGCTGTCTTCTCGCTTCATCCTAAGGAAGGTCAAAGGAGTGGCAGAGTCTGTGGGCAGCTGATGCCGTAGCTGATAAGTTTTTGAAGAGAAACCACCTCCTTTGATCCACTTCGTGATTAGGGGACCAGCTCCTATGTTCCTTTGGTCCCCTTTGTGATTAGGACAACCATGCTAAGACCTGGCTACAGTACAGTACCTTTTGGTAACTGTAATATGTCCTAGTTATGCAGAAGTAAGAAACATCATCTGAGCAATTATTAAAGGTACAAGCACTTTGTCTTCTATTGGATGTCATCACTCACAGGGTCTGGATGGTCAGTGTAAGTAAGCAACACTGCCTCTGAAACAGCAAAAACTTACCCACCAGGCTTGCAGTCTTCAGGCTCGTATGTAAATGTGTGTTAAGTAGATGCTGTAGCTTATGCTTTGGCACAGCAAACTGTATTGCCAGTATTGGAGGAGCTCTCTGAGCTTCCTAGTTGTACAGTGGTTGTTCTTTGCACATATGTACTTTAACTAAGGAGCAGAAACAGGGCAAAGGGATTTGATGGTACACACACATGGGGGTCAGGAGCCAGGTCCATCTACAGTTCACCTCTGTTGGAGGACAGGTTAAGTTGACTTCAGCAGGACCAGTGTAAATCTTGCTCTGGTGCTGCTGCTCTCTGTTTATATTTAATGTACACTATTTACACTGATTTGAATCTTGAAAAGATGATGCCATGCGCTCAAGATGGTCATTTGAACAGCAAGCATGATACGACATGGGCAAAGTCATGTAATTTTGTTTTGCTGAAACTCTGGAAGTGGATTTCTGGAGCAGAGGTCTTGGAACTTCTAAATAAAATAGAGAATGCCAGAAAGTCCATGAAAAGTGTTGTCATTTGCTTTTCATTCATTTAAAATTAATCACTCTTGTATGTAGAGACAAGATGGAATTTTTTGTTTGACATCTATAGTGATCCTTGCATTATTACAGCCATTTTGCAACAATATTTAACCTTAAGCTTGTACTTTCCTTTCATTTCACTTGGCTGAGGCTGTAAACCTCTACTCAGTTGGGTGCAAGCCACTGAATCTAATAGGACTTCTATCTCAGTAGAAATAGTATAGCACTAAGTGAATGTCCTTTTCTTGTGCATGTAAATCAGACTTCAGTCAATAGAGGGCATCTATTTAAAGTTAAGCTTTCAAAGAAATTTAAAAATGATTGCATGGTGTTCATAGGTGAGCTTGCAACAAGGCAGTAAAAAAAATGTAACCTATCCCTCTTATTATGTATTCTTTTGGAAAAAATTGTTTAAGCAATGCTTGCTGATCTCAGCAGTGGTTTGGAATTAACTTAAAAGGGCTAATAAAAACTAATACTGCTGAAACATGGGCCAAAACAACAACACAATGTTCATGAAGGGTGTATAAAATCTACCCTTTGGGCTACTAGCATGACTCATGTATGAGTTTAATCTTTCCACCCCTTACATTTGCTTAATGCTCGTGTTGAGAGTGTTACATATGCATGTGGATGAAGGCAGAGACCTGCTAAACATGATAGCTAGTGAAAGCAGTCATGCAAACCTGGATAATATTTCATGTTTGCATTAGTCATCCATTCTCTTAGGCACTTAATCTCTACATGGAAATAGTGGCATTGGCCCTTGGTCCACTCAGCCTCATCATATCAACCTTGTGCACATTCAGAAGGGTTAAATTAGATAGGCTTTGTATGTGGGAATCAGTATTATCACTGAGGGAACAATCTGCATGGATCTAGAGGGGCTTTTCAGTGTATCCTCTCAATCACACAGCGCACCTCTCTGGAGAGCTAGTTCCATATATGGGGTGCCACTACCAAAAAGGCCTTTCTAGTGAGCACTTTCCTTATAAACTTCAGAGGTTCTGCCTATCTAGATAGGGACAGAGCTGGTTGACCAAAGATGATAAAAGTTGTTCCTGGCCACCAAGCTCACCTGATATTCCAGGGACAGCTCAGGGTCCAGAAGCACCCCTAAACTCCACACCCTGTCCTTTAGGGGGAGGGCAACCCCATCCAGTACAGGGCAGATATCTATCTAGATGAAAGAGCCACCATTCAACAGCACCCTTATCTTGCCTGGATTAAGTTTCACTTTACTGGCCTTCATCCAATCCATCACAGAGCTCAGACACTGGTTCATAACAGAAACTGCCACACTTGGTCAGATGAAAGAGGAAGAGCTGAGTATCATAATACTTGATATCATGATGATATGTCAGCCCAAACCACCTGATGACTTCTTCCATTTCATGTAGTTAGTTTTCATGAAGCGGTTTCATGTAGATGTTGAACAGGATAGGGGATAATGTGGATTCCTGCAGAACTCCATGGCATGAAATCGATGGTGCACAGCCATATTCCCCCAGTGGCACCTTCTGGAATTGGCCAGTCAGGTAGGAGTGGAACCACTGCAAAGCAGTGCCTCCAACTCCCGACCCAGCTAGCCAATCCAGAAGAATACCATCTCTGATAGTACTGAAAGCCACTGAGAGGTCCAGGAGAACTGACATGGATGCGCTTCCCCATCTTTCTCCCAGCAGTTTCCTTCCCTTCTGCCTATAGCTAAAAGGAAGGTTGTTCATGGCATCCTTAAGGTCTCTGTCCATGCTACTTACCATCTGCCCCTCAGCTGGTGGTCTTGCTGTAGTCCTTGAGCATGCAGTCTCTTACACCATCTTGGCAAAGATAGGCATGCCATACCTTTGTTCTTTTACAATATAAACATGCTTAACTAGCGCCCTGCTTTCTTCAAAGCAATAACCTTCCTCAAGCATGTATCAACATGTGTGCTTGGCTTCAGACGGAAGCTTTCTGTTGCAAAGAGAGACGGGTTTGTAGCTAGTACTTTGCTTTTGTCCTTTTCCGGTAGTGGATTATTGCATGGCGTGGGCCCAAAGCTGTTGGTATCATTCGGGAGAGTTAAAAATTCATTTAAAAATCCCATTGGTCAAAGTTCAGCTTCAGTGCAACAAAAGAAAACTTGGCAGGTAGTTGTAGGACTACCAGTTCCTTCCTGAGCTGAAAGGGAGTCTGCTTGTCTTTCCATAATGCTGGAAGAAATTGGGCAGAAGCAGCTTCTCATAATACGAGATCACAGGAATAACAGGTGATACCCCTGCAGAGCATCTTGTGATGCAAAGATTAAAACACTAGGAGTCCTCCTAGAGATAGGAGGTGGCAGTCCCAGGGTAAGGGGCAGTCAGCCTTGGGAAGAGGCCAAGCTGATCAGAGAGGAAACATTTGGGAAACAGCACCTGCCTTCCATGCTACAGCTGTAAGTAATTTTGCTCATCTGCCTCAGCTCATGTGCCTTCTCACCACACTAAGGCCAAGAGCCACCTGTCACTTTTACTCTGTAACCTGCAAGGGATGCTGTACAAGATAGAAGGCCTGGATGACTCATTTCTAAGTCCTGGATGATTTGTCCCCTCCCTCCCCAGTTCTAGAAGTCAAATATAAGATATCTGTATTTTTATTTCAGGGCTTTTGCCACCCACAAACAGTATCCTTTGCCCCTTCCTAGAGTGAAACATAAAAGTGATAATTTTGAATGTTATAATTGTCATCTAGCAAGCAATGTTTTACCTGCCACTGATCATTAAGAGAGATTATTGTAAGCACCCAAACACTTGCTTATGGGTTTTAATGTGAAGAAAACGTTTTGTGCCTGCCCCAAAGTGCAGAGACGATGATAATTTTCAGGCAGAAGTCTTTTCATCCTAAATAGATTCTCCTTTAGAAAGAAGAACAGAAGCTCAGCTGCCTTGTAATAAGTTGATCCAAAGGCCCATCCAGCCTGTTCTAGTCTCTCATGACTTTCAGAGTTTCCTGTGATTTCAAGCTGAGGCCTTTCCCAGCTTTGCTTTCTGGGATGGCCACTTATCACTCACCAGAAAAGACGACCTGTATTTGCATATGCTGGTTTATACATTAAGTCTGCAATCCTATGTGCTGGCTGGCTGGAAATGCTAGCCCTTTCATCTGGCTGAACACATCAAGGATTGTGCCTTTACACACATTTAAAATAGTAACTATAATTGTAATAGATACCTTTATATGTTTAGGGTCAACATTTGTTCATCTCTCCAGAATGTTATGTTCTCTAGGCAGCTTACATCTTACCATATGTGGAAAGCTGACAGCTAGCTTGTTCAGTCTACTTTCTACCTGAGAATTCTGGATGGGCAACTTCATCTTTAAACTGTATTAGATCTGGACAGCACTTCAAATAGAGCAGGGGTGGGAAACCTGAGATCAACCAGATGGAAAGACTCTAGCTTTCAAGTGCAATCTAGCGACTTCTGGAAGGCACACCCTTGAAACAGAGGAATGCCCCCTGTAGAGTAGGCCTTAGGGCCATCCTCTCCTACTTGCTGAGATCTTTTATAGGAGCACATCTGGAGCAAACACTTATAAAGCATTACTTGCAGACTAACCACCAGAAATGTTGGGCTGAAGAGGGTTGAGGGCTGGAATTGATACACAGCCTTGTAAACCAAGCCAGAAGAGAAATTTGCTTGCAAATAATTTGACTTGGAATGGCAAAGGAAGGACAGAGAGCTGCGTTTCTGCAGTGGACATGAAGGCAAAGGCTTCCCTCATTTAGCATCCCAGATCATTTCAGCACTAGCTGCCAAGGAAGGGTGGAGGGCTCCATCCTTCTTTGCTAGCTGACTCACTTGTTCACTTATTCCATTAGTGTCTGAACTTTCTTCCACTGAGGAATACAGGGTGGCCATATGGGATTCCCAGGTCTCCCAGCCAAGCACTAGAGAGACTCAGGCTGTCTTAGGAATAAAGGGGGTTGCTTGCCTACTGCTGTACATACTAAACTCACAACAGAGGCATCTGACTTACAAAAGTGTGGCAGCAGAACAGTGAAAGGGAAAAAATGGTTGTAGGCAGTAGAGTGGAGGTCATTCAGTACCACAGTGGAGTCTTAAGAGTCGGATACAGGAGCATTTTTCAAGAAAGCTGGAAGAGAGGGAAGCCAAAAATCCCTTGATCGGAGATCAGAGAAAAAATAACTCAGATCCCATTACAGCGTGAACTGGATTAGAATCATTTTCAATTGTTTTCTGGTTTCAGAAAACATCAAATGAAGTTAAGGCAGGACCCAAAGCATTTCTGTTTTGAAAACACACTTCCTTCCATGCAGTCCTCAGGCTGGAGCCCACAGCTCTTCCATTAATGATTTCCAGACAAGAAATAGACAAGATCTTTATCTAGAGGCACATGGCCTTGTTTCTTCAGGGGAAAAAAACATGAGCACCGCCATCCTCATTAAGGCATGTGTTAGAACTCTCTGGTAACTCTCGGCAGCTGCTAAGATCGCCATCAGGTATATCTCAATGCAGAGAAATTGAATTTTCTATGGAAAATAGTATTTGTTCTGAGAGAAGGGTGGTCTTGGTAGTTAATGTCTGAGTTATAGCAACTGACTGAAAACAGAAGGCATGGCACATTTCACCAGCGCAAAATGACTGAGTTTGAAATCAATTGCAAGCACCACTCCTCTGGTGCTGTGAAGCATATTCTATGAACTTATTCTTCCAGTGATGAAATGTAGGTGTCGTATGGAAAATTCCAGGTTTTCGTGTTACAACAGAGTAAAGAAACCCAGAAGATTTTATCTTCAATGCACATTTGGAAACGGTCCCTTTTGCCTCCTTCGTAGGTGCTTCCAGAAGGACAATGCTTAGCATTACTCAGCAAATGGCATTTCACAACTATTCTCATTTCAGTTCTTCGTGCATCTGTGCATGTGTGAGCACATGTGTGTGTGATAAGAAAAGGAAGAAGAAGCAGAAGGAAAACACAGGAGGTCACAAACGGAAGACATCGTCATCTGGACATGCAAAACATTTCATGAATGAAGCAAAGTAGGCTCTGTGATGTTGTGGTTAGGGTGTTACCTAACCAACCCTGCAGGGCTGATGTGAGAATAAAAGATTGAGGAGGACAATGTCAGCT
Source organism: Varanus komodoensis (assembly GCF_004798865.1). Taxonomy (NCBI): domain Eukaryota; kingdom Metazoa; phylum Chordata; class Lepidosauria; order Squamata; family Varanidae; genus Varanus; species Varanus komodoensis. The sequence continues at coordinate 4,444,855 of NW_025335922.1, forward strand.
GCCTTGAGCTAATTTCAGGAAAAAAGAAGGGTAAAGTATAATAAATAAATATAGAAATGGTAAAAGTCTGGTGTTTTATGCTTCATGTATTTACTAAGTTTAGTCAGTTTTTTCACATTAATTTTAATTTGTCTGTGACTGCAATAAATCAGTTATTTATCTCAAAACATTGACTCATGTTGATTCTAGATTCTGCATTTTGTACATGGTTTCAGGTCTATTCACTGTTAGCACAAGATGCTTTCTTAGGAAATGCTGATAGTCAAGGTTTTGTGAAACATAAGAATGAGAATGAAACATAACTTACTTGATTTTTATCTTTTGGTCTGTCTACCGTGTATAAGCACAATTTTCAGTCTGGCTCCACTGTATCAAAGAGGCTGTCCAACGATTCAACAGACATGCCCATCAACAGGACACAGATGTCCATGTCAAATAGACAACTGTCCAAATGGAGTATGCCAGTATGAACCCACCCGGACACTGTGATCAACACTGAGAGGATGGTAACAAGGGAGATGGACTTCTTGGCATCCTCCCTGCCCTCAACCGCAGATGCTCTCTCCACTAAGACCTGCCAGCTCCAACACTGCTATCATCTCAGTGCTGAATTCTCTTTCCTCTGCCTTCAGGCATTTATGCCTCACAATGGGACGTGAACGTTGGTTGTTGTCGTTGTTTTTTTGGTCCGGGGATCTTATTGCAGCTGCTTTTCAACTTTTAAAATTGCTTTTCAATCATTTATATTAAAGATTTCATATTAGATGAGTGTTATGTTGTATTTGTGAGTTGCATTTTTGTCAACTGCTCACAAAGGATGGGATGGAATAATTGTCCAGACAGATACATTGGTCAGCCACCCTTGAATGAAACCCTAAGTAAGCTTAGCTGATTTGCAGATAAACTTCTCAGTAGGGCTCCGGTTGGCACTAGCCATCAACAAATAGTCACCCCAACACCCTTTCCCTCCAACTGCTGTTGCTGAGACTCCATACAGTCTGCATAACTAAGACAAGCCATTTGGGAGGATAGGGAAGTAAGGTCCCTTCTACAATTAGGGAGAAAAAAGAGTGTTAATGTTTGTAGTGACCCATGAACCTCCTGAAGCCTCATGCAACCAGTCTGAACTCTGAAATTCCATATGAACTCTGCTGCTTCAGATGTAAAATGCTCTCCTGTCTTCCTTCATTCTGTCGTTTAATCTAATGCATCTGCTCCTTATTGTGCATGGGGTGGGAAAAAGAGAAAGAACCTCCTGTATTGTTTTGTTTCAGTACAGCGGATCACAGCACCGCTGGTAAGCTATGCACCACCTAGGAGAAAGGCACATGAAGCATATTGTTCATGGAATCCATGAAGGCTTATTTTTCTTTTGCAAACCCCTCCATAGGGGGAAGAGAACAGTGAGGGGCAAGTTTAACTACCCCCACCCCTCCTCTGGGAATGCCACGGTCCTAATAGGCATTGGGACTGTACATGCTTGCATTAGAATAAGAAAAGCTGGTGGCATAGTCATATGCTATGTGCCAAGAAGAACATTTGGCTTGGCCTGAATCACAGAGAGAACAAAGGATTGCGATCACGGAGGAATGACCAGTGCCACCAGCATCCCTGTCAACCAAAAAGTGTTGGTTCTGGGTCCCTGCGAGCCCCGGCTCTGCTACTCCATTGTCCTTCAAGCCCCAAAAAGCTGAGGAACAGATTATATGAAGGTCCGTCTCCCAGATACACAGGCTGGGAGTTCCCCTCTAACTGGAAGATGCTTGAGACATGACAGCTGGCGAGTTACATAATGGGAAGCTAGGTGACGGAGCTACATATATAGTGGGTTTATAAAGTGAACAGAGATTTCATTCTTAGGCCTTTCTCTGCTACCTAGTAGCTCTGCGCAGGTGCCACATCCTGGGCAGAACTGCTGACAAGGCCTCCTCCTGCACCTCCATGAAACAAACCGCAAATACTGGGGGCCTGGATGAGAGAGTCCTCTGGGGATGGATTGGCATCTGAATAATCTGCTCCTAAGCAATTGTGGGCTTTACAGGTAGTCATAGGCAGCACTTTGATTTATTCCTGAAAACATACTGAGAGCCAAGGTAGCTTTTTAAATATAGGAGATATGCGGCCATTGCCTGGTTCGGCAGCAGCCCTCCCATAGCATTCTGCACCAGCTGCAGCTTCCAAACAGTTTTGAAAGCTAGAGTGCATTACAATAATCCACACAGGATGCCTCTAAGGCAATGTATCACCACACCTCAAAGAGTTTATCTGTTTTTATTTAGATTACTCGCTTTAGAAAGCTCACTTGTTCAGCCATTTCCTGTCTACTCTTTGGTGACTCATTCAAGGTAACTTATCTTCTTCATTTGACATGGGTGATAATATCTAACAGCATTGAAATGATGTTTGTTTATCCTGCAGAGCAAGAAAAATGTTTCCAGAAGAAAATAGATATGGACTGCAAAGGGAAAAAAAACCTGTTATTGAAAAGGATCTTCCCCTTTGCTTTGAATTTTTGGTACATCAAATGGAAATTCCCTTTTTGAAGTCAGTTTTCGTTTCATCTTTCTCTTCTTAAATAAAAGCCCAAGAAGTAAGTAGATCATTCACTTTCATTTGTGAGTAAATGATCTGTTACTGTTTACTGTCTGGAGCTGGCAAGAGGCAACTTTCTACTAATGCTTCACACTGATGTATTTATGGGACAGCCACTAGAAGTTTTCTCAACCGCTGTAGGTTTCAAAAGTGTAAAGTGATATTTCTGCATCTGTGCTGTCTGTGTTCACTGGCTTTCTGCATGTCAAGCAAGCAACTGAGAAAGAGGCAGAGGAAGAGCAGTCAGCTGTGGACAGTGGAGACTCAAAGAAGCCAGACCGTAGATGGTACCTTACTCAAGGACCCGGAACTGGCCCTGTTTGTGTCTGTAACTCAGGCGCAAACCAATGCAATATGCAGTTATGTCCACCTTGGCACAAGTCCTCAGGTTGGTTTTTTATCAGGGCTGTGTTGATTTTATATGCAACCCATCTATGGGACAAATATGTTTGTACTAGAGGTTTACCACTGGCCTATAGCTGGATGTGCCCAACTGCTCTAAATTCTAGGCTATGTACTCACATGAGTTAAATTACTGTTGGAAAATTAAACATTTCCCTGCTGTTTCATCTGGGATGCTTGCAAGTAACAATAAGGATGCTTCAGGAACAGAGAATAATTATTTGTCCTGTCCTATACTTAAGTACTTTGATAGAGTGTCCTTTACAAAGGCTATCTCCTCCTTCTCCCTATTCATATCCAGGGGTTCTTTGTCTTATTGTTATTAATTTCGCTTCTATACTGCCCCATAGCCCTCTTGCTTTCCCACTGCATACTGCCTACATTCAGCCAGCACAACACTGGAAAGTGGCTAAGCTATTCTCCACAGATATGAGAACTAGTGCATTGTTTTAAACACTATGTTTTAAACTCTATTTACATATAAATATGTTTTGAACACTATATTTAAATAGTTTTAAACACTATTTATATTTAAATATAAGTATGTTTTAAACACTATTTTTAAACATACTATGGAAGCAGATAGTATGCCCAAAAGGTGCAAAGGGAGCACCCTACTCAGAAATTGCAAAGTCAGTTCTTTTTCCAAGTGTTTCCAAAGACCAGTGCAAAGACTGGCATTTCTCTTGCATTCCCTGCACATGCCAAAGGATTCAGGGGAAGCTGCTGTCACAGTGATCACAGAGGATGCCTAGCTGCTAGGGACGGCCCCAAATGCAGGGTTGCTATAACTGCGAACACAAAGAGAAAACAGAGGCATGTTGTTAAAGCACACAGTCTGCCTGGAGTTTGTTGAATAGCTGGAGGCTGGTTCTTGGTTGATGGAATGTCAAACGGATGTAATTATCATTTGGATGAGGTTCAGGTCTTAGAGGAACTGCCAGGTCTTTCATGAGAGAATGAATCCCTCCCATGCAGAAACCATAGAAAAGGAGAAGTGGGGAGGGAAGGAAAACAGAGTGGATTGGTTTAATTTTCCCATTTGAGTGTTGTCTCAGTAGTATGTCTGAAATAATGTACCATCTGTCCATCCATGATGGATGGATGGATGGACAGACAGTTAGACAAATAGCAAAGGTGTTTTATGTTTGAAGTACACTTTCTCATTCTTTAAGCATTAATGATCAGCTGAAAACAGTAAACTCTTGGAAATTTCTTTCTCTTTCTTGAGATTTTCTACACGAGAAATGTATTGTGCATGTGTGAATCCTTACTCACAGTTGATCTCTTTGAACAATGCCATGATCCTCCAAGTAAATCCATGTTTACTTCTGTTTTTTCAGATTATCTTTCACACTGAGCTCTGCTGCAAAACTGTCAGAAACTATTAGGCCAGGCATGATCCAGAAGCATTTTCCTGAATTCAGTTTCCAGAATATTTGGTTTCAAGAATCAGAAATGCTTCCTCTGAGCAACACAGCTTAGGGACTTGCAGGGCCTCATAGAATACTTGATCATTAGTTGTGACTATTGCTGAAGCAAATAACTCTGGCAAAGATATGAGAAGCAACATTTGCCACACAGATTTCTGATCAGATTAGGAATCCCATCTTAAGTCTTCCCATGTACACCTTAGAGATGCTAATGCTTGCCTGCCCTTTGGAGATACACTCTTAGATATGCTAATGGTTACCTGTCCTGAAGCTTCATTCTGTATTTGGTTGTCCTAACTCCAATCAATCCCTATTGTTTTGTGCCTCTAACATTCTGACCCCCCCTTCTTCCAGACTGTAAGTAACTGATAGGTTATCAAAGTTTCTTATACAGACACCATCTGTGTAGTCCCTTTGGGGGTTGCCTACATATATATGTATTTCCTATACATATATATGTAGGCAATATATAAAGTGTAAATGTTCTTTTCATTGTACACCCCCAGCAGACTCTCTTTGGGTGTGTGTTTTTCATTCTTGACAATGTACATACAAGCAATGGCATGTGTGCAAGCTCAAGAATTAACAAAACAATTTGCAATCCAATTCATCAGTAGTATATACTGCTGGGTGCAGCTGCCGAAGAAACTCATCCTTCTTATAGTGGCAAGTACAGAAAGAAATGGTATAAAGATCAGAGAAAGGAAGGATAGCAGTTCATTAAAAGTAGGCTAGATGGAACAACTGTCAGGTGGATCTATAGTTGGCTACAGAATTGGAGTGCTTCTCAATGGCCCCTTCTCAGCCTGGGGAGAGGTAAACTGGGGTGCCACAAGGCCAGTGCTGGGACCACTGCTATTGAACACTTTATTGATGGCTTGAATGTAGAGGTGCAAGGGATGCTGATGCAATTTGCAAATGACAGAGACAGTAACAATATTCAGAGTGGTCTTGATAGGTTAGAACTCTGGGCTGAAAGACACAGAATGAAATTCAATAGGGACTATTGAATAGGGATTCAGTAACAGGATCAAATTCAGTTCAAGTGCTACAACTGGGAAAAGGAACCAAATGTAGCTACAAGCAGGGAGATACTTGGCCCAGCAATACTAGAAATGAGAAGGATCTTGCAATTGTTGTAGATCATGTTGCGTCGGAGTCAACAATGTGATACTGCTGCGAAAAAGGTTGCATTAATAGGCTTCCAAATCACATGAGATACTGGTTCCTCTCATCTGGCACAAGTTAGCCCCCCATCTTGCATATTGTATGCAGTTCTGGCCTCCACACCTTAAGAAAGACATAGACAAACTGGAAAAGGCTCAGAAGAGGAAAATAAAGATAACCAGAGAACTGGAAACAAAGCCCTGCAACGAGAGATTGAAAAAAACTGGGTATTGTTGGGAAATTTCAAATAAATCCTGGTAGAAAAATGTTGCTTATATGTACCTTTGTGTCATAAAATCAAACCTGCACCCCTTTCTCAGAAGGCATCAGCTTTCCAAGCCAGGTCACTGCTTAGCACTGTTGTTACCTTAAGAAGATGGCGTTCCTAGCTAGACTGAGAAGCTGCTGGAGGCTAATATTATTAGTGAGGAAAGACCTGTGTTCTCGTCAGCTGCATAAAAACTGAAGCAATGGTGTCCATTTGCAGAGGCAAGCCCCTGCAAGGTGTAGTTGTCAAACCAGATTTCCTGAATGGTTCCTCCATACTTGCATGTTTGAACAGACAACCGGCTGACCTGAACAGTCAAGAATTTACTAGACTGACCTATCAATAAAGCAATCAGTAATGTTTTCCATGCTATTGTTACCAGTATTTCTGATTAGAGCATTATGCCATGGCTAAAGACATCAAGATGCTATTGTACCAACATTATCTGGAAACTTAACACTCTGTATTGGTGTACGCGACTAGTGGGTTATAAAAGTGTCTGTATGTGGGCTGTGATTTTGTAGCTGAGTTTGCTTCTACCCGGTAATGCAGGTACTGGGCCACCAATCAATAAAGCCACTGAGGTTCACACATTTGATCTTTCCCATGGACCTAAGTGTTCATTTCCTCGCAGATTTAAAACCACGATTCTGTTAGTAGGTACAGCCTTGAGAAAAGAGGACTGAGGGGAGATATGATAGCACAGTTCAAATACTTGAAAGGCTGTCACACTGAGGAGGGCCAGAACCTCTTCTCAGTCATCCCATACTTCAGGACACAGAATAATGGGCTTAAGTTACAGTGAGCCAGATTCTGGCTGAGCATCAGGAAAAACGTCCTGATCGTTCGAGAGGTAGAGCAATGGAACCAATTACCTAGGGAGGTCACAGGTTTTCCCACATTGGAGGCATTCAAGAGGCTGTTGGATAACTATCTGTCAGGGATGCTTTAACTGGAGTCTTGCCCTGAGCAGAGGATTGGAATGGATGGCCTTATAAACCCCTTCCAGCTCTTCAATTCTATGTTTCTCTCTGCTTCCCCCTTTATTTCATTAGCAATTCCCTCTGAAGACAGTGAGGGAATCCAGCTTTCATTGATTTATTTTGTATTAAAGCAGGGATGGGGAATGTGTGGCTGTCCAGATGTTACTGGACTGCAAATCCTAAGAGCCCTAGCAAGTCTAGCCAATGGTGTATTTAGGGGCATATTTTGAATGGTAGATTTCTTTCTTTACCATAACATTCTAGCTTATTGAGAAAGCATAGTTTAATAAACAGAGAAAACATATGTTTGAAAAAAAGCATAATTTCATAAAGTTCACATTGGGAAAAAAAAACCAAGCGATGTAATAAGTAGATTTTGGGGAGCAGACTTGGCTTACATTAAATTTCTGGATAGCTTATTAAGATGCTGTAAGTCTTGTAGTTTCCCAGGGACAGATGTTCTTTGCAAATGCAAAAGAATGTCCTTTTGAAGCTTACAGCCCTCGTTCCTTAGTTCTAAAGAGATATCAAGTGACTGATTACTTTTGTGTACTTTATTATGGTTTCTTCTGTTTTTCTTTGGCCATTTATTGACACTGAGTAATGTAACTTGAAAGGAACTTAGTCTTGCTATTACTGGGGCAGGCTGGGGGAAGATCAGCTAAACAAGCCATTAGAGGTTTCAGAACAATCTCGTGGCTAGGATTATCCATCTTAAAAATAGCGATAGTATCAAAGCACTTGCAGATTTGTCATTTTAATGGGAATTTTTCTTTACCATGTTTGATAGATTAAAGTGTTCAGAAGACTGATAAAACTGTTGAGCATATGTCTTAAGAATATCCATGAAGTCTTTTTATGGTAACCAGTAATCATTTCACATGGGGAGACATCTTCTGGTCTATGATTTTATTAAAACATTAATTCTAAGAGTGACAACTTGGATCACTATCTATTTGCAAAGTTTGGTAATGATATGCTCCACAGACTTTGAAGTTAACCCTTGTCTAGACAAAAGGCAGCTTTAAAATATTTCGAAATGTACCATTTATTTGAAGCCTTTGCTGAGTTTGCTGCATTTAGGGTTAGGGTTTTCATTTGGAGATATTCTGCCACAGAGATATTCTGATTTTGTACATTGTTAAACTTTGATGTGCAAGAAAGATAAACATCACAAGCAGCAGCTTCATAAAGGTAGCAAGTACAAAATAGAGCTGAAAGCTATAGGATGGGATTCAGTCCTGATGGAGTGGTTCCAGTGGGATCTTGTCATTATTTCCTTTGGATATATAGTGCCCATAGCCAGTGGATCAGTAGAAGAAACTTACTTACTTACTTACTTACTTGGAGTTTTTGTATGCCGTCCCATTCGCATAAGCCTTGGGACGGCTTCCAACATAATAAATAAACAACATATAAATAATACATATAAAATCTGGATTCCCCCTGGCTGTAGAAATTAAAGCCAATAAATGATATTAACAGTTATTAAAATATTCTCAAAATAAAAAGGTCTTGGCCTGGCACCAAAAAACAAATAACGACGGCACCAGGCAGACCTCTCTGGGGAGCGCATTCCATAAGTGGGGCGCCACTGCAGAGAAAGCCCTCCTCCAGGCTTTCCAATAGCCCAGATCCCAAAACAAATCATGCTACATTCTGCTTAAGTCCACCCAATTTCAGTTTCTGTCCATCTTTGCCACATTTACAAACTGCCAGTTTTCAATCAAGTGATCAGCGGCAGGGCTGCTTCTGCGAACAGGCAAATTTCCCATCAGCTGGTTTTAAAGCTCCTCTAACTGAAGCTTTTAATCCACCCCTTTACCAAGGTTTCTGCTTCTCGAGTCTTTGCAGGATTAAGATCGACTTTTTTTGCATGTGTTTCTTCCCTCGGGGTTTTTTTTTCACCTGTGTTTCTAATGTGCCATCAAACAAGATGGTGCATTGTAGCTCATCCCACAATTTCCAACTAATTCTACACTTTCCTTCCTTTAAACAAAACTACAGAAATGCTTGGAAAGCATGGAGAGGCCCTGGAGGATGACTGTGTCATACAAAGCAGCTACAAATTGCTCTGAGGAATGTCAAACGCACAAGAAATGCCACACGTAGAGAAGTCCCCAGAATTTACCATCCAGTACTTCATGCCACCTTCTTGCTGAAGAGAAACATAGAGCAAGTCAGAAGGGGTCCCCGGGCCATCTAGTCTGACCCCTGGCTCCAGCCGGGTCCACTCATGACATGCCTATCATGTCCATGTCCAGCCTATCCTTGAACACCCTCACGATGGGGCTTCACCCACCTTCTGTGGAAGCCCCTTCCATGCCCTAGGAGTCTTAAACTTCAGGAAGTACTTCCTAACATTCACCTTGAATCTTGGTTCTCTGAGCTTTGCTTTGCTTCATTTGAAGACCTTGAAGTTCTGAAGAATACACAGTACCTAGATGGTATCACCAGCTGCTGCTGGAGAACAGTGACTGTCCCCTTCCACATGCAATCATATCCTAATTCTATCTTTTCATGGATTCTAATAACACACTGCTCTGAGAGCCAGTTGGCTGAGAAATGTGATATAAATCTCTGCACACTTATACATAGATACACTAAGAGCCCATCTTCCCCAAAGAGCTTGAAACATGGATGGCAAACCGTACGCTGGAGGGCCAAATTCAGCTTGCTCAGGCTCCCAGTACAGCAGCCGGGGTTTTCCCAGATGACCATGTCCCTTTCCCCATGTCCCACCCCCTTCCACATTACTTCTGATCATTTGACGTCCCGGCTTTGGTGCAGTTCTCACCCCATGCTGAAAGACTGAAATGCCTATGTCAGTAAGAGCTTCACACATATTGATGTTTTTGGCCTCATCCCCTTTGCCTTTAGCCCTTACCATTGGATTGCAGTCCTAGAGAACTTCTCTGAATTTCAGTCCAGCCATTTCCTGAGGCCTCCTATCCTTGGTATAAAAGAATGGGCCCTTTGCAGAGTAAAACAGAATAATTGGAAGGGGTCTATAAGGCCGTTCAGACCACTCCCCTGTGCTGCTTCCACATGCAGTCACCTATCCAGCTCCAGTCCCATGCCTTTCCAGTTCAGCAAAGGTGACTTGACATGTTAACTCAATGTATAGCTATGTGGACAGAAGACAACTAAGTTCTCACAGGCAAAACTTTTTTCCTGATTTGTTTTTTTCTATATAGTAGTGTTTTGCTCTACAACAGCCAGAATTGTCTTCAAGTTCCTGAAGCTCACATGTTGTTATATACCTACAACTCATATGCATTGACTATAGGTTAGGATCAAAGGCTTTATTTCATGTGGCTAGTAAGAAGCAACACTGCAACTTGGCCTCTAAATTTGATAGGATTTTCTCCTATAACCATCTTCAAGAATCTCCACAGCCATTACATTTAGCAGTTTGCTTCAGCCAGTGGCTAGTTTACTGCTGCTAATAACTATTATAATTATACTTATCTAAAGCTTTTCATCTGTGATGTTTCACAGTATTCTTGCCAGATGTCTATATGTAAATGTTCATTAGTCATAGACAATGTGGTTTCACTCTTTTTGACTCATACTGCATGTACAAGCTCATTCCAATGCATTCCACATTAATCTGCTCTTAGTTTTGCACACAAGATAATGATTGTACATTTGAGGCTTTATTTTACACAGAAAAATAGGAAGGAACCTGTGTTTGAGTCTTGAACTAGGCTGAGTGTGAACACAACAAGAACCTTACTTAGGTGTTATTTGTGTACAGTGTTCAGATGACAGTCGGTCTAGCCCAGTATTGTCAACACTAGCTGGCAGCATCTCTCCAGGGTTCCAGACAGGACTTCTTCCAGCTCTGCCAGAAGATAAAACTTGGAACCTTCTGTATGCAAATGATTTGCTTTTCTACTGAGCCACTTCCCTTCCCTGTAATGTCTTGAAGCAGGAGTCGGCTTTGCTCCACATGATCCATCCCCAGGCCCACTCTGCCCCAGTATCCACAGGTTGTGTATGGACATCTTGGACTGCCACTCATATGGCTGCCTGAGAAAGAACCCCTCTGGAAAGCAGCTGCTAATGCACAGGGATTCCTTTTCAGACGTCTACCTGTGGTACTAGCCCTGGGCATGGCTTTGAGGATGTTGTTTCTTTTCTATGCTGCCCAAGACCTGAACCTCTGGGTTTGGCAGTGCTCCTGCTTGTGTGTGAACCCTCTACATTGAAGTAGCACATGAACACTTGGGAAAAGCCCTGGAGGATGACAATTTCATGTAAAGCACCTATAAATGAGGGAAGATAACTACATACTGGGGCAGGGGGTGGATAACATTTTAGAATTGTAAACCACCTGGCTATATTGTCTATGATAGATGATGTAAAATATGTTTTATTAGAAAGAGCTGGAGCATCCAGAGCACAGGGGAAAGATTCAGCATCAACCTGCCCCCTTTTCCTCTGTTGCCTAGGCTGAAATCCTAAAATCTGAGAGCCAGTGTGGTGTTGTGCTGAGACTGTTGGACTGGGGACCTGGGAGATCTGGCTTCTAATCTTCACTTGGCCATGGAGCCCACTGGGTGGCTTTGGGCCAGTCACTCACTCTCAGTCTGACATACCTTACAGGGTTGTTGTGAGGATAAAATGGAACTATATAAGCCTTGGGTTTCTCAGAAGAGAGGAAAGACAGGATATAAATTTAATGCAATATTAATTTTAAATTCTGCACCAGAAAGAGAGAATGTAGTATGGGAGAGATCAATGGGTGCAGGTTTTGAGGAATCTGGCTGCTCTTTCCTGCATTTGACACTTTGTTTGTTAATGCCTTAAACATGTCCCCCAACCTGCCACTGCTGAGTCTTTCTTGCCTTTCTATATATCTATGCTGTGAGTTAGTGGAATTACATGAATACACAAGGGTTTCATGCCACTGTTCACAAATAATGTCAGATTTGCTTTGGATCTAGAAGTTTCAGAAATGCTTGCACTGCAAACTGGCCAGGGCGGCTTATTTTATATTGTATAGTTGTATTTTATTTTAATGTATATATTTTAATTTTTACTTATGATGACCTAACTTATTGTTGTAAGCCGCCCCGAGGCTTTGGCGAATGGGGTGGCATAAAAATGTTTTAATAAATAAATAAATAAATAAACAAACAAACAAACTACTATGAGTGAAAAGGCACAAGTGTATAATAAATAGGTTACGTAGAAAGGCTGTTAATGCATTGGAAAAGCTTGGAGTGTTAGTATTAATGATGAAAATACATGTAGTTTGTGTCTTAATGGTCTAGAAAGTTTATGTTGTCATTCACTCTAAAAGTTATGTTAGTATGACAGAAATGAATGGCTTGTTGCAGTGATGATTCATTGCAGCTGATATACTGATATACTGATACACATTCTTGTTTTTATATTGCTGCTCGTTTTGTGAACTGCTAAGAACATATTGCATGGAAAAGCAACATAGCAATTAAAAGTGATGGCTACGTATCCATCATATATAATAGAAATAACACAGTGATGTAATAGCTGCTAGACAATTTCTAAATGTCCATAGGATTGTTCAGATTCCCAGGTCCAAGTCTGGAGAACATCTCTGACCTCAGAGCTGGGAATCTGTTCTTAAAGCACCGTCTTGTAGCCGTTGTGGAAAACCTCATAAACTGCATCTCCAAGGTTGGAAGAGTGACCTCTGAGAAGGATTTTAGAGAGAGCAGACAGGCACTGCCAAGCTATGTATTGTGGCAGGGCCTCAGCTTCCTTCCCTCCCTCTCCAAAGTGCCGCAGTTAGAAGGTGGAAATTGCCCATTTAGCTGATTTGCAGGGCAGAAGGAGTGCAGAAATGAACATCACCTCTATGCTTTTCCTTCTCTGCAGAGGATGGCAACAATGTTTCATGCCTGGAGGGTTATAGGCAGCAGAACTACATGAGTTCCATGGGTACTCTTAGCGAGACAGACAAGCAGCGTCAGTTCCAGATCTTCCACGTCATAAGTAGTTTTGCCCACAAATATTTTGTGTGTGGTGACCTTCTCCCAAATTAATTTGGTCCTCCTTTTTGCAAGCTTTCCTGTGAGCTTGAGGGAAAAGATTGGGAAAAGAAGCATGTTTCTATCCAAAGGAGGTACATGACAGAGCCTCCCATGAATGGCCTGCAATCCAATGCTCCCCACCCACAGCTTGGCCATACCTGCTAGATGGTTGGTTCTAAGCCAAGCATGGTGCAATCCTCCCTCCGTTTCCCCTTTCCCCATACAGGCTCAGATTCAATTAGGCTGCAGTCCTATATACGTTTTCCAGGGAACAGGTTCCACTGAATTCAGTGGGGCTGACTTCTAAGCAAGTCCAGAGACGCAGAGTTATCGGATGGGCTAAAAATATCCCAAATAAATGAATAAATAAATAAGCAAGCAGGTTTAAGACTGCACCTTTCATCCTTTCCTCTGGCACAAACGATCATGTGCTGATATATCTAAACTGGCAATGTACGATTTGTGCTTCTCCTCCCTGGACTCCATGTGTTGATTTGGGAAGTAATTCTATACATGCGTAGACAGAAAACACCCAACACTAGAAACTCCCATGCTGGCTGGAGGATAATGGGAGTTCTAGTACTTTTGCAATGTGCATAGGATCGAACCCTTAACTGCTTAAGAGCCATTCAATTATCCCAGACTCAGTAAAAGTAACAATATCATCTTTATTGCCATCATTTCATTCACTGATGTCACAATAAGGTGGGGAAGGGGGAGGACGGGTCCCTGTTTACATTTTCCAACCCCAGGACACCTTATATGCAATTGATCCAAGATGGGGAACATTAGTTGTACTTCGGTCTCACTGTGATGAATGGACAAGTATATCACAAGTTAGCTTCTTCCCACTGAAATCAAGATAGTTGCAGCTTGAATTCCATGGCTTTCTGTGGAGCTTAAGCACAAGTAACTTTCTCTGGATTGGGGACAATACATCTGTTTATACAAATAGTTTTACTAACTGTTTTTATAATTACAGCACTGTTTGCCTGCTAAACCACCAGTGAAAGCCAGACAGTTATTTCAGGTGGAAAAAATCTGGAAACCAACTCATCCGGTTTTATTGTTCTCTTTGGCTGAAACAAGCCAAACAAAGATTACAATAAGTCAAGAATATTTCCAATTTTAAAGTCATTTCAGTCATAATCACCCCCACATTGCTGTAAAGAGCATAAATAAGGAAATGTTAGGAACAGTATTGTTTTTTCCCTTTCCAAAAGCATCCGAAGACTGCCCAGAATGAATTATGCTAGTGAACCAGCCATCTCAAATACTGAAGGCACCTTTTTATCCCTTTGCAGGGGGATTAATTTGGTCCTGTAGGGAAAAGAACAAGCAAATTTTGAAATAATGTAACCCCCGCCTTTTTGAAGCTGTCAGTTTCCTAACTGCAGACTTCCTCAAACTCACTGTAAGGGGATGAAGCTAACGAGGTTTTAGATTCTCCATCACTGTTGCATTCCCTTCTTAAGCTAAGACCAGAGGTAGGTTGCTCCTCTGCAGCTGGAGCAGCTGCCTTAGCATTTGTCCCTAATGGATGATAGTCCAGCAAATTCTGAAGGTGTTTGATGTAAGTTATGGCAGCTCTCAAGGTCTCCACTTTGCTGAGGCGCTTGTCAGCCAGCTCCTTGGGAAGATGATCTCGGAGGCGTGCATAGCCCTCATTCACACAACGAACCCGCTGCCTCTCCCGCTCGTTCCTCTTGCGGATGAAGGCAGGCTCAAAAGAGTAGTCATAGACTCCTACGTACCCTGAGAAAGGAAGGTAGGAGAACCTTCCTGAGTATCCATTGCAGGCTTGGTGGTCCCAATATGTTGGTTCAAAGTGGAAAGGAACTCCAAACGGCTCTTGGAGTGGTAAACCATGAGAACTGGCCACACGGCTGCTTCCAAGGGATGCTGGTCCTGAGAAAGAGATCCTGTTCAATAGCCTTTCGTCTTTATTACTTCCCATCACGAAGCAGTACAGCAGCAGCTTCCAGAACAGACTTTATGGAATTAATCCATTGGCATGAAGATGAAGCAGACCGGCTTGACAAGGTAGGAAGGTAGGTATATCTTGGTGATTCTCAGAAAAGCAGCTACATGCCTCAGGTTCGTAGCAGCAAGAATGCTTCTGAAATCCCTCTCAGGTTTGAGTACCAGCTTTGCTCCTGGATCTGTTATTATACTGGCAGGATGTCTCCTAATTTATAAGTAGGCTTCTAGGACCATCACTCCACACTTTAAACCCTGGTTTTCCTCTGATCTTCATATTTCAAAAGATAATGAGAGGGTTCCTGTGTTCCTTTTCTCCTAGCTTGGATGTGTGACTACAGAGGTAAAACCAAACATAAATAATCTCCCAGGCTGTAAACACTCCTTATGTATTGTAATCCATAGTGCCCTTTGATATTACCTGCCTCCAAAAGGATGAGCAACTTGAAAAGTTTACAGGCATCTGCCAAGTGTTGCCAGATTTCCTCCTCCTCCTCCACCACCACCTCAAGAACCAAGGATCTCTTGTCTGCCGAGAAGCTAGCCAAGGGCTTTTTTGTACCGAAATCCAAAGGGCAAGAGCAGCCCTGGTTGCTTCCGTTGCTCTAAAGTAACTGAATCAGTTAGTTCGCAAAGTTTGCAAACGTGTGCCATAACTGAGCAGTTTGTGTCTGGTGGGGAGAGGGGCACTGAAATGTGATGTAGCATATTTATAATTTCAAGAGTGACAGCGCTCCCTGGTGTTGTAGAGTGTGTCCATCAAAGCATGCACACTCCAACCACTACTGAAAGGGTGTTGGTATTATGCAATATTTTTGCAGCAGCTGTGAATACTTCCTCAGGGGAATTTTGCCTGTATATGTGTATTTATTTATTAAAGAAGAGATTTTTAAAACAGCTTTTAGGGCAGATTGTTCTTACAACCCTCTGCATGGTACTCACAGGTATGTCCTGCTGAGATCAATGGGACTTACTCCCAAATAAGTGTTTGTAGGATTGCAGCTGCTCAGAATTAGACAGCAAACATAACAATATAAATTCATCCAGTTAAAATCCATGTGACACCCTTGAAATGAGCAGTGAAGCTTACTCAAGCCTGTTTCCAGACAGTTGGTTCCTCATGCTCAAAATGGAGTGCACAACAATTCCATCTTGTCTTCTTGCACAGATTTTTTTCTGGGAAGAAGAAAAGTGGGAAACACATGGGAGAGCTGCAAATGAAAGACATTGCCATCTTGATTCCCCACCCCATTCTGCTGATGGGGCACAATAAAAGCCTGGCATGGTAGTATCCCTAGATATAACATGAGATACCTTGCACATACCTTGCATGCCCAGAACTGCCCTCTAGGACCACTCCAAAATCCACCTTTCCTCGAAGCCCTGGACACAACTTCTCAATCCTCTTAACTTAATACTGCCTTCCCCAACCTGATGCCCTCCAGATGTGTCAGCCGTCCAGGATTTCAGGAAGGATTACATTTCCTGTAATCCTTCCTTCAGCCATGCTGCTGGGACTCTGCCCCTTAAAACTAAACTTAGATATATGCAAAGGAAACAAATCCATCTCATCTCCATTTCCTTCCCATTCTTCTGTGGTCTTCTCTCTGCCAAAATCCAAGGGTAAACCCCTGGGGGTAAGAACCAACTGTCCTATTGCACTGGGTAAAATGCCACACACTTCTGGATGGTGCTCAAGAAATAAAGTATGCCATTATCACTGCCACACTGTTTCTTTTTCATTAAACATTCTTTGTTCAACAGGAATAACAATGTTCCTTTGTCATAGCAGGAACTGTTCACTCCAGTTTTCTGCCTATGGAAGGTATTCACTTGGATATATGTTACTGTTGTGGTTTCCGCCGCCATCATCATCATCATCATCATCATCATCATCATCATCATCATATTTCTGTACTGTCAATAGCCAAAGCTCTCTGGGAAGTAAGTATGCTTGCTATGAAGGATCCCATCTCAGTCCAATAGTTGATTTCAGACGCAATCCTGTGAGTTGTGCTCTTGTTGCTCATAAGCCCCTGAACTCAGAGGGCTACAGAACAGAGCACAAGGGCAATCTCAGCTTTTCAGGAGCTCTGGTTCTGCAGTTTTGCTAGATTTTTTCAGCCATCTACCTGGGATTCCACAGAAGGGGGAGAGAAGCAGACTGAACAGGAGACAGGATAGCTTGTATCCTCTGCCTTCTGCCATCTCTTCTCTTTCCCATTCACTCAAATGACCCCCTTACCCTTCTCCCAAGTTGAATTTCCAAGTTCTTTCCACACTGGCTGTGCGGGGGCGAGAAGAAGGATCACAGCACAGCTGCTTACCCCCAAGGTCAGAGCCTTGTTTTTGTCTTCCAGATCTGGGAATCCAAATTGTTCTATGGCCCGCAGAGAATACCCAGATGCTACAGGATTGCTTTCTTAGCCTAGATTGGTCAGTCAGTTCCAAAGTTTTATTACTGCTTCATGGTTTATCATAAAAACCAAGGTCATAACCTTATCTGTACAGGTTATGCTGTAGAGATAAGGGAACTGAAGTCACAAGGTCATGAGAACAGCCCATTTCTTTTTCCTGGCAAAATAACAGCCAAAAAAAGGACACTTATAAATTATGAAATTCCCAGAAACAGCAAGATGATAATAAAAGTCTGGGTCCCAATCCTGCTACTTATTTATACTGAGTTCACTGGAATGACTAGTAATTTGAACTTTATTGTTTAAGTGTCACGGAGTTAAGAAGTTCTGGGGCCTTGTTTGTCAAAGCCATTCCTAGTGCTTGGCCATAGATTAAAAGTCAAATTACATTTCTGTAAACTAACACAAACACTCTTTCTTGCCATTAGATGTTTATTTTGGTGTTTAATGTAAACTGGCTTCACCTCTGATCTGCATTCAAAAGACACTTTCTTGTCATTATTTAAAACATGCTTAATCTTTGCAAGAAAAGAAGGAAAATAATATGGGGAGAAAAGATATTATATGGTTTGGAAAATTAGAAAAGATAGTATGAGATCACTAATGGTGATCACTTTCATTTGCAAAAGGTTAAAAAAAAAAGTATTGACACAGTTTGGAGAGCACTTTCCACCAAGAAACTAATGCAATTCTTATGGAGCATAAAATGCCCTATTAGGCATGTCATATCTTGCTTATGAAGAGGAAAAAGAAATGGCGTCTTCAGGGTGCAATATATACATGTAACCAATTTAATTGTTCAAGACAGTAATCTAAATAAAGTTGGTCTTTTTTTCTTGAAAAAAATTCTAAACATCATGGCTTTTAAAAAAATGGAATTCTAGCTGTATTTAAGCAAAAAATAGTGGGGGCAGGAAAAATGTTCATTCTTTCAGCAGAGACTGGATCCCATCCTTCAGTCTCTCCCCACAGTCTTCTCCAATCCTAATCCGAGAGATAAAATGCGCCACCCTGTCCACAACAGCTGGTTGGAATTAAGCCCAGGTGAAACAAGGGCAGAACGACATGCACTATTAACATGTGCAGTATGGATGCAGTTATTTATTTACTGAAGTGTAAGTGCACAGGGCCCCAGATTGCCAAGTGTTCAAGGAATTCCCATGCAGAAAGGAAGATGGAATAGCTGCCCAATGCCTTTGATAGCTCGAGGTGCTGCCCACTCAGAATTACTTCATGTCACATAATAAAGCCTGAAAATATGCACATTGGGCATAATTTCATCAGGCTACTTTTTTCCAGATTCAATGTAAATTGTGCTCACTAGCTTTTAAAGTCTTAAACAAGGGGCCCTGGTGCTGGCTAGAGTAGCCATGTATCCTCACTTTACTATTTTTACAGAGGACAGTCCTTTGAGGGGCTTTTAGAGGACCATTCTTTATTTAGCGGTGTCCTCTATTTGAAGGATTTTGCTGTCCAATTCAGTTTAAAGATAAAAACCCCTCAGAACTGTTGGCTGTTCACAATTAGTGGCTGGACAGCAGATCTAACAGACAAGCTCACAGGTCATCTGGACAATTTTGCACTTTGTGGCAGCTTGCAAGAACCCAAGTCTGCATTGCTGCATATAAAATAGCAAGTGTAAATCACTTTTATTCCTCCCTTTTAGCAGTTCCTAGGTAGCCACCCTACTGCCGGTTCTTGCACTTTTGTCCTACTCGTAGGACTACTGTAACTGCCCCACTTGCTCAGCCACTGCACAAATGCAAAGCTGATCTAGACAGACTATTGCTGCTCTCTGTCTGATCGATGCATTGCTTTGCTGTGATTATGGTATCATTTTCATTTCATTGTAAACTTTGATTTTAATAGAAATATAGAATATAAACTACATCAATATGAGCTGCATTAAGGCAATTTGTGGATGAAAAAGGTCAGAAATCAGTTGATCAGAGTTTTCTTAAGCCTTTAAGATGTCACATACCTGTTTTATTTACTCAGAGTGCAATCCTGTATTTGTCTACTTAAAATCAAGGTTGATTTACGTTCAATAGGCCTTAGTGACAGGTGACTAGAAACTACAGGTTGCATTATTATTTTGACGTAAATCCCTTTCATTTCAATGGGTCTACTTTAAGGAGGTCTAACACTGGAAGCAGCCTTATACATAGCTTTTCTCAATTTCGTGCCTTCCAAATGGCACCATTTGGTGCCATTACAAGTTCCCGAATTCCTGGCCCAGTAGCCGTACTGGCTGGGGCTGAAAGGATTTGAAGTCCCAGACATCCAGAAGGAAGCGGGCGAGGGAAAGGTCGCTTAGATAACACCAGGGCTTCGCCAGCATTCACCCTCTCCGGTCGCGCACGAAGGGGCGGGGAGAGGCCGACGCGCGAGGCTCGCAGGGCATGCGCCGCGACGGCCTTTCTTAACGCGCGCGGAGGGAGGAAAACGGAAGAGCCGGCTCTGGTTGCAGCCGGGGAGGAGAAAGGAGTGGAGAGAAAAGCCGCCGCTGCGCGCGAACATGGAGAGAGAGTGCGGGAGCGGGGGTCGCACTTCCTGGATGTAGAACAAAGCGGAAGCCATCGCCGTTCTGAGCGTGACCCCCTCCCTCCTCCCTGTCTCTGCCCGCGCTGTCGCTCTTCTTTCCACTCCGAGGAGGGGCTGTTCTGGAGTGCACCACTACCCCTTCCCGAGGGGGGCGCTGTGTTCGGTTGGGGCGGCGAATTGTCCCCCCGGCCCCCTCCTCGGCTCCCGCGCTCCGTTCGCTGGTCGGCCCATGAGGTTGCGGTGGCGGCCGGCGGCGCTTCCCGGGCCTGAACTCCGTTGCTGCCGGAGTCGCTTGTGACTGCCTTAGACCGATGCTCGCTCGGCTGGGGCGGAGAGGAGCGGCTCCTGGCGGGCAAGGGCCGGAGCGGGGAGACCAGATGAGGAGGAGGAGACGGAGGGTGTTGCCGCCGCCGCCGCCGGGCCCCTCATAATCCCGGCCTTGCCAGGCAGATGCATCCCAGGTGAGCACGCTCTGTGTACGTATGTGTAAGAAGAACGTGTATGCATGCATATCGGGGCTGAATTTGCGGCACGGCTCAGCCCGGAGAGCCTGAGTGGAGCCTTGGGATAGTTGGAGTAGGGGCACACAAGAGTGCCTCTGAGCATGCCCGGTTGAATAACTGAATAGCTAGAGTGTGTGGAGTAAATAGTAATGTGAGGAATAAGCGAAGCACCGCTGTGTCTAAAGTTAAAAAGACTTTAGTTATTTGGGATGATCGTCAAAATCAGTATTTTGTAGGCTAAGGTTTGGGGAGGTGAAATGGATGTCCAGCTGCAGGAAATGTACCGTTAGACCTGTGTGATTTGGCTGTATTTATATAGACCAGCATGGTGTATTTGTTTATAAACCAAGATATGTGTAATATTTACAAACGTGGAGTGGTAATGGGCTTGAACTTCCTTGTAACGCCATGGAAAATGTGATAACTATCCTTTTCCATTGTTGACAGTGGGGTGCAAGTATCACTGATGATGAGTAAGATAAAGAACATGATTTAAATTAATACGCTGGCAGTGTAGCTGTTCTGTTCTGGTGCTTGTTCCCTGTTCTTTACTATGATGTAAACATTCAGTGGTCTGTGGAGTGCAGTGCATAGCTTATTATCAGTGCCAGCAATGCTAAAGATGCTGTAGAAAGGCTGTGCTGGGAGGCACAAAGTGTTGAAGCCCCACCCTTCTCTTCGTGTCCTATTTGTAAGCAAAGACTGTTCCACACATTTGCTTTTAGAGCTGTAGCCAACTGATTGGTAAAGTAGCTCATTCAGTTGTAACACAGTAAGTTACAATCTCGACTTCAGTGAAAATTCTCTTAGCTATTTTGGACAAAGGAAAACATTCCATATATGTTGCAAGGTGGGGGGAATTAGTCCTGTACTTGCCATGTCCCTCTGCTGCCCATGTAGGTGTGTGCCCCTTCTCTAGCTGTACATTTAATGTGCATGAGAAAATGCAATGTTACATGTGGATTGACGGACACATAGAGTGGCTTGCATGGAAGAAATCTTGGGTTGGTAACCCCCCATTAGGTTGATACACTTTTTGGGTACCTAGTCATACCTGTTGAACCCATAGATTGTGGAGACAGTAGGACCACTGACCACTAGGGCTGCAGAGGTGGGATTAGTCCACATAATCCCAGAAATCACCCTTATAGATACACATTCCTATAGCATCTTCTTTACAATTGTTGCCTGTTCCAGTAAATCCCAAAGAGGGTGCTATGCAAGACCTGCTAGTATGCCATGCTAAATACACTGATTAAATGTGCTTGTGAACAATCTCACAAGAGAATGCTTTTGTTGGGAGTCCATAGGGCACAATCCTATGGATTCCTAGCATCATCTGGGGTGCCACAGGATTTACAGCTCAGCCACCTTCGTTTCCCATCACTTTATCAAGATGACTGAAAACATACATCTAGATGAAATGTGTAGCACACAGCAGTGGTGGAACCCCCCCCCCCCCTTGTTCCACACACATACATGATGCAGGTAGACCTCTAAGTTCGAAGGTTTACCTTCAGTGGCTGAGGGTGGGAACAGTGTGCCCTAAAGCACCAGTCTAGGAAGGAGGCTTCCTGCTGCATAATTTTCTGTTATAGCTTTATTTTTTTGGTTTTGCTTCTTCCAGCATGCTTCTGGATGGGCTGGGAAAGTCTACATTTTGAATTGGGATATGATATTTTGACTTTATTTCTAGTGCAGCTGAATTAATCTGCCCTTGGAGGTTTGCCTCTGTCAGAAACACTGCACTTGATCTGCTTCCTTGGAGTCAGGGGTTATGCTCTGAATAGTGGCTTTTATAGAGTGCAGCCCCCTGAAGCCTGGCACTTTATACTTTTGCTCTGAAAATGAAGCCTTTTAGATGTATAAGTGAAGCCAGAAAAGGGGCCATAGCTATCTGGAGTTCAGGATTGGTCAGTTCTCATGTTGTAAGGATATTCAGCAAAGGACCAGGAACTGAAAATACATCTCTTTGTGACATTAGTTCTAAATGGTCAGATACAGGTAGCATGGCCACTTTGTAGTATACATAGCAGACCCATGTGTCTTAATCTCAAAGTATTTCTAGTATCTGTCAAATTCTGAAAATGTTAACACTTTGTCTGTGAGGTACCATGCGATGCTTGGGTGCATAGTTATTTCCACAGGCCATATGTCAAAGTTTTCTCTAAGAATATGTATTTTTAAGCCACGCAGTGCACCTCTCTGAATTATTTGATGTCTTGTTCCATCTCCTTCATTTGGGAGAATCTAGGTGTGTTCATGTGGGTTAAATAAAGTCTTTTTACAGTAAAGAGTTCAGGGAGGATTGAAATCTCCCTCCTTCTCCAAACTCCATTGCTTTCACCAGTTTTCCCTTGCCTGGTTCACTTCTGGTATTGGATTAAAGGAAGGGAACTTAAAGTTGCATAGCGTGGTAGTGTAAGGCAGAGGAGGGGATGATTTCTGTTCCAGTTCTCCCCCTGCCGTGCCCATGCATATTTATTAAATATACTCACATCTAGCTTGGTCCCTGGATGGCTCCCTTCATTGGTAAGATTTAGAAGAGTAAGTTCCATTTCACAGGAACCTTTTCCTAACAATTATGGCCTTTTTGGATTAGTGCTGTGGATGCTGGCATATACTTTTGGAAATCTATATTTGAAGTCATCATTTGGCAGAGTATGCCACCAGAGCCAGTTAAACTAGCTTACTTACTACCAGACTGCAGAATCCTTTGTTATTTAATATTAAAAATTGTGCTTCCTATCTAATGCCAGATATGACTGTATACCTAGAAGCATCAATCTTACTGTTTATTATTTTTGCATAAAATTTGCATCTGAGCATTCAATATCTGAGTAAAACTAATGTAGGTTAGACACAGGGGCTGTGGGAGTCTGCTGGCTGTGGAATGCTAAGAGCTAAGTTTCTCTCTGTCTAAACATGCATCCTTAAATACTTGCTTGACCTTGTTAGTAGATGATTTATGTCCATATCAGTAGTTGTGGAAAGCTGTGGCTGGTAGCTGTAATTGGTGTCTGAGCTTTTGTAGATTGGTACCTACCATTAAGTGTATGTAGGGCTAAGGGAAGAGTTGTATCTGGTCAACAGCAAGAAATATTTGAATATTGCCAGAGTTGCCTGACAGCTTTCTAAAGGAAGGTAAATGATAATTGGTTCTGCAAGTCAATAACTTCTTTGTCTTTTTTAAGACTGTTGGTTCTGATGTGCTATAGTAATCAAATTAACGAGGAGAGAGAGAAAATAAAGACATCCTTTCCGGCTATTAGAGGATCGCCCTATTTAGTTTTGCAAAAAGGTATGTTTGCAGAATTGTTACGTACATGTGCATTGAACCAATTGGTTTAATGATCCATGTGGAAATTCTACGCAAGGATCCCAGTTCATAATCAGTTTGATTTAAGGAAAAATTTGATAAAATGGCTATGCACTGTATCACGTACCTTTAAAAAAGAACAAGGTGCAGGAAGGTCCTGTTTATATGATAAGGATAAGACAACTTTTTCACATGTAGTCTGTGGCTCTTCAAAAAAGCATTTGAAAAATGGTAACTGAAATTCTGAAATGATAGGCATAGTTGCCTTTGTATTTATTGGTTTTTCCTTAATTTTGGACAGGTAGTTGCTGAAGTATGACATTATTTAATAATAAATTTGTTATTTGTTGTATGGATAGCTTTTCCTAGATTTTAAAAAGTGAAGACCCTTCTATCAAAACTGGAATGGTTACAAAATTATTGGGTGTTAACATGTTGAGACAATAGGTTATCAGAGATCATGAGTTTATAAGATTATGATACTTTACTAAAAGTATTTTTGTTTTCAGTGGGGCTTAAGTTTGTTTGTTTGAGTAAGTTTGTTTAGGTTTTATTCATTAAAGAAGTTTGAAGCAAACATGGAACATGTATAACTGTAGTCCTAACCAGTACTTTGTAAATGATAAAAAATTTAAGTGCTTGAGTATACTTCAAATAATTTGGAATAATTGAGTTCCAATTTGTATGTTATACTTGCAATCATTTAATATAAGTAAATGATGTAACTAGTCATTTTAAAATGTCATGTAATAATTGTGTCCCCCTACCTCCCAAATTCTAAAACACCAAATAAGAAGAAGAATAATTAAATCAGGAATCAGTTTTCACTGAAGGATGTGAGGCTTGATCTAATCCGTGTGGGGTATGGTTTATGAGCCCCTTCCAAATGTGACACACAGATGCAGAAGTACCTCATACTGCCTCTACTAGCGGTATGAGCCAGGTGTCTTTTATGCATGTCTTATTTTTCTGTGCAAGGTCTTTGTGAGTATTGAATGCAAATATCTTGACCAGATGATGAGCAGATAATTTGCATGCTCTAAACCATTTTCTTTCTTTAGGATGAATGAAATGAACCTGAGCCCTGTAGGGATGGAGCAGCTGACATCTTCCTCTGTGAGCAACGCTCTGACTGTTGCAGGAAGCCACTTAGGACTGGCTTCCTCACCAACACACAATGCCATACCAGCACCAGGTACTGTAGCAAGCTTGGAAGAACTGAACATTTTTGCATTTCTAAATTCCTGTATTTCTCAGTTGGAGAGAGGGTGTATCTGTGACCAACTCTGTGTTAGGAAAAAGTGGAGAGCTTATATTCCTTTGTGCAAGGGAATCCCATTCTCCTGTGTTGGGCTGTTACTGTCAAGCATGGCACCTGAATTTCCTGGCTCTTATTTTCAAGGACATGGACAACCTTTTTGATGTTATCAAAAGACAATGGCAACCTGCAACAGAAATGTGTAATTTCTAGTGTGGTATAGTGGTACGAGTTAGGTCATTTTGTTATTGGTTTGACTGGGACTCTGGAGATTCAGGTTCCAATCCACACTTACCAGGAAACTCTCTGGGTCCAGTTATAGACTCTTCCTTGCAAAGTTGTTTTCAAGATAAGGAGGAGGGGGGCAGTATAAACCACCTTGGGTTTCTTGCAAAATAACAGAAAGGCAGAATATAAATATCTATTATTCTTTAGAAAATGCTTGGTTTTGCTGTGACTCGTGAGGCAACTAAAACTTTATAAAGGAGAGGAAATGAGTATTGCAAGTAGCATTTGTTGCATTTTGATTTGAAACTTGACATTTACTGGGTTTAATTTTTTAGCTGTCTTTCTAATTTTATGTAACTGCTGTTTGACCTATTTTATTACATTTTATTCTTCTAGCTTTTCAAGTCCACCAAGAATGCATCTCTTATAGGGTGGGTTAAAAATACAGGGGTGAATCCAGATCTAGGCACATTCAGATGGAAATGGGCTTTCCCACTCCCCATCTCTCACAACAGCCTCTCCACCCTGAAAAGTTTAGAGAAGGTTGGGGAACCCTGCTGAATGGACTGAATTGTAGGGAGGAGATTAGATGGAGACACCAATAGTAAGTGGAGCCCTTCTGTCTACAAAAGGCAGGTCTTGGGTCAAACCCATAATAATTAAAATAAACTCTGCTATCATTTCAGTGTGCTGTTTTGCTTGCTTGTTTGTTTCTGGTAGGATTGCCAGTTGCAATTCCAAATTTGGGGCCCTCCTTGCCATCTGCTCTGTCTCTGATGCTTCCGATGGGGATTGGGGATAGAGGAGTGATGTGTGGTATACCAGAGAGAAATTACACCCTACCTCCACCACCTTACCCTCATCTGGAGAGCAGCTACTTCAGGCACATTCTCCCTGGTGAGTGCTGCCGCATTACAATATGCATTTTGGTGAGATTTAAGTCTTTATTCATCAACAAATTTTCATGAAGGATCACTTTGAAAAAGGGGATAGGTGAAGGCGCTCTTAAAAATGTTACGGGAATCATTTAATAATGTTGTCATTTTATTGCAAGTGTCCATGTAAGCCCCTAGTCAGGAAGATTGCCATTTTATGGGAAAACTAAAATTGGGTAATGTAGGCCTGTCCCAATATCTAAGTTCTGATTGTATTATTTATCCAGTAGTCTTGAAATGGCATGGATACATTACTGCTTCTATTCAGATAGTGAAAGAGGGATTAACAGCCTGCTTTTCATTGTCTTAGAAGAATAGTAAAAGGAAAAGTCAAGTCTCATGGTGGCTGCAGAGAGTTGGGGAAGCCTTTGCCAGCTGTCTAACAAGTGCTGCTTGGGCACTTTGGGGTGGCTGGCCATGGTGCTTGACCACTAGCCATTTGGCAAGAGTGGCAAGGAGTTTTTGCAGCTCTTGCCAAGTAGTAGTAGTAAGTAGTAAAAACCTTTATTGGCACACTGCTCTTGCCAAGTGACTTTGCATTCATTTGGCTTCACATTTGGGAAAACACAGCAATCCATGGTAGGGCACGGAAACCCTACAACAAGCTATGGCCAAGACAAACATCACCCTGGCAAAACAATCTTGGGTTCAGACAGCATGCTAAGTCACCATGGCTGCAGAAGTGCAGTGGCTTAGTATGTCATTCAAACCCAGTCGTTATGATTTGGTTTTAAAGAGGGACACTCACTGGGGTTTTAAACCACTTGATTTGTATGTGTGCCGATAGATTGCCATGATGCTTAGCAACTTGAAATTTAACTGGTTATTGCTAACTGATGCTCTTCTCATTTTCTATCCTTTCTTCCCCCCTTCTTTAGGTCTCCTGTCTTATTTAGCTGACAGACCTCCACCTCAGTACATCCATCCCAACAATATAAATGTTGATAGCAATCCAGCTTTATCTGTCTCAAACAACCCTTCAGGCCTAGATCCTTACCAGCCAAATGGTACAGTGGGTCTTGAACCTGGCATTGTCTCCTTGGATTCCCGCTCAGTGAATGCACACAGCGCCCAAAGCTTGCATTCCAGTGATAGCCATGAGGTAGCTTTGGATACAACAATTGCCATGGAAAGTGTCTCGAGGGTTACCAGTCCGATTTCTACTGACCGAATTGCTGAAGAACTTACAATGGGTGATGTAGCAGGAGATCATTCACAAATTGCAAATGGCAACCATAATCATGAGTCTTTAGCTGTGGATGCTGTCAGTAGCAGTTTAGCTACAGATACTGTAGGGCATAATGGCGTCATCCCTATTCACGGCAACAGTTTAGAGCTTCCAGTTGTTATGGAGCCTGACCATATTGCCGGTCGTGTTAGTGGGATATCTGACAGAACACTTGGAGACACGATTCATACAGTAGCCATGAGTAGCAACTCTGTGAGTGTTGCACTTTCTACCTCACACAACCTGACATCCCTGGAGTCTGTCTCTTTACATGAAGTGGGTCTCAGTTTGGAGCCTGTGACCGTGTCCGCCATAAGCCAGGAAGTAGCCATGGGACAAAACCATGTGGATGTCTCCTCGGACAATCTTGCCTTTGTGCCATCGTCACTGCAGATGGAAGACTCCAATTCAAACAAGGAGAATATGGCTACTCTGTTTACCATATGTGAGTGTGGGCTAGTATACATTTGCCTCAGCCTCTGGGTAGTCTTTATGTTGCAGCTGCTTTTAAAAGAACATAGAAATCTTGCATTTAAATTACGTTTGGTGCTAGAGGGTAGTTGATGCATGAAAGAAAATCTTACAGAAATTGAGGAGCAGTGGGGCTAAATTTCCCATTGTATGTAAAGAGAATTTAAAGATGTTTCTTCATGTGAACATCTTTTTGTCAGCCCATTTACACTTTCTCCTGCAGTGCTACAGAACGTTGAATTTTTTCAGCGCAGGGCAGATGCAGACATACTTAGGAACAAAAATGGATGTGGGATGTTCAATTATGGTTGATCCCTACATCTGTATGTCCAGGCTCAGAAGTGAAAGCAGGCCAGCTCTTTCCCTCCCATTGCCCCTGCCACACAATTTAGGTGAACTGTCTGTATATTCCTGTTTTTCGTACACCTTGCATGTATTTGCATTTAGTGCGTATTGTTAACCATTGTAAAACACACAAACACAACAGTCTTTCGTCCTTGAAAATCTGCCTTGAGAAGGGAGTTGCGGAGAGGAGGCTGACTGTTTGCCTTGACCTCCCATCACGTAGTGCTCTGTACAGTGTATGCAGCTCAGAAGTGAAAGAAATGGTTTCCACCAACCACGATCAAATTTGCATATCCAGGAAGCACGCTTCCAAGCAGACTGTTCAGTAAAACTATGTACAGCTTTATGTAGTCCTGAAGTTGCTGCTCCACCCTACCTGGTAAGAACATGCAGTAGGAGAATCTTAGTTGTTTTTCTAATACCCAAAATGAAGTGCCTTGTATCATCACATTTTATCTCTTGTGTTGCAGATGAGTCCCCAACATTGCAAACTCATAATAATACTATATTAGACTACTTGTTCACGCATATCAGTATTGGTCATGTGCTTCCTTAAAAAGAAATCCCAAAGGCCCAAACCTAATTTCTATAAAGCTTCCTCATGTGACACTTCAAGGCAGTTGAAAGCCACAGACCGCTAGGCAAGTAACTATTTGCAGACAAACCATATTTGAAATAGAAACTGGAAGCTCTTTGCATTAACTTGTTCTTTCCTTTGCTGACATGCTACAGTAACACAAAGGAACATGTCTGTGATGCTCTGTCCCTTATCCTCATCCGCAGGGTGCACACTGTGTGACAAGGCCTACCCATCTGATTGTCCAGATCATGGGCCTGTGACCTTTGTTTCAGACACCCCAATAGAGAGTCGAGCTAGGCTTTCTCTCCCAAAACAGCTTGTTGTCCGCCAATCTATCATGGGCGCTGAAGTTGGTAAGGATCTTGTTAACTGTACATTTCATCATGACATGGGTTGGGGGAAGGCAATCCCAAGCAAACACAATCTGATACAGAAAGGGTAGGAAATAAAATTAGGAAGGAAAATAGGTCTGGGCAGCTCATTATGCAGGGGAATACAATGCAGGAGTGTTTATGGTCAGAGAATTGTGGGAGGTACTTTCATCTTCTGTTAGCACTAATTATTAAGTGATTAATGGGAAGAGCAATAGTGTTGCCTAACCCATTTTTGTATGGTCTTATGTAGAAGAGTTACGATACCCTCAGCAACTAAATATCCCCATAAGAGTCTCACAGTAAGAGTCTCACAGCTCTATCAGGAGGATAACTTATCTGTTTTGGAGCAAGGTGATAATGGAAGGGTAAGAATCTTAACAGTGACTTTATTTGGCTCCCACACAAACTAAGCAAAATTCCTTAGAAGGTGTTGTTTTCTGTAGCATAATTGATGTTCATAAAGCCTTATTTACACTACACTATAGTCAGTTGTCAGCCCGTCTTGGATATTCTTTCTTCAGTATACTGACTAGCTAAATCTTGGCAGTAAATTCAAAGTTCAGCAGTTTAGTGGAGTAAGACTTAGGCATTCATAGAAAAGTTTTAATCACATTCAGTTTTTAGGAAATGTTTTTAAATAGTTGATCTGATCTAACCTCCATGATTGATTGATTGATTGATTGATTTGGAGTGTTTGTATGCCACCCCATTCGCATACGCCTCGGGGCGGCTTCCAACAAATAAATAACAATATACAAAAATATACAGAATTGGAAACATCCCGGAGTTAGATAAAAGCAATAAATAACTTAACAATCAATTAAAATATTTAAATAAAAAGGTCTTGGCCTGGCGCCGAAAAGCAAATAATGACGGTGCCAGGCGGACCTCTCTGGGGAGCGCATTCCACAGATGGGACGCCACCGCAGAGAAGGCCCACCTAATTTCCTTCACGGAGGGTTCCCAGAGAAGGGCCTCTGCCGCCAATCATAGAGGGCGGGAGGGCAAGTATGGGCGGAGGCACTCCTTCAGGTACCCAGGTCCCAAGCCGTTTAGGGCTTTATAGGTAAGCACCAGCATCTTGAATTGGGCCCAGACTTCAATGGGGAGTCAGTGAAGCTGACGAAGGACTGGGGTTATATGAGAACAACGCCCAGTCCCCGTCAGCAACCTGGCAGCTCTATTTTGCACCAATTGTATCCGGACCATCTTCAGGGGCAGCCCCACATAGAGCGCATTGCATAAGTCTAATTGGGAAGTGACCAATGCATGCATCACTGTCGCCAGGCAATCGTCCTCCAGATAGAGATGCAGCTGATGGATCAGCCAAAGCTGATGGAAAGCGCTCCTCGCCACGGCCGACACTTGAGCTTCCAAGGTCAGCTTCAGGTCGAGGAGCACCCCCCCAAGCTGCGGACCCTGTCCTTCAGAGGGAGTGCTACCCCATTCAGGACAAGGTCCAGGTCCCACACCCCAGAGTCCGAACCACCCACCAACAGGACCTCCGTCTTGTCTGGATTGAGCTTCAGTTTGTTGGCCCTCATCCAGCCCATTACCTCGGCCAGGCACCGGTTCAGTACAGCCACTGCCTCACCTGGATGGGTTGAGAAAGAGAGGTAGAGCTGGGTATCATCAGCCTAAATTTAGATATCCTGCCTAAATTGCTTGTGTCTTTGAAAGTACATCTTCAGTTTAGCTAAACTAATGGGTTTTATTTGGCCTCATCACCTCTGTTTTGCAAGGGTTCTTTGAAACTGAAATATCACTTTTAATAACAGTAATGTTCCAATGTTATTCATAACAGTACTGCAGCATTGCTCAGAAAGGGCTTGAGTGCATTTTAGGCCAATTGTTTTCAAACTTCTGCTCCAAGAGAACCCTTTTTGCAGTGCTCCATGCTGTCGTACTCTTGGGGACCCCTCTAACTCATAGTCTGTGTGTGGTACTGGCCAGAATGACTGATGTTTACCATTGCCTGCTTGAACTAGGAGTGTCCTAGGAAACACCTGACAGCTCCTACAGCTGCGCATTGGAGGGAAACCTTGGTAGTGGTGGGGAAGCTACTGTTCAGGAAAAGACGTCTGTTGCTACTTATGTTGCTGAGAAACCCTTGAAACACTGTTTTTGAAAATTCTTGCCTTAGGTCATCACTCTTTGAGGCTGGAATGCAACTAACTGCCTGGCCAGATATATTCCATAGAGATCCTGGGGGAGAACCACAAATTTATGGATAGAAACCCTAGTGGTTCTAACTGTGCATTAATTTCAGCTGGAGACTCTTGCTGTGTTCCTAGCTGCTTCTGCAGTTTCTGAAATAAGATTTTTTTTTCTATTTTTGCAGGAAGTGCCATGAAATCTTAATTGAGCACAGGAGGCCAGGACCTCAGTTGTACAGCTCACCTGAAAGTAAATTATTTGCTCTTAGAAAAAACCTAGGTCTATGCAGTGATTACAGTTGAATTTACCCCTAAGAATGTTATGTGATGCTAGTTTCTGTGGTTAGCTCATTTCGTAGCAGCTTTCCCGACCTGATCCTTAGCAGTAGGTCTCAGAGCACTTCAGTACATGCATTACATGTCATTGTTGTTGGAATTTGCTAAGTGTATTCAGTAGAATGTTATTTGTTTAAAAAAAACTGTTGGTAGGTGTGTGGGCTCAAGAGACCATTCCTGTACGCACTTGTTTTGGACCACTCATTGGGCAGCAGAGTCACTCCATGGAAGTAGCTGATTGGACAGACAAAACAGCCAATCACATTTGGAAGGTTAGTTTGTTTTGTCTTCTTTTTTTGCTCTTAATTAATCTTATGCAAAAATGATAGCTTCGGAACATACAAACTGACTTATGCTGATTGTCAGTTGGTGGTGATTCTCCATGAATTCTAGGCAGGAGTTTTTTCAGCCCTATCTGGAGAGGTCGTAGATTGAACTTGGGACCTTCAACGTGCAAAGCATGTGTGTTACCACTGAGCTGATGGTTGATTTTGGCCACACAAACAAGATGGGAACGTCACATAGATGTGGTGGGAAAAGTATTTGGATCTCCTGAATTAAATGGTAGATAGTGCCATATGCTAGTGCTGAGTAGAAAAATATGTTTTTTTTTTTTCCTTATTTACATTTTCTGAATTCTCTCGGAAGGTAGTTTATTCTGGAGACCAAAAATAGTTTTACCAAAGTGGTCTTCACTGCTGCTAACACTTGTTAAGGTGTTTTGGTGGTTACTGCTTTTCCATGGTTCCAGTGGTTCCATTCTGGAAAGTAAAGGAAGTAGAAAGCTTCCTTTAGCAGAAAGTGGGTTCATAATAGAATGTTTCCATGCTTTATTCCAACTGGTTCAGAAACTTAAGAACCTTGCTGTGTGACACTGTGCTCATATAATTTGCCGTGAGGAAGGGATGGCTGTAATTGGGAATGCACTGGTCAGACAAAACAGCATGCATCTTCTGAGGCATTCTCTCTGGAGAGCTTGTCAAACCTTTCTCTTGCCTTTCTCCTCTCAGATGTACCATAATAATGTTTTGGAGTTCTACATCATCACAACTGATGAACATGAATGTAACTGGATGATGTTTGTGCGGAAAGCCAGGTGAGAAAGGATTGTAACAACAAAACAGGGCTAACTATATTAGCAGAACAATATATATTATATTAGATATATCATTCTATATCTTATCACTTTTTCTGTAACCTGAAATGTCGCTGTCCCTTAGGGGCAGATGCCAGAAGCTATTCAGTTCCTTAAAACAGTGAGGTGAATCATGTGCTTTTTCTGATTTTTAGAGTCAGAACCATCTGAATGCAGGATACCTGGGAGGAAAATCCTCCGGTGTGTTCCTTTTATACTTTTCACATCTATGGAAGAGGGGAGGCTTGGTTTAGAGACTTCTGGCCCCTTGTCAACAGCTACTCCCACTCTTTGGATAACCCTCCCTCCCTCCCTCCCTCCCATTTTTGTATGCCACTCCATTCCCATAGGCTCTGGGCAATTTACAAGGAATTTAAAATCAACAATTAAAATTTTCCACTGAAAATCAAGCATATTAAATAAAACTGATAGGGGAACTCATCTGGGAAGTCCTGTCAGAACTGATAGATGAGGTAGCAATCTGGGATATCAGGTGCATGTCTCCTGGCAGGCCATTCCATAGTTTAGGGGCAGCCACTGAGAAAGTCCTCTGAGTAGCTGAAATTAATCTTCCAGAAAATTATGCCCAGAGGACCTTAGCAAGCAAGGTGGAATATATGGGCAAAAACTCTCCTGAAGGTATGAGCCATGAAGGGCTTTAAAGGTAATACCAGCCCCTTGCACAACATCCGGAAATGCATTGGCAGGCAGTGCACAGACTTAACATTGTGATACAGTCTTTGTGACATAAAGTCCATGATTTCCCAGTGACCAACCTGGCTGCCATATTTTGTACTAGTTTCCAAAGTATGCACAAGTGTAGAGTGCATTACAGAAAGCATGCCTGGAAGTTACCAGTGCATGCACTACTTTTTTCAGCTCACTGTCTTCCAAAAAGGGATGCAGTTGTTGAATCAGCCGAAGCTGCTAACAGACACTCTTGACCACAGCTGCTATCTGTGCTGACATCTAAGGGCCAGATCAAGTAGCAGTGCTCAAGTGTGAACACATTCTTTCAGCGGGAGTGCAACCCCATCTAGAACTGGGTGACACAGCTCTAATCCCGAATTTGAATCCTTAACAGCAAACATCTCTGTTTTGTTCGGATTTAACTGCAATTAGTCTTTCCTCATCCAACCCATTATCAGCTTCAGGCAGTCATTGAAAGAAGAGATGCTGTCTCTAGAACAAACAGCAGATTGTGGTAAGGAGAAATATGCCTGGGTGTTATCAGCATAGATCTGATTGTCATCGGTGTTACCCAGTACTTCTCCCTGCAGCTTCATGTTAAACAGCATTGGAGACAAAATGGAGGCCTGCTGGGACTCCACAGGTTAACTTCTTCTTAGAGGAGCAACAGTATCACCATCTGAACTGACTTGAGAAGCTGAAACGGAACCACTGCAGGGCAGTGCCTCCAATTCCCAAGTCCCACAGATGATCCAGAAGGGTACTATTGAAGGTTGCTAAAAGATCCAGCGGAAGCAACAGGGAAATGTTTCCTCTATCAGTTCTGAGTCGTAGATCATCCACTAGAGTGACCAGACTGGTCTGAATCCCATATCCCATTCTGAAACCAGTTTGAAATGGGTCCAGAAAGTTATCATCCAGGACTGCCTTGAGCAGGAAAAAACATTGCCTTTCAAAGGAATGGTGTATTTGAGACTGGTTGAAAATTGTTAAGGTCCGGGGGTTCAAACTTGGTTTCTTAAGGAGAGTCCCTACAATAGCCTCCTGCAGGCAGGCAAGGACCCTACCCTCTCTGAAGGAGGCACTGATGATGAGAAATAATATCTCCTTCAACACTTCCATCCCCTAGACTACCAGCCAAGATGGACACTAAAAGTGCAGCTGGTTTTTTCTTACCAGTCCAAGCAGCCTGTCAATATTATCAGGACTTATAAATTGAAATTGATTCAAGATAACGCCATTCAGAGAGTTACACACTCAGTACCTGGTCAAAGGGACAGTATTCTTACAGGACGCAGCCACACTGCCTTCTCACCCACTTTCCATTACCTGAGCCATAACACAATGGCTAACTGGGAGGGCCTGTACCCATAGAGGACCACTGTCTTCTCCCAGCCTGGTCTCTATGCAACAGGCCAGTTTGACTGCCTCATGCCTAACCAGATCATTGGTGATCACAATTTTATTATGGGCTGGCCTAACATTACAAAGGAGCAGTGAAAGGGATTTTGGGTGGTTCACACTGCTCTCCAAATTATCCTGGTTGGCAGGGCATCCAGAAGGAGAGGCAGTTATAAGGCAACAATCTCTCCTGCAAGAGCACCCGAATGGTTGCCTCCCTTCACATAATTCCCAGACCATAGCTAAAAGACAGGAACATTTATTAAAACAAGTGGTAAAAGCGCATATATTGATCCAAAATGGTACATAGTTAATAAACTTGACAGCATATCTGTGTGTTCAAAAAGTACAAAGGTACTGCACTTCCCAGCATCCATATGAAACTAAAGAACTTGCCAGCTAGAGATTTCACCTCTACTTGGGAGTTTCCTACTGAAGCAACACCCCAATGACAAATTGGTCCCACCAAGGCATGGGCTGTAAGTTAAAGGCCGTCAGCAATCACTGTCTTACATGTACCTTCAAAAGTGTTAAAGCAGGTAGACTTTCCACAAACACCACTAACTAAACACATACCAATGCTATTAGGAAACAGAAGCCTTCATTCAAGAGGAGCCTGTGGCAGCAGGAGCCACACGCTGCCTCTGTCTTCACCCTGCAGAAACAGCAGGCGGGCCATGCCTCTGGAGATGGCTGCAGCTGCTGCTTCCAAGTGCAGACGGCAGCCAACTAGCTTTTGTCTTCTAACTAGCTCAGTCAATTGAGGGGAGCATTTGAAATGTTGTTTAAAACTAGACTAATTTATGGAGCCATACTGTTTATCTTTTTATGGGAGTGATCTAAACACATTGCTATAGTTTGAGAGATGCTACATGTGTTGTTGCATTTAGATTACCCCTACTGCTCACATATTTTTGTCAAGCCACATTAATTCATCTAAACACTAGTGAATTCCCAGCCTCCCTAAAGAATCTACAATCACTTAGATTTGCAGTTCAGGAGCAGGAGGATGAAGTGGTTGATTTACAGTTTTTCTTTCTTTTAAACAATTGTTCTGGTGGAGGAGTTTTTGTCAATCTTTAGTTGAACTTATGAATTCTCTCTTTTAGCAAGGCGGGATCTGGAGTGTGTTAGGCTCCACCACCACCCAGGGCAAGGCAGGGAACGTGACAAGTCCCTTCATCCGACTTCTCCTCTCCAATTTGCCCAGGATAGAGTTTGCAAGCAACATTGCTATCTTTTTTTACTAGCTCTATTAAAATATATTTTTCCTTCAGTCTGCATTATTTACTCCATGTAACTGCCTTGCAAAAATCCTTTTCCCCTCTGCCTTTTCTGAAGTTCTTCTGGGTGACTGCCCCTGCAAGCATAGGGGACTACCAACCAAGAAAGGGTCAGATACCTGAATCATCAGAGCTATGCACCACAGAATTAAGAAGTGGCAAGTCTATACCCCCAGTGAACTAGATAAGAGCTGTAAGCTAAGCTCCCTGAAGCCCTCACAGCCCTATATGTTAGCTTGCTGGAGATGTGATGGGCAGCTGAAAAGTCCCTAAAAAAAGGGGGAGAGAATTTACTGAACCATTAATTAAGCTTGAACAAAGCACCCTTATTTCTTTGCAATTGTGGGCAAGGAAGAATAGCTCAGCTCAGCTATTCTTGCATCCTTTTGTAGCCTGGCCTAAAGTCAGTCAGCTGATCAAACTTCAGTATGGAAGTACACAATGGAGGCAGGAAAAGGACAGGCTTTAAAGAAGAAGTGAGAGTTGCCTCTCCTTTCAGCCTTCATCTTCTAAAGAACATGCTCCTTTGTGAATAAAAAGCTCTCAGCGGTTGGGCCACTAGATGGACACAAGTAGGGAGGAACCAAAGGCACTTAAAGCTGTACATTTCAAAAGGATTAACAGGCCCATCTGTTCATTCACAAAAAACCACAGGTGCTTCTGATAATAGAAAAGTAGCATCTGTTACTGTTGATTTTTAATTGACCAGTGCTAAGAATCTTAATGGTTCCAGGGATATTGCCTGGAGATGTAATGTAATATGATTACATAATATTTAATGGATTCCCCCCCCCCCCCCCGTGTTGAATAGGACCCAGGAAGAACAGAATCTGGTAGCTTATCCTCATGATGGAAAGATTTACTTCTGCACCTCACGAGATATCCCTCCAGACCATGAACTTCTTTTTTACTATAGTCGAGATTATGCCCGACAGATTGGTAAGTGGTTAGACAAACTTACTGTAAATGCTACCTCTTGATCAGGAGTAAACAATCTTTTTTGGGCCTGTGGGAACATTTGACAATTTGCTATGCTGCCCTGGGCACCACCACAGAATGGCTGCCACAGGAAGCAGGACAGGTCAGATAGGACAAGTAACTTGCTCAAAAAATTGAGTGCAAGGCAAAGGTGGGGTCTCAGTGTTAAGCCACAAAACAGTTGCTTTAAACCCACACTTTTCAGCATCAACAAAAACTTATTTCCCAAAGACAGACTTTTCCCTTAAGCCCCTTCTCTGCCTGCATCTATTCTTGTCTCTATCTGAATTACCACCCTTAGATACACATGTACATAACATTCTCATTCTCTCACACACACCCTGCATATTGTGTATCCTTCATGCAAAGATGGGGGTGTTGTGTTGTTTACCCTTGCTCTAGGCTGACTCAGTTTCTGTTTAACTTTTTCACTTACCAAATTTTTGAATTCTTTGTTCACTTTCTTCGTCTTTTGTATTTGGAATGTTAATTCCATTTTTTTTGATGAAAAGTTGCTAGACATTAGTTTGTACACCGGGTAGAGCAGCTGAGTTCACTGAAGCTTATCTAATATCAAGTTGAAGTCAATCAGTAACGTAAACTAGACAATGCTCAATTTGTACATTTTTGTGTGTACAGCAATCTACTTCATGAACATAAATCAACAGTTTTTCCTATGCCTTTTATAAGTCATGATTATTTAGATGTATTTTGTTCCATTTATGATATTCTCAGTTTCTACTTTATGCTGCACCATAAAAATCCTTAATTCACCAACTGGCTTACTTTACAAGGATCTGTATTATTGGATCCATGGGTCTCTTATAAGTTCTCTTGAATTAGAAATATCCTTGTGCATTCCTGCAGACTTAAAAGCCATACACATTGCAATGTACTGGCTAAAATGAAGGACAGTTGGTCAAGTGCAGCCAAATTGCTAGCAGTTTGCCAGTGGTTGAAGGCTATAGTGTTTTGAACTGGAATGTTTGGTTTTGTGTTAAAGGTGTTCCTGAGCATCCTGACATGCACACTTGTCACTGTGGAAAAGAATGTGCTTCTTACACAGAATTCAAGGCGCACCTGAATAGTCACATCCACTTCCCCAGTCAGGGACACAGCACCAGCCATGGACCAGGCCACAGTAAGGAAAGGAAGTGGAAATGCTCCATGTGTCCTCAAGCATTCATCTCGCCTTCCAAGCTCCATGTTCATTTCATGGGGCACATGGGTATGAAGCCACACAAATGTGATTTCTGTAGCAAAGCCTTTAGTGACCCTAGCAATCTCCGTACACACCTCAAAATTCATACAGGTAAGTTTACAAATGAGCAGAGCATGAAATTACATTTCCAGAGGAGCATATGACACCTTGCAAAAGTTTATCACAGTGAAGACTGATCATATTCCTTCATTCTTGAAGAAATTAGCTGTCTTGCCTAAATCATTTATGAACTGCATTCTTTGACACATTAAGGATGTACAGGCCAAATTCATATTGATTTTAATTTGAATGACTGTTTTTTAGTCTTTTATGGTTAAGTGTTATTTACAGTTTAATTCTGGATACCTTGGTTGAGTATTAGCAAGAACTAACAACTAGTATAGGTTTTACCAGCGTAAGAATCTGTTAAGATATTTATGACTGGCTCTGTTACTTCCCTCCAGCTAAGCTCTCAGCACTAGAAGTGAACTTCTGATGCTAGATTCTAAATAGTAGATGCTCTGCATACTTTGTCCCAGAATCTTCTTTAAGTCACCTGTGTGGAATGGAATAGAACATGCAGCTGTAGGTTCTCCTTGTTGCTAAGGCATCCTTTTGTGTAGTGCCTTAGCATGCTGGCAGCATTGTTCCCACTTGTAGCCGACCTCATTTGCTTTCTAAACAAGCTCAGTAAATGCTTTTCCAAAGGGGGACCATGGTAGAATGTCAGATTGTGACATTAATGTCACCTGCTTGTCCTGAGAAGTGGACAGAGCCAGGATGAAGGCAGTGCTGGTAGCCCTTTTCTGTTCCATCAGCTCTGATGCTTCCTCCAGTCCCAAGCTGGCATGGGACTGGAGGGAAAAGGGGTGGTTGCTGCGTTAACTAATTTGCCATGGTGAGGATAGGTCCTGTTGATGCTAGAAGATAAAGGTTGCTCTGTGCCAAAGAAATTACTGGCCCCTCAAAGTTCTATGCATCTCCAGATCCTTTTGCTACATTTTGGGTTGGCATGGGGAGAGATTAGGGGAAGAGTGAAATGAAGTAACAACCTACTAAAGGGTATTGAGTTAGGAGCACCAAAAGTGTTGCGTTCACTTGGCAAAACTAGTCTGGAAGAGCAGGGCAACCCCTTCATCTGGATAAGCAATTAAAATTATCCCTGCCTGTGCACTTTGGAGGAAGGTGCTATCCTGCTGTTAAGGAATGTCCTTGGGGAGCCTTTGAGGAACTACAGAGTTGTGAGCTGTCATCTCGTTCTCAGTGGTAAAATGTGATGAGAGCTCCGGGATCCTTATTAGCTGGCATTAGATACTTGCAGCAGTCAATATACGGGGAGTTTAGGAGTGATTGTACAGGGCAGCTGGCTGTACAGTAATGGCACACACACACACTGCTAAGGTTTTAATCTGCCTTTATAAAAGGAAGAAGGGGAGTACAAAGGTCTTGGGCAACTTGCTTATTTCTGATTCTAGGTCAAAAGAATTATCGCTGTGCTCTCTGTGAGAAGTCATTTACTCAAAAGGCCCACCTGGAGTCACACATGGTTATCCACACAGGGGAGAAAAACCTGAAGTGTGATTACTGTGACAAACTATTCATGCGACGGCAAGACCTGAAGCAGCACATACTTACCCATACACAGTGAGTAATTTTCAGGGAAAGGATCGTTTAGGAGACAGTTCAGATTGTCAAAAGAAAGTCAGTGGCCTGCAGGCATAGGGAGGTGCTTACCTGTCTCATATAAAAGGTCTGTGAAGTTATACAATGCTGGTTTGTTCCAAGCCAAAACCAAATTGTGCAAAGAACCCATAAGCAAAATAAGGGTTGAAGCATAACATATTAGAAGATGGGTGAGTAACTTGCACCTTTCCAGACCTGCTTATTTGAACTATTCCCTCCATTTCTATCAAAAGATGACACTTAAGGCAACCTAACTAAACAATTAGATTAAAACAATAAACCATATTAAAATAAAAATAAGTTACAGGAAAAAAGTATCGAAACCAAGAAGCTCACTTACAGGTCAAAGGCCTTTAATAGAGCAGTCTTTACCTTGTCAGTGGAAAGACAGCGGAAGGAGCAAACCTAACCTCTCCTGAAAGGACATTTTACAGCCTTGGAGCAGACACCAAAAGGGCCATCTCTTGCATCGCCACCACACATTTCTGTGATGGCAAGAAGGGCATCTTTAGATCTGGGCAGGATCATAAGGAGATTTTTCAGATAGCACAAAAGGTCTCTTTATACTGGCTTTTTGCACATTCTCCTATCCCCATTTTAGCTATCCATTTGATTTTTATAACAAGTGGCATTTTATTGCAAGTCCAGAAGATAAGCAGGTAAAAGAATACTTGTCCTCTTAGGCCATTTCTGAAAACAGCCATATCGGCCATTTTCCTGTTGCTTGTGTTGTTGATGGGTGATGTTTCTTGCTTGCTTCTGTAATGCTGTATAAACATATACTTCAATTTTGAGAGGCCAAGTCCTGTGCGTACAAGAAACTGAAGGCTTGTAATGCTGAACAGATGTGTAAAGCTAACATTGGAACATTCAAATCATGTTATGGTAGACAAACTTCTAGGTTTTTTTAAATGGTTAAGAAGTGCAAACTGCCTGTCACCCTAATGACTAAAATGCTGTTCCCTTTGTTTAGAGAATGTCAGATCAAGTGTCCCCAGTGTGAGAAACTGTTCCTGAGAACAAATCACCTAAAGAAACACTTAAACTCTCATGAAGGAAAGCGTGACTATGTATGTGAAAAGTGCTCCAAGGCTTACTTGACAAAATACCACCTCACTCGCCACCTTAAAATCTGTAAAGGACCCACCTTCAGCCTCTCAGCCCAGGAGGAGGAGGAGGAGGAGGAGGAGGAGGATTCTTCAGAGGAGAAAGAATTGATCAATTCTGCAAGAAGTGAAGACTTAATACCAGCGTGTATGTGACAAATGATACTCTCTTGCCACAAATAAGAAATGGCGTTCCTAAATTGTAAATTGACTCAGCTTCCTAAAATCATGTTTATCAAAGTAATATTTGTACAGTGGACCTCTGTTCAGTGACCAGAGTTCATGCCTTTAACAAAAATGGCTTGTGTATTTTTTCAGAAAGGTTCTCAGAAAGCTTAAACCACTGTACCACCTACTCACTTTCATCTGTTAGAGTTGTACTATTTGTGACTCGGTTGATGTGACATGCATGACTTTTAGAATGGAACAGGTTGTTACAATTATGAACAGTCCACTGTTTGGAATAATATCAGATATCCTATTTTACAAGTTAATAGTACCTTAGAATATGCAAATCAAATTCATTATTACAGCCGCATAATGCTCTGACTTGACTTGTATAAAATAGCATTGGGCTCCATTGTTTAAATCAGCATTCATTGTATACCAATGAATTAAGTGCTCATGTGTTCACAACTGAGTATTTTCAAATGACTAAAGTGTAACAGTACGGTGTGGGATCCATACAGAAAGGCATGCTTGTGTTTGGAATGCAGACTTGGTTTTAGCATGAGCCAGAGTTTAACTAAGCAGTGGTTGCGGCATATGGTATTATCTATACTGTAACTGGTAACCATTTCCTTTCGGGAAGGGGAATTCTGCTGCTAATGTATTTATGGGAGGAAAATATTTAAAAATCTGTTTCCTTATGGAAAAAATTAAAATACTGCTTTTTAATGTGTGCATTAATTCAACTCTCTTCCCCAAGACCTTTTTGGCTGACAAGAATTTGTTTTCTGGCCACAACAGTGACTATTAAGGGAAAACCTATAACTTTTTAGTAATCATGATGATAATGATTACTTTATAAGATAACTGGTATCTTATAAAGGTTAAGACAACATTGACGGCTCTCCTAGAATTATAGTTAAGGAGCTGTTAATAGGCTGCATTTAAAAATGGGCACCACTGATTTGTGCCCAGATTTATTTTATTAAAGAATTGCGTATGTTACAGGGCCTTCTGCAACCAAGTACTGAGCCCTGACTGGGGCCAAAATTCTCATGGAATTTAAAATTCTACATCAGCTTCTGCAAACAAATTACCCTCTGGCTTTTTCTGGAAAAATGGAAAGTCATATGCAAGTCTGTCATTGCTAACAAGGACAAAGGTCTTGCATGATTCAACATACTGTCAGTGTTTAACATTTTGTACGCCAATTTCTGACTACTGTTCTTGTTGGAAAAAAGGCTTATATAGCAAGCCTGAATTATACACTAATTTAGGCAAAAAATGAGTTTTCAGGAAATTTGATTCTCCCAATATATTTCAAGATGAAATGCAATTTTTAAAATATTTATGCTATTCACTTTATGTATATAATATACATATACATCATGGTTCCATGGACGTTTCTGGATCACTGCTCCTGCAGGCAGCAGAATTTGTTGCTTCAGAACTTGATGTTGCAACTGCTAGCCTTTGTCGGTTTCCAAAAACTTCATTCACTATAACACAAATAAGAATTGGTGCCACTGTTAGGCCTTAAAAAGCAGAAATGATCTTACACCTTGTCTTAATGGGTGATAATTCCATAGCATTTCAGTTCTGCCCCCAAGAGTTTGTCATCCTTTGACAACCCATTTCATGACCGCCCCCCTCCCCACGTGCACCCTTACACATCAGGAGAACTCGGGTGTAGAAAAAGCAGCTTTCCTCTATCTGGTAGTCTCATCATTCCCAGACAGCATGGTCAAACAGGTTGGAAATAGTGGGGGTTTAGGCCTACACACTTGGCTGGCACCAGTTTGAAGAGATAGTTACTCTGTACCAAGGGTCGGCAACCCTCGGCTCCGGAGCTGCATGCGGCTCTGCTGCAGCTCCGTCGCTCAAAACGCGCGCCAGCACAGCCGCTGATCTCCTCGAAGCTCCACTCAGGAACGCAGCACTAGCTAGTTAAGTAAATCGCTACATTCCTCTGCTAAACAAGCTTCCTGCAGGCTCTCATGTTACTCAGACCCTGCTGAAAAGATGCTCTTTGTCCCAATGTAATCTCCTTCCTCTGAATGTTAAAAGCTGCGCTTGGGACCTGTCACAATTCACAGCACTTGACTGTTTATCTGCTAATCAGTCACTAAACACACCTATATCTGCAGACCCACGCGGATTTACTGAGCCGCCCACCCCCCCAGGCCAACAAACCAAACATTTAATGATACTGGGTAGATTCATTTGCTTTTACTGCTGACGAACTTATGGGGTTTGCTGTTTAATGCATGCAGCCCTTTAGCACTGACTTTGACTCTTCAGAAAGCTGTTCTCCTATTCAAAATATATGAAAGGAGTCCCACTAGTTTATACTGTAAGATTAAAAATAACAGTTTTTAGTGACTGAACAAGAGCTGTAGCTAAATCATAATGAAGATACACATAGCATTAAGGTAAAAAACAATATATGCAGTGTTATCTTCATTTTAGATGTCAAAAGGGTTTTGCGGCTTCCGGTGTTCTCTTTTGTGTGGGAAACGGGTCCAAATGGCTCTTTGAGTACTAAAGGTTGCCGACCCCTGCTCTATACCAATGATGGCGAACCTTTTAGAGACCGAGTGCCCAAACTGCAACCCAAAACCCACTTATTTATTGCAAAGTGCCAACACTGCAATAAAACCTGAATACTGAGGGTTTAAGTTTAGAAAAAAAAAAAAAACCTAAATATGATGCTGCAGATTCAAATATGCCAGGGGGACAGCACAACATTAAAAGAATCTCAGTCTCTTAATTAGAACATTTCTTTGCTAAATTTTAGATATTAAATTTCAAATTTTCATAAGAAAACTTAAAGCTAAAATTTTGTGTTAATACAAATGAATGTATGGGTATTAATGAATGTATGACTGACTGACTCACAGCCAATCCAAGCAAATAAATATATGGCAGCGCACTGAGCAGTCATGCGAAAGCTTGGATGAGTCGCGGCTGAGTCGTGGCTTGTGACGTCATTCCTGACGCCACTCCTTTCCGAGCATGCGCATGGCCCCTATGTGCACTGTTACCCGATGCTCGGCTGCTGGGGCGATGCTGGGGGGACTTGGTCCGCGTGCCTGCTGCGGCACGCGTACCATAGGTTTGCCACCACTGCCCTATACTGTGCAGACATATGTGCAGGTATTTCAGTGGCCTCTACTTCATTGCTTTCCCTCTATAATAGAATCAGGACCAAAAATGGATTCAAACCAGCAGAAGTAGTCCATCCTTTCTCTGACTTTTTATACCCTATTTTTTTCTCTATTCATTTGCACAATAATCT
The DNA here is from genome assembly GCF_004798865.1 of Varanus komodoensis. NCBI lineage: Eukaryota > Metazoa > Chordata > Lepidosauria > Squamata > Varanidae > Varanus > Varanus komodoensis. The sequence goes on from NW_025335922.1 coordinate 4,489,340, forward strand.
CTGGTCTTCACTTAGTTCTAGTTGAATGTATTGAATCCTAACAGAAACGATTACCTGCAGAAATTGTGCTTATGTCCCAAATACGTAGTCCTTCTCTCTCTCCACCAAAGGCATAGACAAATGGTAAATCTGGGCAACTAGCGGCACAGAATAGGATACCCTGTGGAAAAAAGATTCCTTATGATTCCTTTGTGATCCTGTGCTGAACCAGTAAGTAACTCTTACCCCTAACTAGGTCAAAGCTAGTGTTCTCATTTAAAATAAGAGTGAATCGGCCAGTAAACATGGAACCAGAAATGAGTGAGAACCCAAAGCTTATATATAAAATAAAAGCTTTGAAAAACCCATCGAAACTACAGTTTGTTAAGTGCAGTCTGTTTGCTATTAATGAAATCTTAACTAATCTAAAGAAAAGACTTAGGACACCATCCTGTGGCCTCGTAGCATTATCTGGGAGGCCACAGGATTCTTCAGAGCCCCAGCTCTTAGTTCCTACAATTTACAGCCCCTGTCCCAGCCCCGCACAGCCAGCAAGGAAACAGCCACACCAGCTGTGCCGTCTCCAGGTTGCAAGTGGGCCATAGATTTATGCTTAGTTCAGTCTGCATCGTTCCCAACACCCAAGCTGGACAGCTGAAAACAGCAAGCTAGAGAAAAGGTTTAGCAGTAATGGTAATGAGTTCAGAGGCTTATGAGCATCTACCATAGGGGTGAAGGTGATAGAACTGTACCCTTACACATTTACTCTGACCTAAGCTTTAATTGACTATATTGCACATCATCAAATGCAGGGAGTACTATTGAGAGTTTGAGATTTCTATATGGTACTTTTGGGGGTGGGGGAGATTGTGAAGCCAGAACATCATTAAATACAAAAAAACTACTATACTGTATAGATATCTCAAACTTTCTAATACTTCAGACACCTCTGATGAAAAAGATGCTTGCTTGGTTTTGCTGAAAGAGATTTAAGATAGTTTCCAGAGAGTAGCCATGTTAATCTATTAATATTTTGAATATTTGTATTTAATGCAGTAGTTTATACAATATTAGCTTTTAAGGTATTTTATACTAATTTCCTGACTCATTAGTATACAGGATACTCCTGGGAAAAAAAAGAATTGAGCTGTATTGGTTACACGCTTAAAACAAGGCTGAAATTACCATTTTCATATCCCTGGAATGGACCAAACTAGGCTTGTCTCCTAATATGTCCCAAATTTTCACATATTTATCTGTAGATGATGTAACAAGACATCCCTTGATTTGGCTGCTTAATTGTAGTCCTGAAAAAGAGATGCATATAATTCTGCTGTGTAGAATTAATCAATGAATTCATAAGAGCTTCAGACCAAGTTCTGTGTTAAAATGAGTGGCCAGTCTACATGCTACAAAACTGAATATTCTCTCATTGCTTGCAAAAGGTCTATTGCTTTACAAACCACTCTGTTCTCACTCTGCGCAGAGCTGCAACATTCAGAGATCTTGGCTTGTATGCCTCCATATTCTTCAGTTGGAGTTTGCTTGATCTAACAACAACTGGTCCAGCAGCACTAATTAAAATATGAATTCTTCCCCTCCCACTAGTGACAAGGAAGTGTTAATAGCATTTCATCTGTGAACTGGGAGCCTCAAAAGACAAAATGCACACCCCCCTCATGCACATGTGGCAAATACATATTTGTTCTGGATGTGAATGCAGAACCACCCTCAGTTTATTATACTGGATATATAGCAAGCAATTAGATGCAGCATTTATTTAGGGTAGGAAAGAAGAAAATTTACCAGATACTTCTTCATCATGTGCTTTCATTGTGAAGATGGGTTTATGTGAACGAGCATCTAGATAGTACACAAATCCATCTTCTGTGCTGGCCTAGAGAAAATATTGCAAGTGTTGTTAAAACAGAAGCAATAATGGAGCTGACAGTTGGAAGTACCAGGGCCAACACCCAGATGGTGCCACCTGGCCTTTCAACTGTTAAACTCAGAAGGGGAATAAAGATGAGCCGCATCTGGGAAAGTAAGTTTGCCACAGATGACAGGGCTTTCTTAGTCAAAAGTGTCTTCAAAAGAACCTTTTGCTGAAAAAGGTAATGAAACATCAGTGAATACCAGACTTCCAATCTGCTGCTTAACTTACCTTTGCTGGATTATGTTCCACTTCACTATCAATTGTCCCATTTTATTATATGTTAGAATGTGTTTGCTGCATTGAAAATTTGGTTAATTCACAGAGTATACATTTATAAAAGAAAGGGGGGCAAAAGACATTAAAGGAATTCTGTTCTTACTAAGAAGTGATGAGGTGAAAAATGATTCCAAGTCACTCTTTCAACCTGGCCACTAAACCGCCAGATTCTATGGTTCTCCTGTGGACTTCTGCAGTCATACAAAATGGCTGATCTGAAAAGTACCGAGAGAACATTTAGTAAAGTTTGGAATAATGTTTTTCAAATGTTACAAACTAAAATTGTCAGTGAATTGAGGTGCAGACAGTTACCTTTTTTTTAAAGTGTAGACAAGTAATAAACACAGCCACTCGGACAAGGCACAATACAATCTTAGGCATGACTATTTGGAACTAAATGCTACGGGTTTCAATTGAGCTTGCTTCCAGGTAAAGTGTGTACAGGACTGCATCCACAATTAGGTTTACCTGGACAGTTAAGGGTATTTTTATAGCTCAAGTAAAAATTACTAGAAAGAAGGTAAGGCAGTGACGTGATTCACATGATCACTATGAGTTAAATAAAGCACAGTGTGCTTAAGCTGCAGCACATGTAGGTGCTATTTGTATAATCACCCACCTGGGTAAAGCTTGTTTTATCCTCTGAATCTGGTTCACATGACTTTGTCCAGTTATTTGTTGGTTGTTTCCCCCTCCAACAACTGAACAAGGGCCCATGGATTATGTGATGATTATTTCTGCCTCCAGTAAGCCATGCTGCTTGGGCTGAGACCATCTCACAAGCCATGGCTAGGCAAGTAATTTAGCAAATAGCAACCAATGTCCTGTGGTTTCTTTAATTCACAGTGGTCATGTAAATCAGTCTAAAAAGATAACACTGTTAACAAAAAATAACATGACAGTATGCTTTATTTTAGCACAAATAAGGAGAATGTTTATACCAAAGCAAAAAGTGGTTTTATATTGAATTGTGATTTCTATATTACTTTAACACATGAAATGAAAGCAAATTATGCCTTTCCTTACTTGTCATAAGAACCAGAAACCAGAGTCTGTGTTTCAAATGGATGAAACTGCAGTGTCTGCACCTACAAATAACATAATATTTACACTGTAATTCAGTTTCCCACAGTATGTATGATCTCATTTACCCAATTCCTGCTATATGGAATCAACCTACATACAGAAACTAGGTTCTAGTAATCCAATTACCTGCAGTTTAAAGCAAAACCTTGTGCATCCAGTGTAAAATCTATACTGGGTTTTTTAAAACTTTGCTGATGTGGGAGGGAAAAAAAACAGTCCAGTGTTCTAGCTAAGCTAAACATGTTTATTTACTTGGAATAAGTGTAAACTAGCAGGCATTTCTTTAGCACTGCATTCTTCCCAGTCCTGGTATCCTGACTTGCAAACCCTGCAAATGGAGCATGTCACATTTTTGAAAGCACATCCTGTCCGACTTAATCAAGCTTAACTTGTGACCATGTCTCCTACCATAGGGCGTTCACCCTCAGGCCTCTCCACAAAATTATAGCTAAAGTGAAACCAAAATTTAAAAGGCATTTCCCTCTAAGTTTAATTTGGTTGGGAAACCAAGAAACATGTTCTGAATGTTGCTGAACCTGCCTCAGTGGTAAAATAACAAACACACCCAACTTGTGCTTTACAGAGTTGCCAGGAGCCATGGCTGACAGGATTTTCAAACTTTCTAAACATTTCATCAGGTGCAGTCTTTTGTGCCTGCAGCAGGATCACAGCAACAGCACCTGTCAAAGCTCCTCCACTATTAACGGCTTAAGGGCTCTATTCATATTTGTATTTGATGACTTTGTCATAATGAGCTGATATTCTGATAAATCTTGAAACCAAGGGTTTTGAACTTAAACTTCATTTTAACCAGCTCTGTTTTGCTTTCTGATATTTTCAAAATCCATTCTATCACATCTGTTTCAGTTCTACTTGTCAGAGGTGCAGGTGCAATTCCTAAGATCTCACATTTGGCATCTCACTGCCCTGTTTGTTTGCTCAACTAATCAGGAACTAACAACAACATGGAAGGAATAAAACACCCTTTCAAAAAGTTCATAACTTTTTTACTTTACACCTCAAATAGGAAGGCTTTATGGCTAACAGTGCTTTAAAGAGGGAATCCACATTACTGGCTCCAAAACCATCAAAGTAACTATTAGCTTTAAGGCCTGGCTGTAACTCTCAATTCAGGCTGCATGTCTCACCAGAACAAAATGCTGCTCCCCAAGGTTTTGGCATTTTATGTGCATTTTAGGCAGAGATCATGCATCATTAACAGCTACAAGTCTGGTAAGTTCCGTAGATGAAGCGTTGTCTATCTTTGCAGCTTCATAGGCAGGAATAATTCATCCTCTGAATTAGTGTTCCTCCCAGAAAGATTAAAAACAGTGCTCCCTGTCAGGCAGGGTGGTAAGTGCCTGAGAAGCTGATTCCCTAGTTATAAATAAAGCAGCTAGAAAAATTCTCAGTTAAGGACGCTGTCCTATGACCTCTGGATATGGCTGAGTTTGCATGGCACAATAACCTACCATGCCATTTTCGTGAGTACTTTGCTTGCTCCCACCATTCTCCACTCCTCCTTGTTTCTCCAGGCAGTATCCTGCAGATATCGCGAGGAGGAACAAGTGTCCTTTCTGACATCACAAATGTCAGAGTCTGTCTAGCACAACAGGATGTGTGCCTGGAAGTGCAACAGGGCCAGCTTCAAGCCTGCAGGGACAACATGCAGGCATTGTATTCTGCCTGTTTGCAGCAGGCAGTGCCTGCACACTGCTCCAATGAAGGCTGGATGTTGAGTTCACTAAGTTTCAGGGCAGGTGACCTGTTTGCACTAAGGAGATACTTTTTTAAAAAAATCTTCTTTGCCCCTTAGTGCAACAGGAAGAATGGGGATCTGATCAGACACCCTTGCCTCCTGCCTCACAGATGGGTCAGCACCACCAAGCCGATCACCTGCAGCATGAGATGTCCTCTCTCGGGCAGGTGGTGGGGGTCCTAATCTGCCCATCACAGAGCAGATCAGGTACCTCCCAACTCCTCCTGCTTTCTTCTACCTGAGAGGAGACTCCTTGGGCAGGAAGCTGGAGGAAGAGGTGCCCAACCTTGAGGTCTACAGCTTGAGGTCTGCTGTTGAGCCACCAGCAAGGATAGCTACTCCATGCCAATACAGGAATGGGAACACTCCTGAGAGCAGCCCCCGAGCACTGCACTTTGGAGGCTGTTGCCAGCAGTACTCACGTGCCATTACTTGCCAACTGGGGCAAGGTCAGGATCCCAGCCACTATTCCTCCTCCTCTGAAGTGCCACTGCTAGATGGGAAGAAAAGCCCTTCTGTAGGGCACATCTATAGGGCCCAAAAGCAAAATCTGTAGAGTGGGAGGATGGGGAGGCAAAGATCAGACCACCACTCCTTGCACCCTGCAATGGATGACTGAAAGTCTGGTGGCTTCTATCATTCAGGAGCAAGATATAGGATGGCACTCCAACTGAGTTACCCAGTACTTTCTGTACTCTTTTTTGGCAACAAATAATCAAAATTTGGTGGAAAACTCTAATCCATACAAGTTTCTACCTATAATGTATTTGGTTGTTTTTAAACATGCCATGGAATTCTTAGTTGTACTTTCTACAATAAATGAATATGGCAATGCTTCTGAAATCACTGGTGTACCTTGTCTGTGTGAAGAGAAAGGTTTGCTGCTGGTATGCCCTTGGACAGGTCCCAGAGAATTACAGAATGGTCAGCTGATGCACTTGCCAATACTGATCTGAAAGAAACAAGTGTGCTGAACAGTACGGAGAAAATAAAGGCGCAAGGGCAAGTGCACACATCTCATACTCAGTCATCACATTTCAGCTCCAGGACTCAAAGATTAAACGTGCTGCTTAAACACAAAATGGGTCTCATTTTGAACTTATACTTGAAACTACCTTTGAAAGGGAAACCAGGACTGGAAAAGGCTGAAAACCATTTTCTGCCCAGTTTTAACATTCCTTATGCAGAGTAAGGTCTGTATAGTTTGGCCTCCAAAACTATTTGATGAACTTGTACATAAGGCAGCATCCTTCAAAAGATGACGACAACACAGACTTGGAAGATGACTAATATTATTGGGGTGAAGTCCCTGTAAATCGAAGTCACAGTCCACAATTATCTGCTGATACACAGTCAGGTTTTGATTTTATGTTAGTCAAGACAGCTGGAACTGGTGCCCCCATAAAAATGAGATCAGCATGGCACTGTATACTTGTCAGTAACTTCAACAACTTACCTGACTCTACCTAGCCTCACAACTAGCCTCTAAAATTACATCTTTTAAAAGAGCACTGCCCTGGGGATTGCTTTCTCCAGGCACTGGGCAACTGGGAGCATCTGAGGTAAGAACTATCTGATATAATTGTCCTGCACTGATCAATCATAGCAATTCCAAAGAAACCACATGCCATTCAGATGAAACAGACTGGAATATCTAGAGACAGTGGAATAAAAGCAAGTTATGCTGTCTGTAGAGTTCCAGAAAGAAGCATTATAACACTATTCAGATAGAAAGTCCAGCCCTCCACACATACATTGAACACACATACAAAGCAGAAGAAAATAGGTTTTACCCCACCTGTAATAATGTTCAAATAAATGTCTTCAATGTGTATATGCATGTACATGTGTAGCAGTGTTGCCTATGTACACACACACAAACCTACACTATGCACACAGAAGACTGGACCTAAGCTCTGAAGAGGGTTTAAGTGCAAGAGAAATATGAAGAATCCAAGTATGAATTAATATATATTTTATTTATATATAAGAGTGTGTGTGTGTGTGTGTGTGTACAAAAGAAATATGAAGTATCCCCAAAAATGCATTTACACTGTAACTCTTAAATTATTTTACCTAAGTTGTTTATTCCAGGAAAGGTCAAGAACTGCATCAGTATGTCCTTCCTGATTGTCAGCCGTAGATGAACTCTAGATAAAAACATTAAAACATTAAAACATTATTTATAGGCTCCACATATTGCTAAAAAGGCAAGCATTTCTGATCACCCTCTTATTTGATACTCCTTTACCTGGGCAACCAAGGAACATCACGTATTTCAAGTCATATAACCCTGGAACAAAAAATTTCTACAGCTTTGGAGGTCTGACCTAAACTCTCTTACCCAAAATATGAACACAGAAACCCCTCTGTACAGAGTCAGACCGGTGGTCTTCGTAGCTGCAAATTGTCCACAATGACTGGTCTCAGATGGTCTCAATGACTGGTCTCAATGACTGGTAGCTGCAAATTGTCCACAATGACTGGTCTCAGATAGCTACCGCTGAGCTATGGCCTGTTCCAAGAGTACAGCCAGCCTCCCCACACAGGCAGAGCTTACAAGATAACCACCCAATTCCTCTTATGTCATTCTGCCTGTATCTTCCACTGGCATGTCCCTTCAGAAGGGAGCAGGTTGTGTAATTGCAACTGGCAGGAGGTTCCTCATGATTCTGTATTCTTTTCCTTCTACTCCATCCAGGCGCTGTGTTGAAAAGTCAGTGCCACACCTCTTCACCTTATCAAATAATGGGCAGTTTTCTCCAGTGAGGAGTATCAATATTAATCTAACTTAAGTCCAATTCATTTCAGTGGGTCTAAGAAAAACCGAGAACTCTACCCACAATCCCTCACTGCTCCTCAGGCTGCTCTGCTCTAACATCTGCCACTAACTGGCTCCAAAACACCAAAATGTCCTTCAATATGTTATACAAATGGTTTGAAAGTGCACATTTGAACCTTGTCCAAAAGTGTTACAACTTATTATGGTTCAATTAAAATAATGGATGCTCACCTTTTTTCCTTTCTTTTTCTTTGCTTTTGGTTTTTTTGTTCCAAGGGTAAAAACTGGCTCTAAACAGTCCACCATGTCAAGGTCCCAGACTTCAATAACAGGATTCATTGTGCCCACGGCAATATAATTTCCTACAGGAGCAATGCCCAAGGTAATGTTGAGTTATCTCATACATCCTTCACATGGTTAACCAACTAGTGTATTATTTCCCCATATAAGCAGCTTTTTGTACTGATAATTTTTATATAAATTTTTATATTAGCATATTTATATAAGAGCAGCATAACAGTTACATTAATTTTTATTTAGCTGCCTTGCCTTTATTATATTTATTAGATTTATATCTCATTGTTCAGATGCAGTGTAAACTGTCAGTCCCAGCTCCTTCCGTCCCTACTCTCCCAGCACACCCTTTCCCTTCCTCCCCAGGCAGCCTGCATTTTTTTAAGTTGCAAAGGAGGATGGGTTTTGGAGTGCCAGTATTAAGGGCACAGGACCATGGAGCTGGTACTCCAAATAACTGTGTGTCCTCCAAGTTGATGCTAATTAAGTTTTCTGAGAAAGATAACTTTTTTATTAAAAAAATAAGACTTGTCACCCCTAGTTTTCTGTGGATTTTAAAACTTCTATAAAGTGTATGCAAATATTTGATATTACTATAAGACCGGCCCAAGTACTTTGCCATCATTCCCAAGCTGCACCAACTGAAACTCATCCAAAAAAACCTGGAGAGGGTGGTATTCCAGATATCAACTGGTGAATCACCTAAAGTATCACTGCAGTCCAAGTCTTGAGGGTGCAAGAGACTGTAGCCCAGAGACTGAAAAGTGACTAGCAACTGTATCACAGCAGGCTCCAGATGCATCCATAGTGTCCATAGGGCCAACATGCAATTGACACCAAATGACCAGAAAAGCTCCACTGGGCAGCACATGGAGAATTAGGGTGTGCTAACATTCAAAGTCACTTGAAGGAATAAGCATAACTTCTCAGAACAGATTTGTGTAGCCAACTGTCAACTTCTGCAAGATAAAAAGGGGCATCTGATGGCCTGGTGGAAATAGTATTTTGGTTGCATGTAAGAAGAAAGGCAGCTAAACTGAAATTAGAAAAGAACTAAAGGATAGCACCTAAGTGCCCCCACTGCTAAAGTGGTGTGTTGCAATGTTCTACACTCCTTCCCAATATCCAAGAGGTCACCACTTGGGAAAAAGCATTCCTCAGTGGATTCCTTTTAAAACAAGGTTAAAACTGGAGGCAAGGGCAGATCAGAGTGGTGGTCAGCTGTGCCTTATTATCTAGAAAACAAATATCTGGAATTCATTGAAATATCAACTCGCAATTAATTCACCTGTAGAATCATCAGGGTTAGGATCAAAGTTCAGCCATTCTGCACTTAAAGGGTATGCTGATAAGATGAGATCATGATGGACGTAGAAGGAATCCTCCTCGTGATTATAAACTGAAAGAATGAATTTTTCCATCACATGGATAAAGCCACAGATAATCAGCAAAGTATATTCTCATAACAAGAACTTAAACTATGCATTAACTCCATCATGCAAAATAAGACCAACAGTGTCACAAGTCAATCCAGTGTGAAGCATTGGAAGATACTTTAAAATCATTAATCACTGCAGGATATTCACTTTAGGCCAGGCTAGCAGAACTTGTAACACCACCATAAGCCTGGTGTACTAAGCTGCTTCTATTTGAAGTGCCAGGCAGAAGGCAAAAATTTCCCATTCTCATGCTTGCTAATCATGCCGTTGGTAGTTGCAGCAGGTAGTGCAGCTCTCCCAGTCAATATGTGAAGAGTATGCCATGAGCATATGGCTTTAGATTTATGTTTTCACCTGGCTTGTTTGATACAGATATTTACTATTTATACATAATAGTAACCTTGTTCCCTTTAGCAGTTTCCCATAATTTAACCTACTGTGCTATTGGTGCAGAGGGACAGTAATTCTCAGCGACAACATACAGTTACCATTTCCATGAAAACATGCATCTTTTTCTTACATTGCTCTTCTTGGCTGCTCCCTCCGACCCAAAATTTAGAGCTTTCTGTCCTAATTCTACAGCAATTATGAGATAAAATTGAGCTTCCCTCAATTTTATCACACTAATAATTCTGTGCCTGTTTACCAAGAAGGAATTACCAATGAATTCACGAAAACATACTTAGAAATTTGTGTACATAGGTCTGCGGCCTTGAAAAGTGACAACTGTTTCCATTATAAGAAAAAATGATAATGTGACAGCTGCTTTATAAGTGGACTTGCTATCAGCTGATAAAGCTGTAATGGTAAAGGAATAGTTTACTCACCATGAACCTCTAGACTGCAATGGTCCTTATCAACTCTGCCACATACCACAAGATTGTCACTCGGTTTAATTACAAAGTCTTCTTGCTCATATTGCTCCTAAAAGAGAGCATAATTACGACTGGCACATTTGTGAATCCAGCTTTCAAACATAATTGCTGTAGAATTGAAAGAAAGACTTTAGCTGAGTCCAAAATCTCACGAATACCCAATGCAGTGTTTGAGTATCTCACTGTACTAGTACTCCCTGCCATCCTTGCCTTCTCCTTGACTTGGTAGTTGATAGTAGATGCCTTCCAAAGCATTTGAAAAATTTCATGCATAAGGCACTACAATGTGAAATACTTCAAAAAAGACGACTCTCTACCAGCCAAAAAGAACAAAACTTGGAAAGCACTCTAACATTCAGTATGGAATCCAAAGAGTGAATTTCAGAAAGAAATGGTCTTGTTCAAAAAGACACAGGTGTCAGTCAACTCAATTCAACACAGGTGACAGAACATCATAAAAAGATGAATAAAGCAACAAGTACATACAGAGTGGTTTCATATTCATATAACATCTTAGCTGTCCACTGAAAACCACTCACAACCTTAAAAGACAATAGTCTGAATACTCACAGTATCTTTAATAGTGATGTAAGGATCATTTTCATTGCTTCCATATACTGTAAGCCCTGCTAGGATCTTTCCAAGACTCTCAGTACCTGTAAAAGAATATTCACTGTTTCACATGGCGAATGGATAGTGCCTGAGCAGGCAAAAATCACAGTTGAAGAGTCAGTGTGGCACAGTGCTGGACTAGGACTCAAGAGATTCACTTAACCCCATTCAGCAGCAGTGCTGTTCACTGGGTGACTTTGGGCCAGTCACTGACTCTCAGTCTAACTCACCTCACAGGGCTATTGTGAGAATAAAATGGAGAGAAGCATCATGAAGATTACCTTAGGTTCCTTGCAGAAAAAAGGTGGAATATAAACAATGCCAACTGGCTGATATTAAAACCAGAGAGTCTGCATTTCTAATCATGATGAAATGTACAATGTAGCAGACAATCAAATTAAGCTCTATGGGGCTGGACAGCTTACGACCTTCTAGATGTTCTAGCTTATAACTCCAATGAGCTCTCACAAATAGTGAAGGATCATGGACATTGTAGGCCAAAACAAAAGGAGGATCCCAAGTTGCCCACACCTGCTGTATGAGATGCTACGAAGGCTGCATGTTCATCTCCCTAGGATTGTTGGAACAAGGAAACATGCCGTGGTTCACTGCTTCCAGTGACAAGCCTTGTTAGGTTCTTATGGCATGGAAGGACCGGGGGAGACGGGGGGGGGGGGGGGGAGGATAGCACATCTTTTTAGGCAGAAGGGCCAAGGCTCACTTCATTGCATCTCTTGCTGGGGCTAGAAAAGTTCCTGCTTGAAACCCTGGAAGGCTACTGCCAACAACTTGAGAATCCTTAAGAACTCTTGTTTAATGAAAGAGCTGCAAGCTCTGTGGCCTTTTCAGTGAGATTTCTTGCTCATAAAACATACAGCCCCTTTCCTTCACTCTGTTAGAATCACTGTCTGCTGTAACTTCTTTCACCTTTGGATTTGTATACAAATTCTGGCCATTTGAGACCTATATTCCACCACTCAGGTAATGTATAGTTCCACGCATGCAAAAGCACACATACACTTTCAGATGATTTGCTAGTGAATAGCAAGCAGGCAGCAGGAAAATAAGGTGAATGTTACCTGAAGTTTCCTCATCATAATTATCCAAGTCATATTCTGCCAGTTCATCAGCGTCCAGTTTTACAGCCTCTTCATGTTCTCCATCTTTGGGAGCAGAGGGAGCTCCCTCAGCATCAGCAATATCCATGGTGTCTCCCAAAGCCTCTTCATGTTCATCCTCATCATCACTGTCATCTGCCCTTTATGCAAGTAAAAAAAAAAATTCTTCTAACCTTACACATGGCATTAAAATGCCACCAGCTAACCTTTTGTCTCTTGCACAATTCCATCTTCTTTATGTGCCAAGGATTCTGCAAAAGTATGAACATTTAGGAAAGTACAAGGTCCAAGTAATCAAACATGTGCACAGAGTTCAGCTGTAATCTCATGTGTATCTCCTGGAGCTTCACTAAGAGTACTGGCACCACACAGCAGAAGAATTCCCAATGAGATTAGTAGCACTCCAAGAAACAGTGGTGAGGTCACAGCTTCTATTCTCCTCCAGCAAAAAGATACTTTGTGTTGACACTGCCTCAATCACATCCCACATCAGTCCCCTCAACATCTAAACACTTCTGTGCAATTAAGTTCACTGATTTGTTGGCTTAACCACACCTATCGAAGTGTCTACATAGCCAGCCCACAAATACTAATTTGTAACTTTTTTCTTCCACTGAGAACCAAAAATAAAATCATAATTCCTCTCTTGGAAGCTATTGCAGCAGATGTGATAAGCAAGATTCTTTGTGAACCACAAACAAAATTACATTTATGATTCTAAGAGGCACTGTGGAAATTGCATACAAAAATGTAATACATGAAATAGCATATTATAAAGCTAAAATTTGGGGGAAATTTATTTATTTACTTATTTTATATGCAACTATGAGAAACATACCAAGTTCAGAAGTAATAACCAAGAAACTGTTCTCTTCCTATTTTCATGCACACAGCTTTAGGTTTCAAGAAACTAGTCCTATTTCCATCTGATAGATGACACAAACTACCTTAATTGTTATTTAGGAACTTTTTCTGCAACACATGACTCCTTTTTGTAGATATGATACACAGAGCATGCATTATTCCCATGTTCATGATTCAAATGTCAAAACTTACTGCAGCCTCTCCTTGGCTTCAGTGATCAAGCGCTTCAATTCTTCTTTGTCAAGCTGGACCTGCAAAGTGAATACACAAACTACAAAATCATATCAAAGCAAAGTTATTACTTATTTATACGCTGCCTGTAACTGCTGAGGCCTTCCTAGGTGGCTTTTTTACATCTGCTAACTTAGAAACTGATGCATTCAGCAATTACATATATCTGTGACATGAATAAGCTACATAATTTTGGAATACATGATATTTCTTTCAAATATAGCATGCTGAGCAATCCTAAAGAGATGCCAAATAGATACTGAGAATTATATGCAACTATTGGATGAAAGTTTAGAAGGTGGAAGTTGTTGAGGGCGCAACAATATATAACAATATAAACTGCAGCAGTGCTGCTGTATTAGAAAGACAAATAAAAAAGCAGCAATAGTGTTGTTATTACATTTTCAATTGTTCCTTTACTCAAATTAAATTGCTTTTACTGCTATACTTGTTATAAAGCATTTTGTTGTAAGCTGCTTTGCAGAGAAATGCAAGATATAATTTTTGTGTAACAATATAATGACATATAATGTAGAGTTTTTATTGGGACACTGCTGTACAAGAGAGCAGTATGTCCAATAATACTGCAGGAGTTTATACTTTCAAAGGAAAAGCTGATAAAGTTCCTCTGTGCTTAACAGCTTTGTTACAATCCAAACAGCCAACAATAATTAAGACAATCTTACATTCATTTCTGTGGGAGTAACCCTACAAAACAGAACGAGCCTTACTTCTGAACAGACATATGCAGGATCATGCTGAAGATCTGAACACTTTTCCCACTCCAAGCTTCTCCCTAAACCCCTCCTTGTTGTGTTTTAGGACTCTGATAAGCATGTTTGCTAAATAAAAGCACTGGCAAACGGAACAACTTGTTCATTATTTTGCACCCAAAAAGGAAATATATAGTTGCCGCTTCTGACTGAATAGGGTAGTCACCCATTTGGCGCCCTCAACATGTGTCGGACTACAACTCCCACAAGCATTCAGGCAGCTGATTTGCTGGTTGAGAGCAATGGGAATTGCAGTCCAAAACATCTGCAGAGTCCCAAGCCGGGGAAGACTTGTGCCATCACGGAAGCCCCTAGCTGCTTCACCCAATGATTACAGAAGACGTAAATAGAGTGGACGGGAGCGCTGCCCCAGACTTCTCCTCTCACCTTATCCGGAGTCTCCTTGGTAACACCTCGAGGAACCCAGGCAGCGCAGGTCACGGGACAACTCATAGCTCCGGCTTGCGGGTACAAAAGGCACGAGAACGCGCAGCGGCCCCTTCCGCCTCGGACACGTGCAACCCTCTTCCGGCAACGACCCGCTTAAGCCTCCCTTCGGCTCCACCCCCATCCCACTCCCTGAAGACGTTCCCACCCTATCACTCCTCAGCAGCGCCGGAAAGCGGAGAGATTGACAGGGGGCGTGTGACGTCATCGGCAAGCGCCGGGAGCTTGATGACGAATACGAGTCGCGTTCCTCCTCGCCCCTCCCGCCGTGGGCGGTGTCGTGCTCGCTTTCAGAAGCGGGCGGAGCGATCGTAGCTCTTCCCTCTCGGCTACGTCACCCCCGCCGACCTGGAGGAGAGCGCGGGTGGGGGAGAGGAAGCAGAGGCTGATCGGGCGCCCACGGACGGTTCTCGTTTCGTCCCTTCCGGGGCAGGCGATGCGAGGGGTCGCTTTGTCGCGCTCTCGCTCCGTTACTTGGCTCGAAGCCCCGCCGAACCCAGCAGAACCTCCTTCCGAGAAAGCGCGCCCAGGCTCGCAGTCGCCGTTTAAGGGAGCTGTAGGCTGTTCTGTGTGTGTAAATATGCATAGAGTTGCGCTGCCAAGTTCGTCCTCGATCAGGGAGGGGTAGGGGAAACTAAAACTACAGTCGGACCATGCCGTTATTGCAAAATATCACAAAATTGTGTGCAAGCTTTTGAGTTCTCCAGATCTCTTAATCAGGCTAGGTGATGCAAAAGGTAGAGCGGGTGGAAAGGAGCAAAAAGGTTCACTTCGATCGTAGGCAGGGGGAAGCTCGTGACTCCTGTATCAGTGGGGCTTCTTAACCATTGCAGCTTTAATTCTTTCATAGGAGCTATCCGTGATGGTGAAGCTACCTTGGGGGTGGAATTCAGAACCCTGGATAGCTTCTATAAAGCACAGGATAGTCTGATTGTCCTTAATCCTTTCAGGCCAGGATCCAATCTGCAACAAGTGGACAAGTTTTAATAGTTTATGTATCTGAGGGGTATTACTTCCCTCTACCTTGCTCCTTATCTCTCCCCAAACCCCCTATCTATCTCTGTTACTTTCTTTCCTCCTCTTGTTAAAAAAAGTAGGTTGTCCACAGCATGACCCACCTTAGGCTGATCTATAACCATTGTTGGATCCTGAGCCATCAGTTGAAAACTGAGTCATAACAACCCACCATGGGTGATACGGGTTGTCATGTCATACAAACCCTGTACAGTTTGTATAAGATGGCTTATTTTTATAGGACATACCAGTCTGAGAACCCATGGCTTTTTTAGGTTAATACCTATGGTGGTTTGATGTATCATTTGAACCTGGCAAGGCAGCTTTATTGTGGGTTGCTTGGAATGACCTAGAGAAACTCCCCTGCCATTCTTTGCAGTCTTACTCATGTGCCACCCATCTTCCTTCATCTTTTCTCAGCCTCCTCCACCCCATACCTCTGAAAATGGTGAATACCAGTAAGTGACAGCTAGTAACAGACTGAGATGATAAATGAAGTAGCCTTTTAAAAGGCAGATCTTACAATGGAGAATAAAATTGAGTAGGACATTGACAAGAGAGAGCGATCAGTATTCTGGGATAAATATGGATACTTTGTTGTTGTGCAACAGCAAAATTCTCAGGTAACGGGAAAGTGGACAAATTATTTCATTGCATTTATCTCCTGCCTCTTAACTCTTGCCAGAAACCCAAGGCAGCTTACATAGCTCTGTGAGGTTAGGCTGAGAGTGAGTGACTTGCCCAAAGTCATCTAGTGAGTGTTGTAGTCAAGCGGAGACTAGAACCTGGATTTCCCAAGTCCCCAGTTCAGCATTCTAACCACCACACCAGCAACTGTGCTCCTGCATTCATAAGGGCCCCCAGAATTAATTCTATTTGGTAATACGATGTGGAGATAAATTTTTCCTTTGGGATCCTTCAGTTCCCAAAAGGACCAATTGCAGAAAGGATACTGAAACAGGCTGAGGCCACAAAGGTGCCTGAGACGTATGCTGGAGCCAGCAGGAAGAATGAGGCGTGAGGAACAAGTCATAGCAAGCACTGTCATCTGTTGAGAGCATCATGGGATGTTCAGTGATGAACCAACCCATGGTGCCTTAACAGGATGGTTTACTGCAATGCGCAAAGCCCAGTTCATTAATGAACTATCTAGAAAACATCATGAGCAAATAGATCTGTGGTCCCATTGAAAATGAAGGGGTGTCTCTGTGCCTCTCACTGCCTGGTGAAATAGTAAGGGCTGGTAAGTTGCAAGATGCATATTTACATAGAAAAGTCCTACAACTCCTGGCATGCCCCAGCCAGCATGGCAGTTAAAGCAGAGTGCTGGTTGGTGAAACAGACATGCATAGGATTGCACCCCTAGTTGATGAGGGTACAATTTCATCTGCCCCAGCATACTGTGACAAGTTTATTATCCATAAAAACATTTTAATGTCAGCAACTAAAGGTTATATTCCAATGTTGTTCACAACGATAATATACAATTTGCACAAAACATGGCTGATCTGACAAGGTTTTGCAGGCTAACAATATATATAGAGATAGGTGTATATAGATATAGATCTCTTTCTTATTAAATAATTTATTATGCCAGAAGTCATGCAAAGAATTTCAGAGCAGTAAACACAATAAGAACACCACTTGTTGACATTACCAAAACCATTCAAATACAGAAACAATAGGCTATAGATAAATGTGTGTGTGCGCGCGTACACACACACACACGCACACTGGTTTTTTTTGTTGTTTTGTGGTCCCTTCTGTGTTATATTGAAGCTTTGCTCCCATCCCACCCTACCCTACCCTACCGGGTCCTTATTAAAGACAAGTCCAAAAATAGGATTTGGAATATTTTCAACCAATACAGACCACCTATATAAACTTCTTGAAATTTCCACCTTAGATCCCTGTAAATGAGGCACTTAACCATTGGCTGGGAGTGGGGGCAGGAATCAGCAACACAAGTATCCATCTCCAAAGCCAATGTTAATTCTGATCCATAATCCTCGGATCGTTTGAAGTCTGAGGTTGTCATGCCATATGCATCCTCTTTTTTATCTGATCCTGTGCATCATGTATGGAGGTCCTACTACCCTTTAAAACAGTGGTTTTCAAACTACATTCCAGAGAATTCCAGTGTTTCTAGTGCCTCTAGTGATGGGCAAGCATGCAGGGAAAACTTGATTTTCTCAGTGAGGAATCCCTGATTAAGACAGTTGTGGTAGGCCAGGTCACCTGAAAGCTTGATCATCACTATAGACTTCACTCCTGCAATCTGGACTTGAAGGAAACTTACAGTTGGCCATATTCTGGTCCAACCTGATGTGGAGTGAGTCACCTCATCATGAACTTGTGTGTGCCCTAGAACATGTGATGCCCTATCATTCGCTGCTCTATCAAATGGCAGATGATCAGGAGCTCCTCAGCAAATTGATGCGAAAAGGGTTCTCTAAGGGTAGAAAGTTGAAAACCAGAGTTTTAGAAACACAACCTCAAGGATATGGATCCCCTTAACCCAATAGTGCACAGCACCTAACTAATCCAGTATGAACGTAGGATGACCTGTATGAATCCGCAGGCTTTTAACATTTACATATTTATACATACAAACAAGCTTTAATTTTTTAAAAAAATCAAGATGCATAATGTTTCACTACTTTATTTACCCTGGTATGTTCCAAAGGATGTTTTGTTCTTTGCCTTATTTTATTGCAAAGTCACTACAGGCATGATCCACACAGCAGTTAAATCCAAGTGCTGGATCTAGAAGCAGACAGCACTAACATAGCTAGAGTCCAGCTATAGAAACTAAACCTGTTTGTGCTGCAACACCATTTACAGAATACAAATGCAGCCATTTATTGACCTATTTACCAGTGCAATTCTTGCTAAGCAACAAAATTTAAAATAATTTTCTTCCAAGTGCTAGACTGACTGGGCTACAGTCACCTCTAAAGCCACTGAATGGACTTACAGAGGTATGTCAACTTCAATTGACAGGTACAAAACTATTTTTTTGCAGATGCAAATTGGTTCCATGGAAACTAAGGGCTTGATGCTGTGAGCACCCAGTGTTGTCTGGGATGGGCATAGGATTGGGTGGGAAACCTTGGAATTGGGACTCTGAATGTGAAGCCTTGACCACCTCAGCCAGCACAGAAAGAACTGCACCAGCCTCTTTGAGGTTGCAAATTGGCCTCAGAGAGGAAGAAAGTGAGTACCAGGGCCGGAGTAGGAAAGGGCTGGGGTTGAAGGCTTAGAGCACATTCAAACAGCAAACTAGCTTCCATCCTCTTCCATTGTGCATTATCTAGATGGCTGAAAATGGCTGCCTAGATGAGATACAGGACTTGAGATGCAGCATCGATTGCTACTGTCATACCTCTAACAGGGGTCTCAAACTCGCGGCCCGCGGGCCAATTGCCAGGACGGACGGGGCACAGGGGAGGGGCCCTGCGGCCTTCAAAGCGCTGGCGGCGCCCGAGCCAGCCGCAGGATGAGCGGCCCACCACCACCGCGGTGGTGGAATACTTGATGCGGCCCAGCCTCACCCAGACTCTACTTCCAGCGGCCCCCAGGTAAGTTGAGTTTGAGACCCCTGCTCTAACACCATGCACTGGATGCATGTAAGCCTCCTTGTTCAAAGGCATCCATGTATTGAGTGCAGAGTGCATTGGAAAGCACCGTAGATGTTTATGCAATTTAGAAAAGCAAAACAAAACATCATCAATGTTATCTTCATGCTTGCCTGCTGTAAGTGATGTATCAAAGAAACAGATGTGTTTCTATTCACATCCTACTTTAAATATCACTTGGCTCATAGATCAGATAAACAAATCTGCAATGCACTAATATTGTGTTGATAAGCCTTATTATTACAGGAGTACCACTGCTTGCTGCAGCATTTTAATAACAGTTTGTTCCTTCCTCTTTCTTGGGGTGTTTCCAGTCTTGCCTTTGAGTGCACAACCATTTTACTGTATTTATGCCATTTTGGGGTGTAGATGACATCATCTTCCTCTTCTAATACTCCTATATTTTCCCACTGTTTCTCCCCTCTGTTCTCCTTATACAGAAATCCATTAAAGGAAGGGGGAAAAAGAATAACAGCACAATTCCTTCTGATGGGTAATGCTAAGAGTCCACCATGTGGAAATCCCTTTGCACACATGTAACTGCTTGCTGTCCCTGATTTGTTAACAATAGTACAGGAAAAATATTATCATCTCTGCAGATCATAATCTCCCTCCTACAACAGCTGTGCAAATAGATATACCTGGGATAACACTGCATGTATCTGATAAGGTTAGGTAGTGGCCTACTAAAGCTTGTGCCATAATAAAAGTGTTAATCTTTAAGGTGACACATTCTCTTTCTCCTTTTTGTTGCAGCAGTTACAAGGATACTCATCTAAAAGCCTTTTCAAGCAGCTATTTAACTTAAATTTGTAAGCCAAATGCAGATTCTCCTATTGTTTTCCACTTTCTTCTTTGCCCCAGTAATTTCCATGCATTTTAATCTGTATCTTGAATGATGTTTACAAGTGCTTGCATCTCCATCAAGTCATGGGGTGGGGTTCTTTCCTGGAAGGTTGGGTCCCTGAACTGATCTGGAAGCTGAAGCTGGGATCTTCAGCCAGGGCAGGCAAGGGACAGAGCTGATGACTGAAGCCTTTTGGTATCTGCAGTGTCTGAGCTCAAATCCCACTGCTAGCATCATGAAGTGTTTTGGGGGTTCATAAACACAGAGAATGGGAATGAATCCTGGAATCAACACAATTTAACCTGCAGAGTGACCCAACCTCCAAGACATTTTTCTTGGTCTAAAGTGGAGGACAGGATGACTCCCATCCCATTCCATGTAGCTGATCAGACTGGCAACAGAGTCTTTCTTCAACAATGACAATGGGACATAGCCTTTAACTGAAGCAGCCAAATTAGGGGACAAGGGGCACATGCCTCTCCAATCATTTACTGCCATTTTCACCTTCCCCCAACAATTGCTGCCTCCCTTTGCCCGAGGACAGCCAGCTCTGTTTCAGCTTTGCTCTGATCTAACAAAAATGTGTGCATTTAGGGCTTGCCTACAAATTACCTATGATTTTTTAAACTGGGACTGGGATTTTTTAAACTGGGATACCCTACATGAGAAGCTCTTGCCACTGAAGAATCTAGCATGTTGTGGAAACAGCCTGGCAAAATCTGGCCTAACAAATCCAGGACCATAGCAGCAAAATATATTTGGTTGGCAGGCTCTGAAGTGTTACAACTTCAAATATAAGAACAATCTTAACTGGCATCCTCCAAATCTGTTGGGGTGCAACTCTTGTAATTTTCAGCTGGAATGACCATTAGCCATGTTGACTGGGATTTATGGGAGTTGTAGTACCTCCTAGAATGTGTTCTATTCGTAGGGCCAGCATATTTTAAAGACCTGCTGGCTTGAGAATGAAAACTTTCACCCAGAAAAAAATCCATGTTCTTTTCAGATTTCCCCTAGCTTAAACTAGATTAGTTGTTCCTTATTGAAACAACCAGGTAAACACAGGATATGTTCCAAATTTACAAAAACATACAGATCAGGAAGTCCAAGAAAGCATTGCAGAAGGTTTTTAGGGCCAGTCAGGAGGAGACAAAGGAGCTTTTTGTAATGCATCTATCCATCTATTAGCATAGATCTGTCTCAGAGCATGCTTCATGATCAGCCTACAGAAGCTATAATCAGAATTACCCACCCACACACATGTACATTAAGCAGGAGTACCCTATAGGCTTGTAAGATCTATTATTCTTACTTGAAGTTTAAGATCCACCAAATGCAACCAGGTGGAAAATAGTGTGGGTGGTGCAAGATGGAATATGGTAGCTGAGAGGCAGAAACAACTACCTACTGCATTCCTTGAGTGACACACTGAAATAATCTGTTAGTGCTGGTACATACCTACTTCAGACTTACTACAGTTCAGGCTGAACCTTTGCTAGGGGGACATTTTGCTATTGCCCTTGTCAAAGGATATCGAAAATATTTGAACTATTGCAAATGATCCAGCAATTTAACAGTAAATCCCAGTGTACTTTTGACCCACCCTGATCAACACCTGTGGTCTGTTTTGATGCTTTGCGACCCATGGGCTGAACCCTGACTTGAGGTGATTGGCATCAACACACCCATGCATAAGGGGCAGGGGCAGGGGGACATTGATCTGCTTTTTTTCCAAGGAAAAAATGCCTTCTTGATCTGAAAAAAATGGAAGTCTACTGGTCAAACCTAGCATTTCATGTCAACCACAAACCCTAGCTAACTAGCCATTGTGAGTCACTATGTTTCTATATGGCACTTCCTTTGAGCCAGTGTGGTGGAGTACTTAAAAATGTTGGACTGGGGCTCGGGAGATGTGGGCTCTAGTCACAGAGATCACTAGGCTATGGGGGTCTCTTGGGCAAGACACCCCTTAAAAGTGCTCCTTCCGTCAGTGACTCTATCTGAACACCAATCAACACCAAATCTGTATGAACAGGTATGAGTTATTTTTCACAGATCAATTCTATGCATGTCTACTCAGAAAAAGCCCTATTGAGTTAAATGGTACGTAGTCACAGGGTAGTCTGTAGTCTGTATAGAATTGCAGCCTTAATGGTTACTGTACCAAGTCGAACCTGTCTCAATTCTATTCTCCTACCAGCTCCTTGGCTTTGGATCAATCAAGTCACACAGAGCTGGTGCATTTCTCCCAGGAAAGCGGCAAATGATTTTATGCTTGGAGAGCAAATGAGATTAGTCCCTTTTTTAGTAACACAATTAAAATGACAACTTGCTCGCCTCAAACATTGCTGTGTGTTTAATACAACATGCAAAACAGATTTGCAAAATTACATTTGGTAAAAATATGGGTCCTAATCTTGTTGGAAGGGTTTAAGAGAATGAGAAGAGGAAGATTGGTGCTCAAAATATTCTAATTCCCGTTTCTTAGGAAATAGCTTTAAACTGTCCAAGGTATTAATTGGATGAATAAACCTATATGTTTCTCTTAACGTTGTCTACTAAATACATTACAATGAAAGTGAAGATTTTGATAGTTAAATAAGACACTTTCATACAAATAAAATGGCAGTGTTAGTGAACTAACATTCATATGCTGGAAGTACTTGTACTTGGGAGGTATGAGTAAAAGAAATTACATATTCATTTTCTCACTGAAACCGCTTTCCTTATCTGAAAGTTTTCCATCCATTTAAAGTAGAATCTTGCAAATAACTGCTCAATAACTTATGTGCTTTGATCATAAATATATTTCATTTGGAAACAACTTTATCATTATTAGTGGAACTTTCCCTCTCAGACAAGGCTGTAGTGAGATCATCCAGTTCCTAAGACCTGTTGGTTGAGCTCATCAGCAAGAAGGCTGAGCAGAAACACTTGTTAAACACCAGCAGAAAGTGTGACACTTGTTGCATTGGGGTGCTGGCATCACAATGTGGCTATCTTTAAACGGGCCAGTGCAAATCTTCCGGTTTTAGAGAAGGAAAGGATCCGTATGCACTTTCAAATTCTAGATTCAGCTTCTATCCAAATCTTCTTTGCTGTATTAGGATCCTTCCCTTTTCCTAGCCCCAGCTTATATTGCTCCTCTCATGCTGGTAGCCTCTTCATGACAATGCTACATAATTCAGCCCACTCACCTGGTTACGATCTGCTTGCAACACCTGTATAACAGGCCTGCAACCGAAGAATCATGCTGCCTTTGCCTAGCCTCCCAGAAAATTAATCTCTCAAGACTGGTGTGGGAACAGAAATGGCAGGTTGGCTTGTATCCCTTTCTCTTTCATTTAGAGACACCACATTTTTTAAAAGTTCATTACCAGCTGCTCAGTCTCCAACTCTTAACAAAGGTTTTATGAAGCTGGCTTATACTGGCTGCCAGCAAGATTTCCCTCACCAACAATCCCTGCTACCCCGGTTAAGACAACACAGTAAGCCATGCAACTTGCTGTAGGGAGTTGAATATTCAAATGGCAGCCAGCATACCCTAAATAAGGCATGATGAGCATTGATGATCATGTGAACCAGCCCAATCAGGTCAATTGTCTTTTTTTTTCCTGCAATTGTCTATTCTGACTGGGCAGGCTGGTGGCTCCAATGTCAACAGGGCTCTTCATCCATTGCAGCGTTTAGCTTGGGCCTCAAAGGAACGATCCATGGTGCTGAACCCATTCCCATATTTGGTTAGCACCATGGATAGTTCCTATGAAGCAGGTAAGCAATGTTGCAATGGCTGGGGAGTTCAGTCCATGGTAGTATGCCTCAGGCAAAAGTTTTTGCTAGTACTTGCTATGTACACCTTTTTACTGGAGATGTCAGAGATGACCCTAAGGTCTTCTGTCAACAGACCTTTCCCATAGTATATTCCACACCATGATCTGATTTATGGTTTCATAGAATACCAGTGCATTTCTTGCACGACACATTGCAAACCTCATCTGAATCCCTAGTTATAGCTTTACATTAAATATTTACGGGTATTAAGTGAGGTACAAATACAAATCATATGGGAATCATGCCCAATTAGTGCTTATCATCAGGGCAAGCTAACTGTCACTGAGAGGCAGTCTCGCTAGAACATGAAATTTCATGCTTTCCAACAGCCATTCCACACCTACATATTACAAAGGAAGAAGATCACTGATTATGCAGTAGGCTTTCCTGTTATTTAAAATCTTTTTGCCATGGCTTGATTGATCTAGAACAGTGGCTGCTAATTAATGGGCAATCACTGCAAGAAATGGCCTGCGCTAGGCTGGGAGGAAGGCATGAAGCTTTATTTGTTCAGTCAGAGCAAGGGCTGCACAACAGGGACCACTGCAAGCAACTGTTTAAAGTTTGGAGTTGACTGGCAATGTTTCAAAGACAAATCTGGACATTAGCTTTGTGGGGGTTCTAGGGATATTGCTGGTGCTACAAGAAGCAGGTTGCTACAAATCAGTGATGCCTGTTTCCGCCCTCCTGCCATATTTGCTCTTTCTGTGACTTTGTAAATACATAATTATAACACTTTAGGTCCCCAGGACTCTCTCAGCCAAAAGTAACGTGCTCTGAAAGGAGGAAGCCTTGAACTTGTTCCGGTCCTAGACAGAATTTCTATGCACTTGGGAGAGGACAATGTTTTTGGTTTGAGTCTGCAAGAAATGTGGAAAATGGAAGAAACAGCAACTAGGCGTTTGGCTGGTCACACAGCAGACCCTTGTTGGTTGCCGAAGTGCCTGATGGATCAAGACCACCCATTGCATAGTGGCCGGCCTGCGGAATCCCTGCAGCAAATGGCAGCAGTAACACGAGAGCATGGCACTCCACGGATCTGGTTGCAGAAGGCAACTATGACTGGGCACACTTTTTGCTATGCATTGCTCATCTCATTAGGCAAAACCACACCAAGGCATAGGTGAAGTTGGGGTACAGAGAGTTCACATGTAGCATTCACTTGTAGTGGCACCATTTTGTACAAGTGGCACACTTCTCAGAAGGACTGCACTAGGCACATGGAATGACTATGGCGATGCAACTGATACGGGCTGGGGGCGGGGATGGGAAACCAAGCAGTGGCAAGCGTGCCTGGATATGTAAAGCCCAGGCCCTTTCTCAGACCTCGCCATTTTGCCAGACCAACTGGATCAAATGTGCATTTGCAGTAGTTGCTCTGCATGACCAAGGCTGGGCTGTTTGGCTGAAACTTTAGGCACCCACAGACCTGGCTATGCCCCAAACAAGCACTAGTTACTCGTGAGTGAGGTAGGACCTGAAGCTGAAGAGACTGCCCCCTGTAAGAAAATGCTATGACCCCATAGCAGAGACAACACTTCAGAGGCAGCCAGCTTCATTTCAGGATTTGTTAGCTTAATCTATGCACTTGCCACTCCACCACCATTTCATATCACGAAGGTTTAATTACCGTACGACAATATAGGCCCCATGTGTCCCCCATTCCAATATTCTTGGGCTGTTTCCAGGCTACTTTGCAATGAACATACAGAGACATCAGAAGTGCCCAACCTTTTAAGCATGTCTTGCTGGTATGAAGCATATTGCAAATATATGGCAAGCACATTCTGATAAGTGGTACAACCCTAGTTGGAAGCAATCTCAGAATTAGATGATGCATGAGATTTTAAATATTAGCTCATCAGGAAATGCAGGAAGGAGAACGTAAAAATGAAGGTTTTGACCACTTGGGCTGCTGTTGAGTACCTGAACCTGAATAAAGGCCAGGAAGGATCATGTGTTTCCTAATCAGTCAGCATGCACATGTGCACACTTACTTAGTATACATGCATAGGATGACAACAGACTGGCATGCTAAACTTCTAACACGGGAGAGTTTTGTACACTTAAGAATACTTGACATCTTTTTCAAAGAGAACCCTGAGTTTCTAGGAGAAAACTACAGTCCCATTCATCTGTCACTGCTCCACAGAACTTTCTATAAAACACTGAATGCAAGATGATATCACATCGCTCCAGAAAACACAAAATCAAATAG
Organism: Varanus komodoensis; assembly: GCF_004798865.1. Classification (NCBI taxonomy): domain Eukaryota; kingdom Metazoa; phylum Chordata; class Lepidosauria; order Squamata; family Varanidae; genus Varanus; species Varanus komodoensis. The sequence continues at coordinate 4,515,359 of NW_025335922.1, forward strand.
ATCCACAACTATCTGTGAAAAAGAACAAGAAGATTCTCAGAATGTTAGGCTCAATTTGCCTTCTGATCGTATAGAATCCAACACAACCATCTTTGGTTCTACACATTTCCACACATAGTACCACCCCATGTATTTCTATGGAAGAGAATTTCACTACCACATCATAAAATCTACAACAGAATCCTGTACAGGTCAATAGAACTCCACAGATGGAATGCAGCATTAGTGTATGGCCAAAACATCATTGCTTGATGGGACTCCCTGGAAAGTGACCTTCACAGCTCCTTTGTACGATCTTTTGCAAAACAGCTTGAGGTGAAAACCATTTAAAATACAGTCACAATAAAGGTTTACTGCCACACAGCATTATGCAGAAGTTACAGGCAGGAAATGAATAGGATCTCTCTGGAATTTTGCTGAGTATGGTGTAACCATTTCAGCTAGAATGAGGGGAGGACTTTGACACTGCTAATCTATTCCAGGAAAGGGATTCTAGGATGGCAATAAGACTTTAAAAGGGGCCACCTCCAGCAAACTCAATGTTAGGACAATAGTTCAGCACAGCCAACTCTCTGTTTGGCTGGGGGAAATAACACCTTTTGACTTAGGCGCATTAAGTCTGAAATAACCATATATTTTGGTGTGGTCAGCTTGCCTCCAGTTTCCAATAAAACAAACTGTATTATGAGATTCTTTAAGCTTTACATAATACTTGCATTGAGAGGAAACTTACTGGGGACTCCTAAACTGTAACACTTAATGGTGCCCTTGGAAAAGGGAACAGCTGCAGTTCACAGACTATTTACTTTGAAGTGGTAGAATTGTAAATGGCCTGTGGCCTGTGGCCAGACAAAACACAAGAAACTGGTGAAAGTAGAAACTTTTGGCTTCAAATATATCTGCAAAGGAATCTCAGTTTAACAGTTCAATGGATGGTAAACAGTAAGTCATCTAATTACCACAAAATAATATATACTCAAATATTTAATTTATCCTCCATATAAATATGAATAAATATTGCTACGATGCAGCACTGATGGATTTTCACTGTTATGGGAGCTGTTTCACACATCCTCCAGAGGCAAGCATGGGATTGCCCATGGGAACAGACTCGGCGGATAACTTCAGCATTTCTTTGTTGCAGCCGTATTTCACATTGTTATATGTATGCTTCTGATATATTAGGCATACTGCTAGAAATATAGTACATGAACTGGGTTTCGGATGACTAAAGGTGCAACCATATGCTAATTTAGACAGAGAAAAGAGCCAGCCTGGCTGTCTGGGGCATGCTGGGATTTGAAGGCTTTCTTCTGTCTATACGTGTACAGGATTGCACCTAAGACTTATTAAGACCAGGTTTTCTATAGTGTCCCAACTATTTCTGGTTTGGACTAGACATGCCCAGTCATTTTCTGGCTCAGCTGTGGCTTTTAATTGTATTTTTCAAAAATAAACCCATGTTCCTCTTTCTTCCTAGCATAGGATATTTCTTTATGTACAATATTGTGTTTATCCTGTACATTTCTAATCCATCCAAGATCCTTTGGATCAGTATTTCTTTGGAGCAAGTGGATTTAGAACTGCCCTGCTTTAGCAAAGCAATATGAAAAAACTAACTGGTGATTTTTTTCTGAACAGAAAAAAAACCCAGAAGCAAGAATACTGGCTATTAGGCTGAAAAAGGCAGCACCCCCTTCTCCTATTTTATTCCAATTCTCTATGCTCTACATTTAATTTTAAATAACCCAGTGGTCCTTGTCCTATTGTCTATTCAGTCTGGAATTTCCCCATTTTCATGCACTTCCTCAACACTGGAACTATGTCCTACCTTCCCATAATGCCAGAGGGTTTCTTTTCCCTCAGAATTCAGTATCCGTGCTCTACCACCACTCCAATATTCTTGTAGCACCACTGCATTTGAAGCCATGTCAATACATCTACTTCCATTTGTTTTCCATTGCCTTGCAAAGGCAGGATTCTTGTTTCATGATTTGTTAGGAACCCTCTTTTAAGAAAACAACAGAAGATAAAGGCAAGTGAGAACCAAAATAGGATAGTGACTAGAGTGTTTGGTATAGATATAAGAAATAAAAGAGATAATAGAAATATTGTGGTATCTGATGGTCCAATACTGAAAGAAATACTATGGCAATAAGTGCACGTGAGTATATAATTTGGTCAAAGTATTTTCCGTATTCCTTTTTATCAATACTAGCAATGACAAGCATCTGTGATCCTTTATGGACCCATGCTTAACAAGTTTCACCTTTAATTATGGTTTTGCCTAACACTTTGTTTAAGAATGGAAAAACTGCATGCATACTTTTACTGGAGAACAGCACAGTCTCTAGGGAATCTGATTGTGTTTGCATTAGAAAACATCTGGAAACCAGCTGTTTTAAAAGGATATAGATTACTCTAAAATAGTGGGCAAGCAGCAAATCCCACCAACCCCTGCAAGACTCTCTGTAAGGCTCTTAATAGAAAATATGTCCTTTTAAGAAAGGAAGAGACATCTCCTAGCATACAACAATACTGAAATTCAAAATGAACTGTAAAAAAGAGCCATTTTGCTGGCTGGCTGGCTGGCTGGCTGTAGGAATCTAAAATTTAAGAAAAATGTCTGGATGGGGAGGCAAGTCAGGAGAGAGAAGAATTGGCTACATGCTTGTAAAAAGAGCTGTTTCCAGATTTTGAGAGGCAATTTAGAATACAGTTCTATACCTACAAATTTGGTAGTGAGTGCCGCTGAACTATATGGACTTACTTCTGAGTAGAGATGTATAGGTTTGTGATGTTAAAAGTTAAAGAGAAGCTCATGAAATGCTGTATTTACCATTTACCAGCTGTGTAACAGGCAGAAATTCAAAAGTACATCTTTTCTTATCCATGCATTTCTTTCTCAGGGTAATAGCTGCACCTGTTAAATTCCTGCCTGCCAAGTAGCTGTTAGAGACACATGAGTTAGTTGGAAACAAAAGGTGACATTTAACTATAAGTAGGGCCCAAACTATAGATTACATTAAACATGTAGTTAGGAGGTACCAAAAATGTTGTTGTTTAATTTCAGGCATGGGGTGGGGATGAAGTTCTGCAGCAGTTGCACAACAGGGAAGGTGGGGGGTCAGCCCTTGCTTCCTCAGCTGCAGTCCTGATGGAGACCCCCCCCCCCCCCCCAGCAGCCATTAACCTTAGGGAAAAGGACTACTTGCAGAGCTGGGGAGAATCTTAGCCAGGATAGTGATGCAGAGGAGAAGGGCTAAATATGTGCGTGTAATTTAAGAAAGGTTAAATAAAAATGTGCCTGTAATTTAAGAAGGAAAAATGCTGGCATGCTTCCTAGCTATGCAATTCAAGTAATGTCAGGTTTGGCCCTGAGTCAGAAGAGTGTTTGCCAAAGATAGGAAGCATGGTCATAAACAAGGCCACGCACTCAGTGAAAGACAGCATGGGTTTAGTTCAGACTTAGTCGTATTTAGAGAAGACCCACTGAGATTAATAATGGCCACCAACGGGGTGGCTTCAAAAGGGGACTGGGCAAACTGATGGAGGAGAAGGCTATCGAGGGCTACTGGTCCCGGTAGCTCTACATTACGTTCAGTATCAGAGGCAGAATGCCTTTCAGCAGCATTTGTTGGGCGGCCCAAGCAGGAAGAGGGTGCTATTAAACTTACGCCCTGTTTGTGGGCTTGCCATAAGCATATGGGTGGCCACTGTGCAAATGGAAGGCTAGGTTGGGTGGACTTAGGGTATGATCTAGCGTGACTCTTATGCTTCTAATCGGTCTTTAGGTAGTATTATTAACTTGTCCAATTGGTTTCAGAGAATCTGCTCTTAACTATGCTTAAGTCTAGATCAAACCCATAGTAAGGTTTCACAAGTTCCACAGTTTATATTTTGAATATGAAATACCTATCATTGTATTAGGGTTTAAATGTAGTTCTTACTCATTTCCTGGAACTTACAACTGCACAAAGAGTCGAAATAGACGAATTAATGGAGGATGAGCCTGTCAAAGACTAATTAGCTATGTCAGCTAAATAGAATATGTATAGAAATTCCAGTTGCTAGGGATGTATTTTGTGTGTGCGCGCGCGCATGAGTGTGCATGTATGTACATACACACGCATGCACACTCATGCCAGAGGCTCATGGGGCTTCTAGGAAGCATCTGATTAACCAATGTGAAATATGTTCTGGAACTGGATGGACCAAGGGCACCCCAGCCTGAGCTAATGTAGCTAATGATTAAGGATTGTGGGAGCTGTGTCCAATAACTCCTGGAAATAGATTCTTGGTCTGGTATATACGTTTCTTGTTCTCCCAGGGTTTTGCTTCTTTCTTTGTTTTGTCTAGGCAGTGATGCCTTCCATAAATGAGGACTTCACATTTTAGGAATCATCTTCCTACAGTTCTGTTATGTTCTAAATGGTGGGGGTGGGGAATGGAATTTATGAGAAATTTTATATTTAGAGGAAGAGGCATTCCAAACTGTTCCATGGCACACTAAAAAAAGAGGCTTAGCAGTGGATGAGGGACCATATACCTGCAAAAAACCCCATCAAGCCTCTCTCTATTTTCTAAGTGAGGAAGGTGGTCCTCAGTGGAAGAACATGGAGAAAACTCTACAAGGATAATCAATGCAGAAGGTGTTAGAAACATAGAGACAGAGCGAGTCAGAAGGGGCCTCCCAGGCCATCTAGTCTTGATATAGGAATCTAGTGTTGACATAGGAAGTGATCTTCCTTTGCTTGTATTGCCATTTTCAATCTAATTACTGTATTTCCACTTGCAATTCAGTCATTGGGAGAAGTGAGCAAAAGGAAATTTGTGGAAGGATAATATCCTGTCCCTCCTCACCCCTGCAGCCATTGGCACCATTCCCCCTGGCTCGGAGGCTAGAAGTCCAGCGCTCCACAGTGCAGAGGGCACTCAAACAACAGCAGAGCGATGGCCATCACAAAATGCTCATTTCCCAGGATGGCACTGGAACACAAGAGCATTCTGGGAAGAGCAGAACTGTGCCACTCTTTGTGGGAGGCAAGTGCAGAGGAAGAGCAAGAGTGACTTCAACTCACCAAATGCCCCTTGGGGCTCACACCTTTAATGAAGGCACTGAAGGGGCGCAATGAGCTCCTTGTCGGCCTTCTTACCACCCTGCCACACTCCTTGGCTCTGCACCCAAAAGATGGCACTATGTCAGGTGGGGTGCTTGCTGCATCCTTAGTGCTGGATGCAACAGTTGGTCCTCCAGCACGTCATGGTGGGCAGCAGCTTTGCCAGGGAGGGAGAACACTACTGCCCCCATCCCTGCCACCAAGGCTGCAGAGGGCAAAAGGGATCCTGATGTGAAGAGGGATCCTGCTGCCTGGCAAAAGGCAGAGTGAAGCAGGACAACTTGGATGGGGGCCCCCAATGGGCCCTTATGCCTGTCAGTGCTCCTGCCTGTCACCCCCAAGGCACTCTCTGAAGGATGCATGCCCACCGCCCAAATATGGAACTGAGCCCAGATACCTGCTGTGAGCAGGGACAGAGAAGGAACCCTTCCTTCTATTACGATAGAAACCCAACCTTTGTACAACAGTCTCTCAATAAATAGATTTCAAATCTTTCTTATTATTGGAACCCCCCTATAGAGTATTTTTTCTTTGCCTTTAGAACGTATAGGCTGGTACCACAAATATGAAAGTATGCCTTAAGGCACAATCCTACACAAGTTTGGACAGGGAAAAAAAGTTCTACAAGTCTCAGCTGGGAGGTAGGATTTTTTTTCTTATCTAGAGATGCACAGGACGGTGTCCTTAGGCTGTTTTCACAGGTGGTGCTTAAAATGGCTTTTTTGCCTTTTTAAATGTGCAGGAAAGGCTCCTTTAATAGAATCTGCATTCAGTTTAGAAACCACTTGCTCTATCCCATGTTAACCACTTTCACAAACAATACATTCCAGTGACTCTTGGGACACTTGCAGAAATGTCCCTGCGTGTGTGGCATCTGTCCCCATCGCCTGGATTGGCTGCTTGGCAGTACATGCATTCGAGGCTTTCAAATGCCACTGATGGATCACAATAGCCACCCTGAACCTGGGTTGCTTCTGGACAAAATTTTTACTGCAGAACTGATTTGCCTCATTCATGGTATTTACAGTCTCCAGTTTGTAGCCCTGCCATGTTTTCCTCCTCCCACCATCACTACTGCTGCTAATTTTTTTATTACCAAAGCAAAACCAGGAACCTGTTAGCAACCTCCCAAAAGATGGTAGGGATGGTTTTCATGCTTTCCGCCATCAACAGTAGGCTCGGTGGGACATGGATGGGCGAGCGCTGCCGGAGGGGCTTTGTCTCTTCGCTACAACAGCCTGCCCCTTACTGTGGCCCAGGAGATGCCACTGGCTGCATGGCTGCTTGCACCAAAGCAAATCTGTGGTGGCAAAGACCAGCGTGGTGGTAATGGTGGAGGCAAACCCACTGAGGTGGGGGGCCTACAGAGGGTGTCCAGCCAAAGGGCCCTCAGCAATCTCTCCAGGCAACACCGAGAGACCTCCATCTGGAAGTGCCGCAGGTGCTCTGCAAATGAATTCCTGCCTTGCAGAGCTGCTGGGAGTTTTGGTCCAACATTTCTGGAGGGCAACAGATTAGGGAAGGCTGGTTTATAACAGCTCGTCCTGTGTGCATTGCTGGTTTCAGCAAGGGAGGAAGCACAGCAAATGGAACAGAAACCCCCAGAGGGAACACTTAATGCAACCGGCCATGCTGCCTCTGGCCCCTGAAGCACTGCAACATTCGCAGAAAGGCAAGCTGCTAATTGCAGACAGCAGGGTGAGGTGGGGAGATGCTACTTCGTTAGTTGGTGATCCATTTTGCAGTGTTGTAAGAATGGTTTAAAATGGCTACAGAGGATTAGAAGTCCAGAGCCATGGAACAGCCCCTTATTCTCTTGTCATCAGATACAAAAACTGGATTCCTGTACACTTCATGAAAAAGAATCTGTGATTGTGAATTAGCACCTTTATAAAAGACCTAGGATTTACTTTGCACTGCCATCAGGAATATTTCCAAAGCTTATCAGCCAGCTTTGATTTTCCCAAGGGAAGGCAAATTAACTCAAGTCTCCAAGGAAAAGGTAACAAGACAGAGAGTCTGGTGGATCAACCTTTACTGCGATCCCCACAAAACTATTTGATTAATTGTAACTTGTCAAGAATCACTGTGGCACTTAATAGGTTTGTCTTGCTAAAATTATGTCACTAAATAAGATGAAGCCTGTTACAGGCCTCCATAAGCACATAACCTACACATTCTCAGTTTACAGCAAGAAATCACTCTATTGTACATATTCAATATATAATTAAAATAAATCTTCATCGTAACCTCTGCCCAGTAGCAAAATACCATCATTTCCCTTGAATAGATTGGCCTCTCTTGTATAATTTCTCAAAATCATCAGCTTTAAAACTCTTCTCTGTGGGAACTGTGTACACTCCAAAAATAAAACCCAGAAATATAACTTCACAAATGGAGTTTGACAAAGAACTAACATTGCATCATTGTTTTTCTTAGACAAATTATGCAAAATGTAACATTTCACAGGTATCTTTACCATGCAAATGCATGTTGAGTTTCACTGCTGTTTCAAACCCCAAACCACAACGAGCATGCAGATTTTTTCCAACCCAAACTACTGAGTTCTTGGTAATTGCACCTCTTTGGTGTAACCGCAGCCATTTGGGCAAGATTATACCACTTTAAGTGAAGCATACAAACAGAACTGTTTTCAGATGTATGTTTACACAATGTACACTTTACCATTAAAAATAAAACAACCTCCCCCCCCCAACTTAACATGTTACATACATTCTCAAATATATCTCTGTCAAAAGCAAAATTTTGAGGTTAAGGGGGAAAAAACCCAACACCTTTAACTATAAGGCCACCCCATTTGATATGAACAAATTTAAAAAGTTCCCACCAGTAAAAATTTCCCAATATATATATTTTCCATTTGTAACAGTCTTACCAGTTCTTTGACTCTTGCTAAAGAGCAGCTATCAGGTTTTATGTTTCTTAAATGCATAATACAGTGGGAAGTAGGATAGGGAAGAATACAGTTCTCACACACACGCAAAAAGAAGTATGACACTGTGCAACAGAAACAACCTGATATGTTGTTTTGACAAATAATTGTTCCATGGCATCCTCGCTCTTTTTGGGGTTTCTCTTATTCACCAGCGCATGGCCCATCTTCTGTTGGCATTAGTTGCATTTCCACATTCAGAATTTGAACAGCAATTCACAGGATAGCAATACATCCAACGTAGTTCCAAAAATGCACAAGAGTCACATGTACCACCACCTCTTGCTCAAGAGAAGATTCAAGTAAATGACAGCACCTTTGGACCACATCTGCAATGTAATACTCCAGTAGGAAAAGTGAATGTTGTGTATTTGCTCAAAAAATGGCAACAGCAACATTCGGACTGTTTTTCCCAAAATGTCAAGCCCTTCCCTTCCTGAACTTTATACAATGGAGCCTTTTGATGACGACAAATGAATTGACTGGATCCGTGCTGCCAACGTCCTCTGTAAATCCTGGAGTACATTTTGGCCAGAGGAGTCTCCATTCTTGTCATACAGGAGCTGTTTGAAAGCTTCGTTTTCAATGAGTACCATCATATTTTTCAGAAAGTAACCCTCACAATAGGAAGCTAGTTCTGTGACTCCAAGAAACTGAGGAGGGGAAATGAAGGTGAAGAGAGAACAAAATGAAATATGTTTTAGTTAAGCAAAGACCCAGGTATAAGCTGGAAGTGAATGTTCTGTGAAAAGGAATACTTCCAGTGTTAAGGAACCACAAGTCAAAACAAGACTCATGGGATATCTATATTCATTGTAAGATATTTATGCATAATGCTAGAGACAAAACTATCTATGGATCTTATGAGAGAGGACATGGTGCCAAGAATGGGGACTAGGAGAATGCCACAGGAGTCCCCAGTTTTACAGCTTTGCCAGTCTCCCAGTTGCTCTTTCAAATCCGGCAATAGATGATACCACCATAAAACACATTTGGGAGGAAGGCCATTGGCTCTGCTCCATTCAGATGGTTAATGTACTGGCATGGTGAAATGCAGCAGGTATCCATATGCTAGCAGTAAGCATGAATGGTACTCTTGAAAGCAGCTCTGAGCAAACAAAGAACTAATGACTCAGCAATAAGCCATTAGGAACGTCATCTGGTCATTGACTGGAGAGCTCTATTGTAGTGTCATCGCATTAGAGTACTCTAGACCAATGGACACCAGTTCTATGAGACCATGATGGAAACAAAACAAAACTGATACAGAATTGAAAACATTGTTCTACTATAGACCAGAACTTTAAACAGATTTTAAAAGGAGACTTCCCTATCCTGGTGCCTTCATATCAGCCAGCAGTGCTGAATGAGAATTATGGGAGTTGTGGCCCAACACATCTGCAGCACACTAGCTTGGAGAAGGCTGCCACTGAGCAATGCGGGGAGCCCATCTCCCAGCACATATACATCAAACTTGGCAGTTTTGTTTCCACAAAACACAAAGACTGGAATTCCCCATATTGCAGACTCAGCTAAGGAGTGGTGTGCTCAGTCTGCAGCTCACACTCATAGGAATATGCCTCCACTTTCCTTTTTAACTTTTACAAAGCCAACTGAATAACTGGAGCTTTAACTTGGAAGGTAGGAACAGATAGATCAGAGGCATGGATATTATAGAAACTGGTCATTATGATCATATGGCAAAACAATGCAATTCTTCAGCAAAGTCTTATTTGAAATAATCTGTGGACACAAAAAGGGAAGATGGAGACCTAAAGGCTGACTGCCTGTTTGAGTAGCATCTTCGTATGGAACTGATCTTCTAATGGTCAGATCAAGTTGGCTCCTCTCACAGAAGAGAAAGTCAACATTTTTCAACCTGATGACTCAATTCCATTTCAGAGAAGCTCTTAGGGGCAACTGTGGGCAACTATAATGGCAGCCACTGAGTGCAATGCCATGTACTCATCACAGCACATGAAAAGGGGCCCAGGGCACAGGATGCCCTCTGCTGATGCTAGGCTTGGTTACAGTCACTAGTGCTTAAGAGTAATGTATGCTATATTAGTAATGCTGCATTACCTTAGCATGATTATAAATATCCACACAGTTTTCTGTGTTGATACTTTTTGCACAGATGATCTCACAGTGTCGTTGCAAAGCTTCAAGCTGGAAAAACTTAGCAGCAGATAGAAGCTGAAAAGCAGAAGAAATGATTATAATAGGTTCTCAGGAGGAAGAAGAAATAATTGTTTTGTGCATGAGGGGGGCATTTAAAGACACATTTCTAATTTTCCCCTGCTGACTTCCTGCTTTTTCTTGTACAATTCATATTGTGCAGAAACAGCAGAAATGATACACCTTTGTGGTATATTTGCACCTTTGCACTGACTATACGGTATGGTGTTATCAAACTTAGAGGATCCATTGTCAGCGAATATTAAACTAAAAATAGGTCAGATCAAATGTCAGATTTCAGTAAAGAAACGGTGAAGTGCATAAAATAAGAAAACCAAAAGGTAGACTCTGTTGTTGTCATAGCTGTCAAAGAACCCAGGAGAATGGCTTTCTAATTAAAGGTTTTATTATGTGAACACTGACCAGCTAGGCTTTGAAGTATGAATGAAGAGTACTGCAGAAGTCAGTTACAAAAGAAACAAAGTTCAAATACCGGCCATTACAGACAAGCTTAATAAGAAGCTGATTCCAAAAGGAATATCTTTCTTCCCTTCCAAACTGCAATAAGTAAATCAAGCCTTCAAGAGAGATGATTTTGTTTAAAGGCCAATAGCTTGGCACATCTGACTCTTCTTAACTGGTCTGCCATCTTTACCTAATGGCTGTACCTGAAATTAATGAAGCTAGGCTCACCCAGTTCACATTAGTATGCTTATTAAACTTTCTCAGTGTTTGAAACCCAGTGCTTCTCAGTGACTCTGGCTTACCTCTGGGTCCACTGGGCTTGGAATTTCAGCTATGGATTCTAAGCCCTCTTCTTTGCCTGAGCCATCATGTTTCCAAGAGCCTTAAAGAATCTTTTGTAGGAAGAGTGGGCCCAATCCTTATAGTTGTAACTCCACAATTTCACCTCCATTTTTTTCTGTCATACCATGCTCACTGGTCAAACAGAATTTGCAGGTTCTTACAGTATGTTTATTTATTTTTCAACCTGCAAAACTTCTTTAATCATTATGTGTCAGAAAAAAGTATCATTATTTTTGGCAGAGCATCATACTGCCTTGAAACAGTTGTTTTCATTCAACCAAAATATCTCAGCAAAATGAGAAGACTAAATACAGCTTTATTACTATGATTTTTGCTTTGAACTATGTCGGTCTGGTTCAATCTTCTCCTCCTTCTTGTCCTCTAAATGTGTTAGACTAAAATTCTCATCACTCCCTGATGGGAGATGGAAGTTGTAGTCTAAAACACTGAAGGGAAACAGTCTGGGGCAAGCTGCTTTGATAAATGTATCTTTCTTTGTTCAGCTCTCCTCCTCTTTAATACTTGCTACTTCACCTTGCTACAATGGACTGATTTGTTCATTTAATGATGAATCATAACCCTTTTCTACTTCTAAGACTGCAAGAGAAGTCATAATAAAAAAAACCAACAGCCTGGAGAGGAGATCTTTCCTTTTTATTTGACTACTTATTTGTGTAATTACAGTGAGACCACACATCTTCTGTATAGTCTGAAATCTTGGCAGCTAAGCAGTGTAGGGCCTGGCAGAAACCTGGATGGGTGACTTAGGGGTTGTGAACTACCTGGAGAGCTCAGCTATGGGCAGTATAGAAATGAACAACAACAACAACATCATCACCACCACCACCACCATCACCACTGCAATTATTGGTGCAAAATGCCTCTTACCTCCATGATTTCATTGTTTTTAATGAGAAGTGACTCTGAGCCCCCACAGTAGAGATACTGCATAATAAGCTGAAACAAACCAAAGATGACAAAAAATGTAGCTGTAGTTGTCTCCCTACTCTCTACTCTGCAAGTACACTGCTTGTTTATTGTTAGGGTGATCTTTACTTCAGAGTCTGTTCCACACTGAAGTAAACAGTCACTTTACTTCAGAGACTGTTCCACACATGAGGAGGTTTATTCCAAAATGTAAGAAAGAAAAACAAACTTGTTAGAAAGATGTAAAACACCCTGCACTTAGCTTTTCATATCTGGGAACAAGCTGTTTGTTTCTAAGTGCCTCTCATACTGTCAGGACTCAGATGGAGTCAAGATTTCTTGAAAAGGGGTTCTCAATGTTAAGGTATCTTTGAGCTGTAACACTAAAAGAGTGCCACCTTCTTGCCTAGCAGAGCTCCTGTGCTTCTATCAGCAGCCTGATAGGAAGAATTCTAGTAGGCAAAGGTTTGTGCAAATGTAACAATGGAGAAAGCATCAGCTGTCATGCTCTTATTAAAGGCAAAAGGGGCCCTACAAGAAAATTGGCACCTCTTCTTTGGTACAATCACAAGATCAGTTCTCTTGATTATACATCCTGCATGCTTGTTTGTTTTCATCTCATTTAGGATATACCCAAATTGGGAATTGCTTTAGCATAAAGTTCAGAGGAAGAATTTCCTAAAATGTAGGAACAGTGATTGCAGGAGATCTCCTTATGGACATCAAACTTTGGGATTCGCTCTCTGAGGCATCTGATACATTTAAATCCACCACTTAATTGAGGCTTCTGCTTCCAGATTTTATTTGTTATTTTGCAGGATGAAGACTGGCCCTTATATGTGTAAATATAATTTGCAATTCTTTTGTTTTCCATTTGTTCCATTACACAAACACAGGGTGGTTCTACACTATAGCAGAATTACGAAAATACAAGTGTCTGATAGCTAGGCCTCTATTAGGCCTCATTATCTTCATCCTATGGAAAGCCATGGAAATGCTCAGAAAATGCAAGAGAGGCCTGCAGGATAATCAAGTTGTGTAAACTCCTGCACATACTGTGGGTAAGGGACATGAGAGCGTAATAAATGCTTCATGCAGAAAAGTGTTTTGCCTCCCGCAGACAGTTGATTCTGAACTGTAACCCTTACACTCGACCTATGCCTGGCATACAAGTAGAGGACTGATACAAGCCCAGAACAGAGCACAAGTGCCTCAGTGGAAACCCAGGATGGTCCATGAGCAAACATCCTTCACATTAGGTAATCTGATACATTAGAGTATCTTTCACCTTGAAAGCCAAATCTCATAACAGAGAAGCCCTCTGGAATGGTTGGCAGGCCCAGAGGCAAAAGGGGTGGGGCAAAAATTAAACAGCCAGTAACTAAGGCTTCGGAGAGGCTTTTCAACCTTTCAGAATGAGGAAAAAACTGCACAAAAGCCAAGAAACCATGGAATGGTCAAGGGATGGCAGAAAGACCAGGGGTCCAGGGAAACAGGGAGTGGCCTTCTGGTGAACCTACCTGGCCCCAAGGTCAAGGTTCTGCATCCCTTCTGAAACTCAAGGGAGCAAAGTCCTGACAAAAACATTGACACTGGAATTAGATTCAGAATCTTTAGAAAAAGAACTATAAAAGACAGGTCTGAATTTGTGTGAGCACACCTGCTGAAATTTCTGGAGCCAGAGGGGTTACTAAGGAGGATTTGCAAGGCCTAGGAAGGGGTCCTGTGTAAGCTACCCCACTAGTTCCCTTGACCTGCCTAACTGATGGATCTGAACATTAGGTTCCTTAACAGAGCTCAGCTACCCTGGTGCAGAATTCCTAATGTGTCAGCTCTGCACAGATCCTGCACAAGCAGTTCACAGCAGCATCAGTTATGTGCAGGACCATAAAACTGAAAACACCAATCACACGTGATCTGGCTGCAACTTCAAATATAATACAAATGTTGCTACTGAAAAGCAGTGGAAGCTTTAATCATCACTCATTCATGCCATGAATTTTCCTTCCCACTAATTGCTATCCATACACCTTACCTGGAAAATGGGATACTTCACATAGCTGATCTCAATAAAAGTGCTGTCAGATGCAGGTTTGCTGGACAACAGGGCTTTAAACCTAGGCAAAAAATATTGACAAGTACAAGTCTCTGGCTATTTCAAGTGCGAAAATAAGCTAAATTCTTAGACTGAGGTTTGTGGCTTGAACATCCACGTGGCATTTTGTCCATATTAGAAGGAAGTTACCTAACTACTGCAGCTGCTACCATAGCATGAATGTGCAGCATCTGAATGACCAATACAGAAAAATATACCAGGGTTTTGAATGGGCCCCTGCAGCAGTCTCATCAAGAATAGTCTGACCTGTACTGAGCAGTAGGTGACAATGGGCTTCTCCACATGAGGCCTTCAAACACGAGGCCTTCAAACCATTTTAACCCATCATTTTATTGAGGTTTCTGCTGATGGGTTTTTATTGGATTAAGACCAGCTCTTTTATGCTTTTTTCACAGGGTTTTGCATTGGCTGAGTCCACACAACACATCAAGCCATAGTGGGTTGATTGTTTTTGTGAAGTACCATGACAGACAATCAGGCTCACTATGTTACTTCATTCCGTTCCCTCCCTTTCTTCTTCCATGTGGCATCCCAGGGGATACTGCAGGGACAAGTTTCCCGTCTCTGACAGCTGCTATCAGAGACTCCTGCTGCACAAACAGAGCTTATTTTCGTAATACTGCTTGTGCCCTGAACTGCAATGGGGTGGGCAGAGGGGCCTCGATCAACGTCTCCTGCCTCCTGTTTCAGGGAAGAGCTCCAGACCAATGGCTGCAGAGGAGAGTGCCATGAAGCAGATTGGCAGGTCCTGCCTCCTGCCCAAGAAGTCTCCTCTTAGGCAAGAAGTGGGAGAAGACAATGCTGCTGGCACCACTGTGTTCTGCTGCCCCACCGGGTCCTTGTCCAGATGACATGATATCCCACCAATGACAACAAACCACGGTAGGTTGCTGATCTCAGCCAGATCTTTCTCTGTCTTTCTATATATTCTATTGCACAACCACAAGGTGGCACTGTAGTATAGAGGACTTGTGAGAAAGCATGACCATATCGTAGCGTTTTATAGCGCTAGCACGCAAGCTCTTTATTAGCCCATTATCTTCCTTCTACCAAAAAAAGACACAGAAATGGTCGGAGAGCATGGGAGAGACTCTGGAGGAGGATAATCATTTAAATCACCTGCAAGCTCCAACGGGTGAAGAATCATGAGCACATGGTAAATGCTTTCTGTATAGAGGCCCAGTATAATCCTCCAAGCCATGAACACTGATTCCTGCATATCACCTTCAACCAAACATGAACAGTCCAAATCCTATCATTTTTTTAAAACGGCAAACTGTCCATGCCAATGAAGTTTATATGTGGGGCAGAGGAGGAAAAGCCCAATACTTATTTGTATTATTTAAAATTTTTAAAGGTTTTGTATACTCCATCTATGCAAAATTTGGGGCAAGAAGGAAAGTGTGAACTTATTCTTAAAAACAATCAGGGCTGCAAACCTGTGCACACATTCCTGGTAGAAAGTCCCATTCAAATCCATGGGGCTTACTCCAGTAGAAGCACACAGGAGCACTGTAGCAGAAAGCAGGCTGCCTGGGAAATACAGTTGTACTGGGATTATATTGAAAGCTGAGGTTTATGTCAGCTTTCCCCAAACTGGTACCTTCTGGATATGTTGGAATACAGCTCCCACTTCATGCTGGCCAGGGATGATGGGAGTTGCATCCAGAACACCTGGAAGCCAACAGGTTAGGAAAGGTGGTTTTATATTATATAGCTATTATAAACCCCTCTACAATTTGCTGGGAGCTTCTCCAGCTTACAAAGCATTCCATATTCCTGAAATCTGTAAGCTCTCGTTGTATAACCTATAAAAGCTCCCTGCCTTATAAAATTTCTCAAACACACATACTGTGTTTTGTCATTTTTATTTATAAATACTTATTTCTACCTGGGAGATGCAGTAAACAGTAATACTCTGTGTGCATAAAATGGTCTTCCTTCCACAAGGAATGTAACATCTGACATTTCCTTATTGTTAAGAAAGTGAGGATCTGGAATCATAAAAAGAAAATGAGCAGGAAAAACATTAGTTTGCAACTAAATTAATGCACTGGCATACTTCTTTGAAATTAGTTTGAAAAACTACCCGAGATGGAATGTATTTTGTTAGATGCTTGAACAAAAAAAGTACAAAGTTATTAAAATACATTTTAATATTTTTAAAGGGGAATGGCCAGCTGCCATAGGCTGCGTTTTTGGGAAAGCAGATGAATTCTGAAGAAAAATTCTGTTCTTCTTCTCTAGTTATTCTTGTCTTTACCTAAGAATATTCCTAAATATTATGTTGCCTTTTATACTGCCGCTCCTTCCACTCGCATGGCACACTAGAGCTGTATTCAAAGTGTTCACTCACTCAAACAACAACATGAATGAGATTGCAGGGCCATGAGTTTAGACCCAGTCCCAAAGTCCTGGGACCCCTCCTACACTCCTGAAGAACCATTTCTGCAAGGGAACTTTTTCTAGCTATGGAGAGCGCCCCCCCCCCCACACACACACACACAAATTAAATTTAGAACTTGGATTTTCCAGAGTTGGGTAATGCTGAATATGGCTTTCAGGAGCTTTAAAACTGGCTTTAACTTCCAAGGTGAATAAAATTGTGTGCACAATAGCATGGAAAATGGCTATAATTTGTTCTGCTTTATCGACTGCATGGTACTGTAATTAAAAGAAAGGCTCAGAGTAAAATTTCTTCCATAAATGAACATGAGGCTCCCTCATTTTCTGCAGTCATTTCCTTTGTTCATAATAAATGAAAGCAATCAGTGAAAAATGTAATAGTGACATCTAGTTGGCTTGCTAGTTGCAGATTCTTTCCTTATGTTTCCTGTGTTATGCTATGCACGAGAAGTACAAGGAGGCAACAAAAGAGAAAGACATAGTTCTAACATTGAGAGGACAGTGGTTTGCAATATGAATAGTAAAAGTAAGGAAAGAATGCTACCCTCTCCTAGAAGTTTTGGCTGTTCCCTTTCCTCTAAGACTTATGATATTGAACTTCATGCCTGTTTTGAAGCTCAAAATATCTGGAAGGCAGCACATTGGGGAAAGGCAGTAACAGCTAAATAAGGACCTATCAAGACCAAATAACAGAGATCTACAACTGGATTCCCAAACTCTTTAAATTTTAGCAAATTACAGCCATGGAGCAAGGGCAATTCAGAACGGCACTACAGACTGAAGGCTTATAATCCTTCTGCCCCACTGGTATTTTTCAAATAAATACTACCCCCACCCCCAGCACTGCAGTTTGGAAACTCAAAGCCAAACTACATGTGAACATGAGTTGTACACAAAAATGAATTTCATCTGTTTAGAACCTTCTGCTGATCAGTCATACTGATGCCTCTGAGCTCCGGTATTATAAGAAGAATAATTTCTCTGTACAGTTCAGAAGTTCTGTAAAAAAAAAAAAGATCTGCATACAAAAATCACATGTTTTTAAAAGTGTGGATTGTGATGTGAAATGTTAAACACGGATATCTGGAAGGCAAAATATCAGTCTTCTGGAAGAGGTCCAGCTTCAGGCTCTGGTGTCCACCAAATCAAAGTACATCCCTAAGCTGCAGAGCAGTTGATGTATTTCATGGGTGGTTTCCTGAGGCAACTGGTGGTCCCTGAAAGCTGGACTAGATGGACCCTTGCTCTGGCCCAGCACGTCCTTTACATCCTTAGAGTGGGGGCCAGCTACAACTCCAGGAGGACTGCGTTCTGTACTTTGGGAGCAGCACAGGAGAAAGCTCTTTCCTGCCTGCAGTTGCCTGACAAGTTGGCCTCCACAAGTGGGAATGTCTTCACAAGGACCTTTTCTGCTGACCCTGAAAATTGAGCAGGTTCATATCGAAACAGGCAGTCTCTCAGATAGGTAGGCATTACACTATATAGAGGTGTAGATACTAAATATGGTGCTTTGAACTGACCCTGGAAAACAACTGGCATCCTTTTAATATTGGAGTTATGTGATCATGCTATCACACACTGTCACCCAGTTGCTGCACGTTGCATCAACAGAAGTTCCAGCTGTACTCCAACGCCAGGCAGAGCATATTACAATATTCTGTGAAATAAACATTTTCACTATCCTTGCATCTTGAAAAACACATGACTTAAATGTCATTTTGTCCTCAAATGTCTTGCACTGTAATCTGCTCAAACTGAGTAAAAGGGAATAGCTTTGTGACTGAAGAAACGGTCAGCCCAACACCACAGTTCAAATCCAGCTGCTGCTGAGAACAAGATTTCCCCTAAACTTGATCTGCGTGTAAAGGATACAGACATACAAAATTAAGGCCTCCTGTGCTTCTGCTGCAGGCATACAACTAAGTGCATGTACATCTGAACACCAAACCTGGTTGTCTCCAGCAAACTGTCTAACATAATGGATTTTGTCTGGAATGCTACGAAGTAAATGCTTTGCAACCGACTGGGGGTTGCTGAGGGTTCCATTTGACTTCATTTGTGCAAAATGTCCTTGCCATGGTTAAGGCATTTTCGTAGTTATCTTAATTTCTTCCAGTGGCCAAACTCCCATGAACCAAAGAGTGTCACACAAGAGCCCGGCTACCACATACTTACCTAAACGAGAGGTCTGCTTGCGTTTGATTTCAATGAGCTTGGGAATAGGATATGGTCCATAGCAGTGAGTGAAAATGACAGCCAGTTGTTGACTTATCACTTCATTCTAAAACAAACACAGATGCAACAAAAATAAACACAAAAGGCAGGCACAATTTGAGAAGTCACTTTGAATTTCCTGAACAGTGCATGCTCACGGGGTCCTGAAAGTGCAAGTGCAAACATTTCAGGGGATTCTTAGCCACTTTGCCATCATCTTCTGGAACTGGCATAGGCTGGCTGAATAATTATGGGTATTGTAGTCCAATGTATCTAGAGGGCACCAGGTGGAGGAAAGCTGCTAGATACTCCTGCTGCAATGGAAGTTGGCCGACCAGAATGCCAGGGGATGCTGCATGGATATATCCTAAGCACAGAGTTGCTGCTACTTCACTCAAGAGCTATGGCAGCACTTCCGAGTGCTCCCATGCTCCATGACGAACTTCTGGGGTCTGTGCCCTTTCTTACACTTTTGCCAAAATGGCAGCAAGTGAAACTAAAGACAGCAAAGATGGATCTCCAAAGCCTTCCATCAATTGAGGATTCATGGAGAACTTAAGACAACCTTGGCAGGATGACATCTTAGTGGTAGAGCCCATGCTTTGCAGCAGAAGTGCCTGTGTTTGCTATTAAATAACATATTTATCCTGCTCCTCTGGAGTGGCTTATACATAATCAGTAAAAGGAAGACACTTGCTGCCCAGAAGTTTACAACTGCAAGAGACACAACACACAAAGGAAAAGGCAAGTCTTTCAGCAGGGCAGGTGGGATGCTGCTGCTTCCCCTTATCTCCTTTAGACTCACTCCCTGGCATTTCCAGTTACATTTCAACTATTAAAAGGATCAGAGAGCAGGAAAGACACTTTGCTGCCCAGAAAGTTGCTGCTAGCCTAGTCCAGATGGTCCAGTGCTAGTCCAGATGGACAAATAGTCTGATCTTGGAAAAGGTAGGCACCTATATTGATGTGCTAAAATGGATTTGAGAAAGTTTAAAGAGAGAATTGCCCTGTCCAGGAAGACCTAAGGCTAACCTTCTCTAAATGCTGCATTGCAACATCTAAAACAAGGAGTACTTGAAAGGCATCTTCAGTACCTGAGCTTGATGTAAGAGTTTCAGGTTGCCAAAAGAACTGAAGCACAATGCCATGGACTCTTTAAAAAGTCCAGAATTAGGCAGATGCTAAAAAAGAAAAACCCATAAGGCCAGACTGTACTCTTTTGTAGTGTGTGCACCTCCTTCTGTCATCAATGGAAACTGATCAGATGAACCCAAGGGCAGACTTTTATTTCTGCTTTCCCTTGATATGATGCCACCCAAAACCCAGTTTCTGCTACATTTGCTCACCAAGGAACCTTGAGACAGGCACTTGCAGCTAGAAAAAGCTTATTTACAGACATCCTGGCACAGGGATTGTTATGGACTAAAACAGCAGGAAAATTTTCAGTTTCACTTCCAGAAAATAACTAAATTGGACTCCATGCATCAAAGCATTTTGAAATAAAAAAGCACTCTTCATACAGAACACTAGAGAGCACTCCAGAAAGGAAGCGAGTGAAACAGCACTAAAATTTGCAAGTAAAAAGGAAATACAAAAAGGATCTGACTGTGCCTAGGGAGTAAAGGAAAGATGGGGGCATTGACAGGAAGTACGTGACAAAAAATGATACAGGAAGAATGGTCACTAAGGGAAGAAAAGGAATGGCAAAAAATGCATGTTGTGGGTGAATTTAGATTTACATGAAGGAGAGGGGGACCCATGTGCCCCTTGGAAGATGTAAAGGCCAAAAGTACCGTACAGTGAACTCTCTCCTACATGCATCTCCTTCAGACACCCATTTGTGGAGACCACTTTTGAAAGATTGCTTTGTGGGAAGCTAAACTGTTAGGGGTGAAATGTTAAAGGTGTACCAACAGTCCCTGAACAATTGCCATAAAGCCTATTAATTTGTTAAAAATTACTGTGAGAAAGCATCATCGCCATAAAGAGAGGAAGCAAAAGGGGAGAGAGGGAGATCTAGGAAGCAGGCCTTCCTGCCCCACCCACTCAGAGAGGGAAATCTCTCCAGAATTATCTTGCTGCAAAGAGGCGGCACTGGTGAGTTTGGATGGGAGGAGAGTCTAGACATAGTCTCAGTTTCTCCACTTCTGTAGGGGTCCTGCGTCCCTAAGAATGTGGAGGGCTGACTATATGTGATCTGACTTGCATATTATGAAATTGTAAAAATGTCAGAAATGAAATTAATGGGACACAAAGCTAAGAAAAGTGTTGCAGGACGTAAACAGAGAGCACTCCATTGTTCGGTCTTTTACTTTTTTGGAACCAAAGGATGGCTCATCTCTGAATCACACAGAACTCTTTATTCTTCTGACTACCTTTCGAAACTAAACTGCACCAGCCAACAGGGGGATATCCACATCGATACTGACAGTGACTGCAGCCCTCCTCCTCTGCCTTCAGCAGTGGTCACTCAACACTTGAGCAATCTCCTACTGCTTTGTTCCAATCAGACATTTCCAACAGGAAGAAATTACTCTTCTCCCTCCTTCTGCAGACTGAGAAATGAATTGATCTGCACATTAAAAAGGCAAAGTGATTCATGAGGACACCAAGGGCTTGGACTGGTCCTTAGCCAGTGCGGCGTCATGCTTCTCTGGTCATCTGATGCTGTTACCATAAAAAGAAAGTCTGCTCAGGTCCTCTCAAGTTCTCTTTGGGGAGAATCTCCTGAAGGTCCTCCAGCATAATTCAAGTGTGCCCTGCATGTAAAGCAATTAAATGTTGCTTTGGAAGGCTGCTCCCATGCGATTACAAGTTGCACAAATTATTGATATTAATCAATGCTTGTGAGCAAGGGATGCCCAGGAGCTGGGAGCTGGTTTAAAGCCCTTCCTCAAAGGAGCACAATTCATCAGAGGAGCTGCATGAATGTTTCCCTTGGTGACACCTGGGAAAAATGCCAAGACTTTGTTCTGAAAGGGTTTTTTTCAGACCTGTGTTATCCAGAGCTCAGATCCAGGAACAGAATCAACGGTCTACAGGTATGAGACCAGGAGAGGGCACACAAGTCCTAGCATTAGTGCACCTTGGTTCCAACCCAGGAACGGTCCCTAATACCTCCTATTTATGAAGGGGTCTTTATGAAGCCACTATTTAAATATCCCTTCAGACATCTTATGATTAATGGTTTAAGTGCAAGATAATCCAATCAAATCCAGGGTTAATTTCCAGATAAATCCATGCTGCTGCACACAAATTTCATATGACACAGGTTTATTGTGCATTACAGTAGCATGCCACACTGGTGTACCTGATGTTCACTTCTCATATGGAGAATGCAAGATGCACATTTATGAAGGTTTCGGGTCTTGGTTACTCTGAACTGTTTAGACAGAAAAGTGCTGAATGTGATGACAAGTACCACTACATGCCACATAAGCCCCCAGCATATGGAAGAATCCACCTTAGGAAAAAAAGAATCATGCCACGGATGATGCAAAGGGCCCAATCAGGAGGCAGAGGTTGCTCTGTGCCTCAAATGCTGAGAGCGCTGTAGCAGGCATTTCGTCCATTACTTCTTTGAAATGGAGCACTCTTTTTCTCTGGATAATGCATGCTTCAGTCATGTATTACATAAAACAAACAGTAATCATACAAAATGATCCTACTAGAACTCTAGTGAAGTAGCACAGTGAAAGAAATTGTGTTCTTTGAATTACTATACTTCCAAAGTATGTAAAAATAATGGATTTTTAAACAACTATACTAATTAACCCCACTCCCAAATGGGACTTTTATATCAATACGTTCCTGTTACTGCTTGTGAAATGTGCAAAAGTAAACCAGACTCTTTTCTTTTCAGTACCAAGCCAAAACCTTTTTATTTTCCCATTATTTTAAATGTTAATTGTGTTTTTATTTTGGATTTTGTTAGTGATGCTGTACCATATTTTTACTTTTATTTATTTATTTCATGGTGTTGCTACCCTGAGACATTGTGAAGAGCAGGATACAAGAACTAAAATAAAATAAAAATTTAAAAATGCAACATCTTATTGACACATTTTTCTATTTCAGGACTGCAGAGGGGTGAACAGTGGTCAGAATTCATTTGCAGGAGGGCTGGCCTAAAGCAATCCCAGCAGCTGATTTCACTGCATTCAAGATGGGAATGAGGTGAACTCTGCTTTCCCATACGTGATTTGGCATGGATTTTTGACAGGGAGGGAGGGAAGGCAAACCTCAGGGGGTGTTAGTACTTACTTGCAAACTGAATTAAGAAGTGGTGAGGGCTTCTTTCTGTCCTTTCCACCTTTTACACATTAAAAAGCCAAGTTGTGGCTTGGCTAATACCTCAACAATTCCCCATTGGTTCTTATCATTTCCTTGAGAATGCCTGATTATGTAGTGTCATTGCATCCACAAGGCAATTCCCCTCTCCATACCCCGATCATACATGAAACTGTCTTCACCACGTGGTTTGGCAATTAAAGATGTGAAAGTTTAGAAACAGTTTGAAACCTTCCCGAAAGGCCCTATTATTCCCACCCCTGAACAGAAGGTATTGGAACCATTTTTTATCCCTCCATTTTAAGGAGGGTTATACAAAGTGAATTTCTGAAGCAATTCTATGCATGTTTGGAAGAAAAAGGCCATAAAATTGCTAGCTTATCCCAGCTAGCAAACACAGGATTGCACCATTAATGGTTTAAAACTGAAATCCAGGAGAAAGCTGCATTTAACTCAAGGGAAGCTTTGTCTAAATAGACACATCCAAGACTGGACCACATTGTTAAAGTGGGAAATAAATTTATGTTTGATAAATTAGTTGATATATCATGTAGTTCAATCAACATGTAATTCTGATCAAATTTTACCCCCTCCATTTTTGGAGGGGTGGAAATTTTCCTCTCTAATGGAAACACCCCTATACTTTATTGTAGTATTGCATTTCCAAAAGAAAATGCTTCATATTTCTCTAAAGGAGAGATTCAGAATCTGTGCATCTCTTTGTCTCAGGGTTTCTCATAGAATTTCAAATGGTCCTGGAAAAAAATTCCCAGTAAACTTCCAGCGGGTGTTCTCAGCAAGCCAAATGAACTGTTAACCCTTCTCAAAAATATTTCACAGGCAGGAACAGAAATACGAAAAAGGATATTCCTTGGATCTGAGATCTGTCACAAAAATCTGAGGAAATGCAAACAATGCCCTCCTTGTGCCATTCTAAATAGCCAGTGAGATAAAACTATACTCTCAGCTCATGTGCTTATCAGTCTCTCTTGCCAGTATTTTATTGCGTGACTGGAGTGACTCTTAGCTTCACTACAAGGCTTTTGCTTCTGTAGTCTCTCCGGCTCACTGTCAATGTCAATATTAAGCTGTCCTTGCAGGAGATGGAGAGCACCAACCCTCCTTTTAAAAACCATACATCCAGAGTGGTGCATTTGGGAAGCAGGAGTTCAGAAAGTGGCTGACATCCTGAAACTACACCATGTTCAGCAGTACAGGAATGTGTGCTGTGTTCACACAATGCTTCCTCTCCAGTCCCTCCTCCACTTCCATCCTTCATCATTTGCACTTCCATCTCAGGCAGCAAACTATGTATTGTGAGTCACAGCCCGAAAACAGAGTGCACTCCCTAGCCTGAAACTCCAACACAGAAACTACAAAAGGGGTGAGCCGCATGCTACCCCTGGCCTTTTTATGGTCTCCCCCACTATAAAGCTGCTCGGCCCCCGTATCTGCTGCTGAAATTTGGTCGTGTGGCAGTGCAAGGTGGAAATTTCATGAAGACAAGGTGTGCAGGAAGTGCAGTGCTTGTTTTAAAGCAAAACCACACTCCATGGTCACTTTTAGTAGTGCGGTCACCAGCATAAGAGAAGGCTTTGGCGAATGGGGCGGCATAAAAATGTTTAAATAAATAAATAAATACATACATACATACATACATACATACATACATACTTTCCACAGACCTTGTCTGAAAGAAGAAAGCACTTTTTTTCCAAGAGACTGAATTTCAGCAGCAAATTTGGCGGCATTGCAGCAGTTCCAGTAGCAGCAAAAGTAGATTGTGTGTGTGTGTGTGTGTGCACGCACGCACGCACGCAGCTCAAAGTGGGTTGCAGGGGAATTCCTCCGCCCACTGCTAGAACATGCCTATTCCAGAACTCTGGGATGTAACTAATGAAATAATGAGCTTGAAAGGAGAAGGGAAAGGGTGCTTGGCTTTTGTGAACGGAAAGCTCTGCTATGTGATGCCAAACCATGACTTGTTACATGTGAATTGATATACTACGTGTATACTTCAGAGCTCTGGATACTATCCTCTGGATTTTTGATGACAGCATTTCTATTTATCGGACCGGTGATATTTGATTATCTACTTATATAAAGACTGCTTTGCTCAGAAACTGTGATGCTTTTAGTGCTGCAAACCTCATGTTTTGTTGCAGTTCAATAATTTTACCTGACTTTAATTTGTTTGTGCTTTGTAATATAAGCAATGTAGAGTGTTTATAAACAAAGAGCAGGAAGTAATCACCACAATCATAATCGGAGTAACTGTTGAACAGCAAAGGCCACAATTTTACCTACCTTACTTGCCTTCAAGATCTCAATCATCAAAGGCAACCCTTGTGTGACGAGTTCTTCAGTGTATTCTTCCTCCTGAATAGATTTAAATTCTTTCAGCAAGCACTGGATGAGAGGTCTTCTGTGCTGTTGAAAAGCAGTTCGCAAGGATTCTAGCCATGTGTGGAGAGTCCATGGGACACCTGTTTAAAGTAAAAGCAAACCCAAAGGTTTGCATGCATCTCAAAAATCCAGGGTTTGATCCAAGATAGGAGGACCCTATTATGACAGACCATATTCTCAATCCTTCACATTGTGTACTGTTTTCCCTTGCTAGAGTTGCCATCAGGGTCAATGTCAAGGGTTGGTATCATTGGGCCTCCCCTTGTGGGAAGATGGTTCTCCTTTGAGCTTAAAGGAGAAGGAAAATACTGGGCAGAGGCAACAGTGGCATAGATGAGGAGCTGAAAAAGCAAGAGGAGGAGGAGAACGTGGACCCATTCTGAATGAACACCCCACTGAGAGCTTCTTGCTTGAGCACCCCAACAAAAGTTGGAACTCACATGGCTCATGAGCTGTACATCCTTACACAGCTGCATATCCCTATATTCGAAAAGCTTGTGGCCTTCCAGCCGGGCAACTCCCAGGACTAAATAGATCACTGTTCTTCCTAGGTGAGCAAAGCAATTGATTTTCTGTGCTGCTGGGAACCTTGTACTATTTCTATACATGTTCTGCCCACATCAGAACACGGTATGGCGTAACTGCTATGGGGAGAGAGAGAAAAGATCCAACTCACCTGAGCAAGAATGGAAACAACACTCATTCTGGGTGTTCTTCAACCCCAATTATTTGGTGCTAACCACTTCTCCATTTAAGTGGGAAGGCCCATTTCTATGCATAACATGTCAAAGAAAACCCCAAAGGGCAGTAACCTATTTTGCCTGACACCAGAGGGAAGAACCACCTGCACCTCAGGGAATCAATACTTCAGAAAGCAAGCTACAGGAACTCTGCTGACCTGACTCAGTCTGTAAATGAGCAATGCTGCTGCTCTGAGGCTTGGCTTTGGGAAGGGTCGAATCCCCACTGCAGAATACTCCATGTGTTTAACAAATTCCCTATACAGCTGTTTATTAATTACTGATGGGTTGAACTTTTACTCTTGAAAAAGCATTGTCCTTGAAATGGGAATAAAACAGTTTTCTTCCTTTACAGCAGCCTTCTTTGTTTTTCTTGAAATTGTGATGTAGTGTTTGATAGTTCTTTTTATCTAGGGCTCCACGGAGGGCTGGAAGCTTTCCTTCACAAGTAGTTCCTCATCTAGACAAAATCACTCTCGAGGGCCAGGGGATAAAGGTTCCTCTGCTCTAAAGTGGAAAATTGGCAAGAGCAGAATATTGGCTGACGAAGGATCAGCTTTACATGGAAGGACTCTAGCCTCCAATGTCAAGAAGAGCCCTCTCCAGCCAAAGGCTGACTTTTGAGTCAGCCTGCCAGCCTGACACTGGCTACTACAATTGGATACACTGGTTTAAAATTAATCATGTAATCATCTTTGGGTCACTTACAAAGGTGCCCCAATCATCCAGGCAGCTGCCTATTAATTAAGTAATGGATTATTTCAGTAATTTATTTAGATTTCTAGATTGTACTCACATGAACAGCCCTATACACAATGCCCGCACACGCCAGCTACCCTTAAAGTCTGCTGGCCAATGGATGGGGCCAAAGTGTGCTACCCTTCAGCTCTGTAGCCTCAGGATGGATGGTGGATGGAGCCAGGTGTTCTTCCTGGCTGGGAGGGGTTAGCAAGATGCTCCTTCTTTGGCTGCTGGGCAGGGCCAGGCCATTCTGCCCCAGACCATAATCTTCTTCAGCCTCTCTGTACCACAGCCCTCCTGTCTGGTGCTAGAGGCCAGATGGTGCTTCCCTTTGGCTCTGTAGTACATATTTGTGAATCAATGATGGAGCAAAGAACCCTTTTCTTCCCTTTTCCACAAGGGAAGGAATGTCTTTTAAGATGGTATCTGCTGTGACTCACACATACACTTAAATTCAATAAAAGCTTCTTTTCTGCAGAACGATTGTTTTACTTGCATGCAAAAGTAGGCAGATTTAATTTATTTTGCCACTGAGAGTCATGCAATTAAGTGGCTAATATTTCATCATAGAGACTTTGCTATTTAAAAATAATTTATCTGCTGCACTTTGGGCATATGATGTGTGTGCGCATGCACATGCATATGTACATGCATGCACATGTATGCATGCAGAGTACCAATGCATAATGTGCAGTGCAAAAACCTCCTCAGCCAGAAACTTGAAACGGAAGAAAAAGTGCAAGGGGAGAAGTGACTTGAAGAAAAATTGAGAGAGAAAAATTGAGACAGAGAAGATAAGGCAAGAAAAAGCAGCACTGTGGACCGTTCCTGATTTTGACGTTTGCACTGGTCCTTCCACTGGTCATGACCCAATTTTACTGAATATCTTATGTACCATCATAGTCAATCTGAGCCGTAAAATTGATATTGACAAACTCAACCCCCAAATTTCTACAGAATTCACAGGAAATTAAGAAAATCTAGCCATGCTGTTAATTTCTTTTTAACATTCAAATTCTCCTGCATCCCCAGACACATCTGAAACTTGCCTGATGTCTGCCTTGACAAGAACTCAAGAAGAGATCCGAAATGGTCAGTGCAAATGACAGAGGTCTCTCCCTTCATGCTACATTTCTGACAGTTCTCTCTCATAGGATATACTGCATGGAGGAAACCAAAACTGACCTATGCTCCTGATGTCAATGGTTACATCCACGTAGCCATGCTCAGCACTGTGATACATCGCCTCTTTCAGAGCTTTCAGTCTGGCTTTGCTGTTGCGGCTGGCACATAATGGGGCTGGTGCATTGTCTGCCAAGTCACTTCCCTCAGCCAGGATCTCCTCCAGGGACAGGATATCACTCTTCTCCTTCTCTGGCTGAGCAAGCAGCTTGCGAAACACATTTCTGTCAATCATAGGGCAGAAGAGAGAGGGCAGGGGGAAAGAAAGGCAACCAGATTGGAACTGTTAACAGCAAAGCCAGTGCTATCCAATCATCTAGCTAGGGTTAAATCTAGTTAGTGTACCTAACCAGATGCTGTTGCAAACCTGATTTCAAGCAATGCCCTTTTTATTTTTGCACAGTATAGTATATTTGGGCCTACAGCTGCAAGTCCAGCATCCAAAATGAAGACTCCACACTCTGTTCATCAACAGGGTTATATCTTTGTGGCTCCATTAAGGTGCAGTGAAGTCACTCCCAATGATTGAACTGTTTAAAGCAATCAATCAAATCCAATGTGCATCTTCTCCCTTACCTCCCACCTACCTTATACGCTTACATCTTGCTAGCTGCACATGTTCAGTCCTGTAGGGGATAGAATAAGCAATGTATCCACAGCAGATGGGCCAACAAATGTGTGTGTTTAAAGGGAGATGGATTATCTTTCTCCTGTTAACTGCAGTGATGGGTGCATTGTACCATAAGATGTAATAAAGGAAAACATATTTGATAACTCAGATGATAACTCATTTAAAGAGACACTAGAGTGCATTCCTCGCCCTGTGTATGAACTGGCTTCCTCTTGGCTTGGCCATTTGCGTGACTAATTGAAACATCAATGCTGGGTCTACCACTGCTCTTGCTTCACCCTCCCAAAACATCAGGTAGATTTCCAGTCTTCCAATTCCTAAAACACTGCATATACCAAAATATATCTAATCAGTTATTTATATGTTCACATTTCATATTTTTTCTAATGCAAAAGTGCTCTGGGGTTCATATGCCTTGGTGACATTATAGGCACAAGGCAATCAGCATCAATTCACAGCCAGCTTGAAAGAGTGCAAACTTGAAGAATCCCGTTATTCAAAGCCTGGCTCTAGAAAGGTGGAGGTAGGTTTGAAGTGATATGGTGAGGGTGCTTCCAAACTGTCCCTTAGCTTAGCCAAAATGAGGCTACATCAAATTCTTACGCCACAGTAGAATGAAAGACATTAATTTTTCCAGCAATTCTATACAGAATTTAGCATAGAACTGAGTACCTGGCACATAATTTTAAACCTGAGATTTTACAAAGCTTACTTTGTACTCAGCCATAAAGAAAGCTGTGTCTACTAAGAAATCCTATGAAATCCCCAAGTACATAGAGGGTTATGTGTGAATTCCCTTTTGTAGACAAATTGACCAAGTATTTACAAATATGTGTGAACAATTCGCTATTTTATATGCTAACCATGTATTTGGCATGGTTATTTCCTTCACCTCTCCTCCACCTTAAACTTAATCCTTTGGATTCACCTCTTCCCCTGTTCTTTCTCCAGCCCATATAATTTAGTCACCCCTACTTCTTAAAGCAAATCCTAGAGCCCCATATGTCTTTATCCTTTCACCTCACTGCTTTATCCAAACTTTGTTGATCTTCTTTATGTATTTACTTATGGATCTCAGTGGTCCTTCAGTGTGAAGAGCTCAGTCCTGTATCTCATATTCTCCCAGTGCTTCACACCATTTGCTAAGCTGGTCATATGTGCATTGGAGGCACTTTTGAGAATTCTCTCTTTTGTAGCTGCCAAGAATCCATAGCCACCTGTTTCTTTGCCTGCCAGCAAAACCTCTTTAAAAGGAGCTCCTGGCGCTGTACACAGCCACCTCAGATGGTGCATCACCAGAGCCACCGGCTAGAGCATCTTTCTACATGGGCAATGATCCCTTGGAACTTGATTGACTGTGCTGCTGGGCTTCCTCATCTGGGATAGGTGTGAAGGCTTCCAATTTAGACTAGGGCTTTGTCTGGGCAATGACAATCTTTGCTATGTCTGACTTCTAGCTTCCTCCTGCCTGCAAGCAGGGAAACAGAGATGGCTATAGCCTGTCCCCAGTTGTTCATCCACAGCTCTTGAATTTGAGGTACACTGTCTGGGTTCACATGATCAGAGAAGGAAAACAAACATCAGTGGCTACTTTTCTCCACCTTGCAGGTGCCTGTCTCATGGCACCTTGTTTCCATAATTACCTGCACCATGCAGGGGTTGCTTGTGTTGCCCAAACCTAATAAGGGTAGGTGGTAGGGATGGTTTGCAAAGCCAAGCTTGCCACCCACTTTGCCAGGTTCAAAGACACAGCAACTCATGCATGGTGCAGGGTTTTATGGAAACGAGGTGGCATGCAAGCACTGTGCACAGAGTTGCCAAAGAAGCTGCTGGTGCTTCATTCCCCTCCTTGATCAACTGCATCTAGTCACTGCCTCTGAACATGCATGGGGGCTCCATTTAGTGATTGTGGCTAGGAGTCACACCAAAGCCTAGCCCAACCTTTACCTAACCTGTTAAAAAAATAAACAAACTGCATTTGGAAAGCACACTTACGCACTTAGAAATAAACATATGTGCAGAAAATTCCATTTACACATTTTGTACTGTTTTACACCATTCCATACCAATGAGCATTCGGCCATTTCACAAGCACTACTCCAACTCTACCTGTGTCCATGGGCAGCAGCCTGGCTGAAGGAGTTCATATCACCTTGAGGAGTCATGGAAATTCCATTCCTGTACATGGTTCCAATCATGGGGTCCGCCCCTCGCTCCAAAAGCAGACTAACAAGTTCAAAATTTCCTGTAAAGCAATGAGTGAGGTTTTTTTTTCTTTTAAAAAGGGTTTGCTCCTAACTTCTCCTCCATCAAATGTTCTTACAAAAGTCAGTTTTTCATGGTATAGTAAGAAAATCCTTACCAGCTGCTGCTGCTAGCTGCAAGGGAGTTTCAGAGTAGTTTTCATCACCGTGCTCCAAAGAGCCTTCTACTTTGGCTCCAGCATCCAACAACAGCTAAAAAGGAAATCCACCATTTAGAATTGCTGATCAGCAAGAACGTGTGGGGTCATTTGGTGCAGAAGGACATTCAGCAGGCTTATGTTCCTGGCCAACTGACATTACGACTCGGCCATCTGACCTCCAGTGCTGCATGAGGCATGGCAAAAGGCACTGGAAACAACGTGGTGTCACACTCACCCACCTGCTTTACTGACTCAAGGGCTTAAAGTCTTGTTCCTCAAGGCTTTTCTACATGAGGCATTCATAGGGAGCTCATGATTCCTCTCATGGAAGTTTATGGGGTTTTTTCACAACAACATCTTTCTCCAGGGCATCTCCCAAAAATTTCCAGCCACATTTATGTCTTTTTTTGAAGCAAGGAAAGTCTGTCATTTTCCTAAATGGCACCATTTTTTGCTAGACAAGCCTAGTAAATTTCTGCAGTTCTGTTCTATGCTCCAGTGTCAGCACAGTAGGAATGCATGGGAAGGCAGAGGGGAAAAACTCATGTGAAGAATGCTACAATCCTCTCACAGTGACAATGGAAGAAGAAGCCTCAGTCAAGTAGAGAAGACTTCCATGCTTCAGCTAGAGAAGACTTCCATGCCAGCAACCACCTTTCTCTTCCATTATGCCACCACAAATCCCGCAGGGCAGAAGACCTGCAGGCCCTGGTGCCTCAGAAGCAGAACCCACCATACTGCAGCCGCTAACTTGCATTCACCACTACCACTCTTAACAATGGGCCAAAAGGTCCATTGTCCTTTTTGTCCTCCTTCTCACAGGGTGTTCCCAAAACTGGCCTGACTACACTCAGCTTCCCCTTCATCCCAGGAAATGTACTTTGATGCCCTCACTAGCTGGATCCACACTTGCATCAGTCAGCCTCCTGCCTCTTTTCAAAAGCCCCACCCAAGTATCTAAGGACCATGAAGGCAGGTGGCCGCCTCTGATCTACCTCAGCCGTGCTCCCCTTCTTTTCACGTAAACTTCCATTTGACTTTCTTGTAGAAGAGGGAGCTATGACTTGGTATCATTTAAAGTGCCTGGGAAGCTATCAGCTGGACTTGAGAGAGATAGTGGGCCAAAATGGACATGCCTTTAAGTTGGCGTCTATGTTTTTTGTCCATTCCCCTCCTACCCCACCGAGTAAGCACACGCTTCCAGATCTGAACCCCCACCCCAGTAGGTTCCCAATCAGAACCGTGTGTGTGTGCATGTGTGCACACCTATTCTAAAGTAAAAGTGAAAATGGACATGGCTGCTTTGACACAAATGTACAGCAAAGTTTGTTTTGACCTATGCTTTTTATGGGTTCAGGTGGCTTGTCGTGAACTGGGAATGGTGAACCGCGACAAGGGTAACAGTGAGAGATTAAAAGGTTTACAAAGTGCAGCAGCCGTCACAGTCCCTGCTGTGCCTGTGAGGAAGCTCCTGAGCACTCTGCCATGGGCAAAAATGACAGTTCAAGGCAGCACCACACCAGAAATCCAGGCTTGTGAAAAAGACATCAGATCAGACAGAAAGCAAAAGTTGATTCACCCATTATTTCCTCATCCTTTGGGTAACCCACACTTATTATCACAGAACAATTACCATAGAAAAACCCGGCTACATAAACCTGTGTGCATTATTCACAAAGCACAGCACTTCATTGCCATGCATGTGCTCAAATGCTGTGGGAACTAACAATCCCTGGCAACATGACTTCCATAAAGTAGATGTTACAAGGGAAACAACTTGTTTGTTTCCAATGTCAATCCAAGGAAAACGTCTCCTCCCCACAAAGGAATACAGAAAGTTGCCTGAGTCAGACCACTGGGCCATCTAGTCTTGTACTGTAAACACAGACTGGCAGTGGTGCTCCAGGGCTTCCAATACATGTTTCCCTGCCCTAGATGGGATCACAGCTGAAACATCCTCCTTTCAAAACATGGGCAATACCCCTGAGCTATGGCCCTTCCCACCCACCTACAGGGCTTTTTAGAGGGTACAATAAATCTGTGGTCGAAATAAAAAGAGTCAAAGGTGTGGGGGACAAATGTTTCATCCTTTGTTTATTTAAAACCAAGGTAGTGTACTTCTATTTACTCAGATCACTGGCCTGTGCAGCCCAGGACTCTGTGCTACAGAAGAAGCTCCCCACATTCTCAGGAAAGGTTCTTTCCCAGCAGCTGCTGCTGGAGATCTGTTTCACTGAAGATGCCAGGGGCTGAGCCTTCTGCATGCAAACAATCCACTGCTGTTGCTTCAAGTAAATAATGAAGTTCTTGGCAACAATTCAATGGTTAACCATTCAAAAAATCCAAGGTTCAGAAGTATAAAATATCCCTTTTCTAAGGGAAGTAACAACAACCCCAGACAAAGATAGCAAAGGGGAAAGAATCAGGAACTCAGATCTTCAGTTGCAGAAAGGAGAGCAGGGCAAGGGACTTATGTGCCACATGCCTCACTCTATACCTCTTTCCATTCTCCAATCAGGTTTTCCAATCACAGCATTTTAAGATGCAGGGGAGACATTTAACAGGGTTCTAGGCAAAGTAATGCAAATTGTGTCTTCTATCTCAATCACATGGACTATCACCAATGATGATCTCAATCAGGTTTAGGCTATTTGATTAAACTACACAGAGTTACCAATTTCTTTTTTATTGCAGAGATATGGCTGGAAGATGTGAATCTTGTCTGGGGACAATGGAAGCCCCATGTACATGAAACTACAGTCCCAAGGGGAAATAGTTACTGAGATTGGCAATAGATTGCACTGCAAAGCTACATGAGTTGTGTAGGACTGAAAGTTGATGGACGTCACAGCCTACAACAGTCCCATGGGAGGCCAGCCTTATCTGCTGCAGGAACACACAGAAGAAATGTGTGGAATGCTGATGTTGGATATGCTGTACAAGGACATTCTTTCACCACAAACTAAGATTGTGCAGACACACCTGAACAGGGACACTTAACATAAGAACTGCTATCCTAGATCATAGCCAACCAGGAGAGCACGAGATAACTCTTACTGCTACTGATTAAAAGACATGCACTTGACCGCCTCGGTGGTTTTTTTGTGTATATATAGAAAGAAAAGAGATAGCATAAACAATAGGAGAATATAGGAAGTTTATGAGTAAAAGATGACACCTATGCCTCCCCTAGAATTCCATAAATAAGGCAGGGTGATGGTGTGATAAATGCCTTATCTAGAAGAATTCAAAGATCATTCAGCTGCCTCTCAGAATCTTACAAACAGGGCATCATGAAGATTTGGTGCTTGTCCCCAGCATCTGGTAAGAGGAGGGACAGTGTCCTGTAATGCAGGTACCCCATTTTAGTTATCATGGAAGAAGAACCATTGATGGATCTTTCTGCCAAGGTTCAGCCATATTAGTTTAAAGTTATGACATAATCTCATTTTATGTCCAGAAATGCACTGCCATGAATAAATTCTTCTTCCTTTCATTTATTCTGAAGCTTTGGACAGTCAAATTCACTGGATGAGTTTTCTGAGAAACAGAAATCTCTCCCCATTTATTTTCTTAACTCCTGTAGTGTCATTCGTACTTATTATTTATGGCCTTGGTCAATATTTTGGCTTTGAAATATGAGAAAGGATGCAGAAAGAGGGAGAGGATAAAGAAGACTCCCATTTACTTTCACTGACATTAGAAAAAATAGCAATAAATAAACAAATACCTAAAACACATGGCCAAGAAGGAACAAGAGGAATTGACGGGGACAATTTATTTTAAAATTAATCTATTAAAGTTTCATATTGGCCTACAGTGCAATCCTTTGCTTGTTTAGGTCCCACTATATCTAGTAGGAATTACTCTGTAGTAAATGTGCTTAGGATTGCAGCCTTGCTTGTAGTCTATATATAATATCATTATATATGTGTGTGTGTCTATCTCTCCCCATATCAGTGTAATAAACAAAGAAGAAGCAGAGGAACCAATATGACAATGGCTGCCAATTATGAGGTGAGTGCCAATTATAACCTACAAATGAGAAATAAAACATGAGATGGAACAAAGGGAAATACAGCAATACCTGAACTACAGGAATATGTCCATGCAACACAGCAAATGTCAGGGCGGTCCAATGGCGGGTCTCAGGGTGGACGGATGGATATTTATGAGGAGTACTGACAACCTATAAACAGATAAAGTAGTTTTCTTTTATAAATGGCTCTCAAGGAAATCTGTATCTAATCAAAATGAATACACCAGAATGCTGGGAACACTTAGGTACACAGGAAAGCAAGCAAGCAAGCATGCAAAAGGCTTTGTAGTAAATTATCTCTTCCTTTTTCATCTAATCAAAAATTTACTCGGCAAGAAAATCCACTTTCCTAACATTCTTCTGTTAGGCCTATTGAGAGGCCAGTTGTAATTATTATTCCTGATTAGTATTAATCCATTGGCCACTGCTGTGGTTGAGTAATTAGTGCAGGGGAGAAGCAACACAGTGGCATCCTGATGCTTAGATTACAACTCCTACAATCACATAACATTGGCCAGGCTGGTTGGAGATGATCGGTATTGTAGCCCAGAACATCTGGAAGGCACCAGGTTGTCCACCTCTGGTAGAGCATTGATTTCTCACTGCATATTCCAGAGAACCACTTGGCTTCCTTGGAAGCCTATCAGGCAGTTCCTGAATGAGAAGGTCAGAAATGGTGGACAACCTTTTTGAAAGGCACCTTATTCACTACTATCTACCTTCCCCTGTAATAAGCCGGTGAAGGGAGAGATGGGTGTGTTCCAATGAGATGAGGCCAACATCCTGTATGAATTGAATGTACATCACAGAAATGCCTCAAAATTCTCTGCCATGTTCAAGAGTTTCATGTCTAATATGCAAGGATTCCTAAAAAATTACAGAATGATACAGTTTGGACATTTCAGCAATGCAACAACAAGCCACAGCAAGCTGATCTTTCATCCTTCCTCACTTCCATCTCCTCCTAAGTCATGGGTGCAAGGAGATCAGAAGCTTCTACTTCTATTTTAGGTTAACTACAGTTTAGAGTGCAGTCTAACATCCAAACCCATGATTAATCCTAATAAAATTAGTAGAACAAGCCAGTTTCGTAAACCAAGGTTTGAAATTGGTTTATTGAGCCAAACAATAGATAGAATTAACCACAGTGAGTTGACTTTGAATGACATGGCAAACTGTGGTTAATTTAAAATGGAGGAGTGGGAGAAATGTCTCAGTCTGAGGCTCCCTGTGGCTAAATTTTAGAACATTAAACTGTAGTTTAGTGTGATGCCTGAATAAACCTAATGTGGAAAAGTTTCCCTGAAGTAGAATGTTTGAAAAACCGCTCATTTAATTTTAATGTTTAAATGACACTTTCCCAATTAGATTCTTTTAATTGACTGAAGTTGGATTAAGCTCAGATGCTGACTAGTTGCTTATTTTCTGTTCCATTCACCAAAGGACAGTGAAGAGATCCAAAATTATTTTAAAATAACTGGTCTCTTACCACTTTGTAGGGGTAGGGAAGAAATCCTATGGCTATAACCACACCTGATCAATCAGATCTACAGGCCAAACATAGCTGCATTTATGGATCTGGGGACCAATAAATAAGTCTAGCCGATCGCTCTGAGGCATGCCCGCCCAATCATGTATTTGCTTCACATATAAGGAAGGACACCCATGAATCTTAACATCAGCTCAGAGCATCCAGTACTGGGTTTCTTTGTAAGATTTCAAGTTAAGCCAGGAAATCCAAAGGACATCACAATGTTAGGAATTTACTTTTATGTATTTACACTTCAGTTATGAAAGCAAGGGGAGACATCTCCTCTGTGCCTGAGAAAAAAACATCAATGGCAAGTTTTAATTTATTTTTCTTTCCTTCTTTTTGCACATCAGCAGAAGCCTTGAGGTAGCCCAACCACGATGAACACCAACTGAGGTAGTGCAAGGGTTTCCCGCTCATAATCTTCCCCACCATGGTGCAATGTATTACTATTAGAATTATAGCAATTATTTCTAAAATAGCACTGACACAGACATTATGGTTATATTACATTTATATCCTACCTTTCTTCCCCTTTCAAGAAATCCAATTTATCCTCATAACAGCAATCCTGTGAAGTAGGTTAGACTGAGAGCTGGTGCCTGGCCCAAAGTCACCCAGTGTGCTTCACGGCTGAGAAAACCTGAACTCTGATCACCTGAGCCCCAGATCAATACTGTGGCCACTGGGCCACATCATGTAAGATAGACATGCAAATTTTATGCAGATCTGCATCTACTGTTGCCCTCCTTTTTGGTGATTCATTTTCTCTTTCTTGACAAGTGTTTAAGTAGCCATCTTAGTAAGTAGTGCCTAATTTTATTCTATCATGCAGCTAATCTACCCTTTCTGTTAAGACTCTGAGCTAAATCCAGTGTTATGCAAATGAACTTCTAGAAGATTTCCCTCCTCTCTTCCCTGCAGCTTTCCCCTCAGATCTGCTCCAGAGCATCCCTTAACCCTCTGGAGTAGATTAGGTAGTGTGCGGCTTGCAAGGAAAATTTGATTTGCAACAGTCTGTTCTGCTAGTGGAAGGACTTTACTGGATATGAGCCCTTTATGGCTGTGAGGCAATCCATTCTCTCTCTCTCTCCCCCCCCCCCCCCCCCCCCCGCCCACTCAGAAGTTAATATTGTTTAGTAAACCTCTTGTTTTCTATCAAGCCCTGCTAGGCTGAAGGTGCTAATGCATCTTATTGGCAGTGACAACCATCACACAGGACAAAAAAGGCTCTGTGAAGGTTGTTGGCAGCAGTTTACCCACTGTCAAGCTTTCAGGCCAAAACAAAAACATAAACTAACTCTAAGGCAAGTTTCAGAAGAAACTTTTTTTAAAAAGACCTTTCACATTTCCTCAAGTTCTTCTATGATTGTTAAAGCCTGTGACAAGAGAATAAGAAAGCCTCTGCATCCTATTCCACATTTTTAAGTGCAGCATTCTGGGCTGGAAGACTCACTTGAGAAAACACTCTGAGAAAAGAAGTCAACAATGGATTTTCACATATTTCAGCCAATAGTTACCAGTCAGGTTTGGTTTTCTGTTGCTAACATATTCAACCAAGTAATTGCAAAGTCCAACTAAGTTCTTCTTTTGGAACTTAGCAAATGTGTTGGCCTTATTGTAACCATTAGACATTATTCTGTATCCATTTATTTTAATATATTACCCCTTTTGCCATCAAGATTAACCCAAACATGTCTGGATGTGGTACTTTCATAAACAGAAGTACAGTACTGTAAAACCTTGTCTTGTGGTTATTTCTATACTGTGTTAATCTTCACAGATTACCATCCTCTTCACAAATATGTGCACTCTGGAGTGGGCTTGTGTGCAGCACAACCACATGGATGCATATTCTGTGTTGGTGTGTACAGCTTACTTGTTCCTGTCATCACATTATATTTATATTAACCGTTCAGGGAACAATGGATTGCTTCTTTTAACACATGTTAGGTATGTGGCTTTCTACCAAGTTTGAAGTGGTAACTGAACAGAAAGAATGGATCACTAACAAACAGGGTCAAATAATTTTACATATTTAGGGCAAAGCCCAGTGCAAGAACAGACAGGAAAAAATGCCTACAACTCACAACATGCCCCAGCTTTTTTCTGTCTAAAATTTCATTAAGCTGTTCCCTTATGCTCTTACCTAAATGAAATTGCAATTCTTGGAAGCTACAATATATTATTTTGATAAGTTAATAGGTTAAGTGGCACACTTCTATCATATGGGCAGGCAGAAACTGCAAACAATGTTGATGCAGCAAGAAAAACAAGTTGGTCTTTAACAAATAACATTAGATAAAAACTCTTATTAATAGAATCACTCCCACTATATCCCAGGATGTATATTAATGGTGGCTGTCAAACGTCAACAATTAAAAGTTCCCAAATGAGTCTAATATTATTAATCTGCTTCAGCTCGTTAACAGCACAATGCTATGTATCTTTACTCAGCTATAAATCATGCTATATTCTATAGGATTTGCTCCCAAAGATGTACCTGTAGGATTACAGCTGTGGAACACAACCTGACAAATGTCTACTCAAAAGTAAAACTCACTGTGTTCAATGGGGCTTACTCTTGAGTAGGAGAGCTGCAATGCTAGACACAGTTGTCTGGAAGAAAACTTAATGGGACTTACTACTGAGCAGTCAAGCTCAGAAATCTGAAGCATAGCTGCAATCCTAAATTCATATAATTATGTATACATGTAGTTATACCTGTATTTATAGGCCGCCTATAACTGCTGAGGTATTTCTAGATGGCTATATGAAGGAGTTAGCCCCAGAACCAAGTTTTGAATCAATGTGTAATGAACGGCTGTGATCCTGTGCATTATTTCCTTGGAGTAAAATTCCTCACTAATCATTAAAATATATAACATCTTTAAGAATATTCCTGATGAAACACATACTTCAACCACAGTGTGGGTACCTAGAAAAAGGGAGAATACTCAAATAAAAATGGCCATGGGTGTTTCCAGAAGGCCTGGGCAGATATTCAGTCTTGTCCTCTTCAATGGATTTTCCTCAATAAGAAAAAGAGATGGAATAAGGCAAGCAGGAGAGGGTTATCCATGAAGAGGATGACGTCAGGATGTCCTGCATAATTCCGAGAATAAGACTGGGCAGTATTGTGGTAAGGTTTCGTAGGGAAGCACAAACAAACACGGAGCTCCCCAAATTAAAAGAGAGACATGAATGTTGCCCGTCAGGCTTAGGAAATACAGAAGGAAGTGAAGAGGAGGAAAGAGGCAAGGGTGGGCAACAATGCTAGAAAGAAGGTGAGAATTCAAAACAGGCAACTATAACTTGTTGGCACTTTGGCTTGGATGGAAGAAGGAAAAACTACCCAGCACCTCTTAGCTCTCTAACTAGCAGCTTATATGAGTTTTGCTTCCTTAAATTAACTTGTGAGGACTGGATCAAAATAGATCCAGTGATTCAATTTTCACTTTTTAATTATGATAAGCTGATTTAACCTATTAGATAAATTTGATTTAAGAAAAAAATGGATATGACAGCCTGTTAATTTGACTGACTGATGCAAAGTAATTCATTGCCTTGATTGCAGTAAGTGTGTTTGTAAAATATGATTTGTTTTAGAGATGTTGCTTTGTTTTTCAGTTTGGGTTGGACTGAAGATAGAGGCTTGGACCTTGATTCAGTCACATGCAGCTGGGCTGGTGGAAGGAGTCACTCTCACTGTCCCCTCCCTATGGAAGTATCTCCGTGAACCTGAAAATGCTATGCAGAGTCTGGGTGCCCTACTGAATGAAATAAGCACTCTTCTTGAGTGCACTTCACCTCAGTCTGCCTCATTCAGCAAGGTCCCAACCCTCTGCATTGCATTTTCAGGGGACTGGAGGCTGCTGGGAGGAAGGGGCACAGCAATTCTCCCTTCGCTAATCCAGTGACATGTGCTTCAATTGGGCATCATGGAGAGCAAACCCAAGAAGAAAAATCTGTTAGAGAGGGCACGTTAGTTTGGGAAGCACCCACAAAACGTTAAACAAACTCCTGTCTTTGGACGGCACTGTTCTCACTGCAACAAAAACACAGTCCAATCTTCTGTTTATCAAATTACTTTTATGCACCAGATCATGTTATACTGAGAGCTGAAGTATTAGAAATGGTGTCCTCCTCCACTCTCCTTCTCCCCTTCTTCCTAGCACCATGATCTTGCAGCTCTTGCGCTTGAAGACGCCCCCCCCCCCCCCGCCAGTGAATCCCAACCAAGAACCGACCCTGTGTGGTCCAGTCCCACATGACTCCAGTGGCAAGGCTAGCCAGGAAGCATGTGAGTATGTTGGGTAACAGGCGCCTGCCTGCATGG
This sequence comes from Varanus komodoensis, assembly GCF_004798865.1. Lineage (NCBI taxonomy): Eukaryota > Metazoa > Chordata > Lepidosauria > Squamata > Varanidae > Varanus > Varanus komodoensis. The sequence continues at coordinate 4,556,383 of NW_025335922.1, forward strand.
AGTTCCATACATTTAGCTCCATGCAACTCCTGGTCACCATTCTAAAATGCAGGGGTGTCCAAAGAGGCATGGGACTAGATCATGTGCAAACAGCTGCCAAAAGGGTAACATCAGTTTGGGCCAAATTCTGTAGCTTATAACAGGGTCATCTTTGCTTCTGCTCATTGCTCTCAGCACCACAAAAGGAAGCAAACAGACAGGCTGTCAGCCTATTCCTCATCAAAAGGCTGTGGTAAAGCAGTGACTAGAGTGAACAACTTTAGAAAGCAGGGATGTGGCAAGGGGAATCCCCAGACTGAATATTCTTCAATGCAAAACGATTCCCTGCACATAACAAATCAGGACATTCAGGAGAAGGCTACCCTACAATCCTTCTCCTAAATATCTAGTTTGATACATGGAGTAATGCCAGCCCTGCTGTGACAGGACGTAGTGCCATCACAGTGAGAACTAGGCCTTTGGTAGTGCCAGAAACCCCTTTCACCAAACGGATGCTGCTTCCCTCACAGAAGAGAGAATGACCAGACATCACACCCACTCATGGAGTTTTCAAAACCCTGGGTTGTTACAAATGAAGCAGGAGCAAGGGAGCTGGTTGCTGCACCTCATCACTCCCATGGGGCACTTCATCCCTGGGTTGTGTGACACATGAACTGAGAATTCTAGATTGTAGGGGATGGAGCGTCCATGGGTAGTTTAGCTCCTCTTGCTCACTACAGGAGGGATTGGGTGGCAAGGGCCAGCCCATCTGCTCTGCCTTTGTTCACATCAGTGCAGGGTTTTGCAAAACTCCTGGGTTGCTGTGACACGTGGACTGCGACATCAGTGCATATAGCTCTGAGGTCTGGAATAATGTTGTGGTTCAGGATGAAGGCCCCATGACATTTTCTCTGGAATTGACATAAAATACAGAACTTATTTAAAAACAAACCATCCTCATAAATACATTTTACTTAATTACCAAGTTCTTCTGCTAAGGCCCATTTCAGTTGTAAATGTCTTTGATCTTGGATCCCTGTAGCCCTCCATAACAGGTTCTCAAAGATGTCAACAGAACACTTGTAATCATAAGAATGTGCTTTGTAAGAATACAGCTATTAGGCAATGTAGCAATGCAGTTAATCAGTGAAATAAACCAATGACACTCACCTCAGCATTGAGATCTGCTCCTGCATCCAGCAACATCTGAACCATGGCCTCATCACCCCTCACACAGGCGTACATCAGTGGCGTCATGCCCTGCGTGAACATCGGGGTGTTAATATACTGATGGGGATAGGCAGAAACAATCATGTTGACCATAAGAAAAATTTCAAAATATAACCACAAGATCACAAAGGATCCTGGAAGTTTGCATGTTTTTGTAATCTTTTAATTGGTCTAACACATATGGATTCAGAATATATTGATGAGTTTCCAATGGATGCGGTTTATTTAGAAATGGTGCTATAAATACATCCCCTTGCCAGGAACAAGACAGTCAACTCTAACCCAAATTGCACCCATATGTTGTGAAAGTCGCTTGCAGGCTGACTCTAACAAAAGAATCTTAAGGGTGACTAGAATGGACAGAAAGCTGAGACAACTATAGTAAAAATAGCTTTGGGACATCATCATACTGAATGCAGTAATGGAAAAACTGCTTATCTTTCATGTTTATAAGGTTTCATCAACACATTAAACAAAGTAAATCATGTGCATTTCTATGTATGGTGAAGTATTTAGGTTTGGGTCAAGACTATTCGCATGTAAGAAGGGCTGCAGCTTATTCATTCATGTATTCATTACATGTATATCCCACCTTTTTTCCTTTCAAGGAACCAAATACATAAATCTCCTATTCCTCTCAATCTTATCCTCAGGACAACCAACCTGCAAGGTAAGTTGGGCTGAGTGTTTCAGGTTCAAATCCTGCCACCTCCAGGTAACACTTGGAAATACTGTGTCTGAGACCTGGAAATTACTGAGCTGGGAGGACCAACAGCATAACTCAGTATGTATTTATGGATTGCTGTGTCCTGAATTAGGCTCAAGTATGAATTAAGCTTCAAACTTTCAAACATTCACGAAGGTAATCACTTAAAACTTAATCCAAAACACACAGTTAGAATTCATGTTTAAAATGGCCTGCCTTGACTGCATTCATACAAATAAGCTTTGGTGCTGATCAGTCTCCCAGCAACTGCATTTCACATGTCGCTCATGTGGCTTCTTGAACATGAGATGGGCATCAACTGGACTGAGCAGCTAATTGTGCTTTTCTACTTCAGCAGTACTGTAAATCATAAAATTGCCTCTCCTGCACTTAGTAATAACACTGGCCTGCTAAAATGCTTACCTGGGCCAGAGATCTTCTGGGGGGGCATGCAAAACCCTCTCCATCATGCACAGAATATAACACTTAACATGAGTTAAATGGAAAAAGTTCAGAGGAGAGCAACCAAGATGATCAAAACCTCTAGAAGGAGAGACTGCAGAAAGTGAACATGTTTAGCTTTGAAAAAGCAAGACTGAGTGGAGCTAGGGTACCACTTTTCAAATACATGAAAGGCTATCACACTGAGGAAGGCCAGGATCTCTTCTCAATCATCCTAGAGTGAGGGCATGCAATAATGGGCTCAAGTTACAGGAGGTCAGATTCCCTCTGGACATCAGCAAAAACATCCTGACTTTTAGAGCGGCATGGCAATGGAACCAATTACTTAGGGAGGTCATTGGGTCTCCCACACTGGGGGCATTTCAAGAGGCAGCTGGACAGCCATCTGGTATGGGTGTTTTAACATGGAGTCCTGTACTGAACAGGGGGTTGAACTGATGGCTTTATTGGCCCTTTCCAATTCTACGATCCTATGATTCTGTGAGTTCTCTATGAAGGTAAATATGTTTTCAATGGAACTAATTGTGTAATTCTTCCTCCTGAAAAAAGGTGAGGTTTGCACAATGTCACTTAATACATATCCATGTGGAGAGATAGTGGGGTGCATGTAGTTAGAGAATCAGACCAAGAGAAGGCAGGATTTGGTTCAACTCATCAATTAAGTCATAAAGCTCACTGGGTAATTGTGGTTCACTTGCTCTCAGGCTAGCCTACCTCATAGGATTGCCATGAGGATAAAAGAGGAGGTGAGAGAATTGTGCGTGTTAGCCTGAGCAACTTGGAGTAAGAGAGGTAAAAAACATAACCAATAAACAAAAAACAAACAGCTGATGGAGACTGTGGTTTCTCTGTCCAAGGCATCATCTTCATAGCCTCTCTGAGTTTTCCAGAAATTTTGTGGATTTTTAAGAGTGAGGAAAGTCAGCTATTAAATTTCAAATGAAGAACAAACCAGGATGAAAAGTCTCATGTATTTTGCAATTATGCTACACTGCTACTATACCACATCACCCCCTTGTGGTTGGATAATGGAATATCTAGAAAGTCAGAGAAGGATTAAACCCATGCGGTGGAAATCCACATTAAGGACTGATCGTTCCTGCCACAAAGAAAATGGAAGACGCATCAGTAAAGCAGCACATTAAACGCCTCATGGAGAGAAGCAAGACATGTGTATCGTGTGTCTGCCCAGTTTCTCCATCACAGAAACTAGATCTTTAGCTCAGGTAAGTGTCTGACTTAAGTAACAACTGGCTTTACAAAAATAGACACTGATGAATGACTTAAATAATTTCTCAAAAAAACCCCACTCCTTTTTGAAGCTATATATTACTACTGTCCTGTCTTCACCAAAATAAGCATTTAAATGCTACCATAGTCAGGACTTAATTATTCTTTTTCTTGCACCAAAATCAGAATTTTGGGCCTTTTGTGAAAATGTTCCTCTGGCAAGTTAATAAGCTTGTTTTTGACAACTCAGATTCAGGCACTTTATGCTCACCACCAATATCGTTAATGTTCAGAGAAGTAGATACTTTGTACGCTTGTCCATGGTACAGAGCAACTTAATTTTAAATGAAATGCCAGACTGCAGTGTTGAGAGGTTGCTAGCTCTAGGGAAATACTGCCCTGTTTGGAGGAAAACTAGATTAGCTGACACTTTGCTACAGAGACTCCTGGCTGCAAATTTATATTAATCAGTACGACCCACAGCTGCTGATCAACATATCCCTTGTGATTAGTGTTACTTTGACAATGGGATTAGGCACAGATGAAAGTGCAGCACAAGAGACACAAAGGAAAAAAGCGAGCAAGCAATGTCTTAAATTCAAGAGAGGTATGAAGCAGGGAGAAAATAGCTGGACATGGAGGGCGGTGGGCTGTTAATCTTGTCTCCGCAGGAGTTTTCTCTTGACGGTAAACTCTTTCAGTTGCTACATTTTCATTAATCCATTTTCAATTTGATCTTTTGAAATAACAATTGTACACGAGCTTTGCTTTGTGTTGTTACCTGCTCACTCATGCTGTTGATTCCATCTGGTCCCAGCAATGATATGGCCTGTTTGACCAGGTCTGTTCGGCCACAAGTCAACATTCGGAAACCCAGGTCCTGCTTGAATTTTGCTTCCGTGGCTACAGCATCCAGCTTCCGAGAAGCACAGAAGCAGTCGTCGATTCTGCATACGGAAGAACAACCGTTTTGTCAGGATATGCTCCCTGAAGAGACGTTCACCATTCATTTTGCCACTGCTATGCTTTGCCTTTGAATGGCATGCACCACTGTTACCATGGGCAGTCTCTATTATAATCGGTCAAGGAGATTCTAAAGCAATGAAGTCTACTCACATTAAAACATCTTTAAAAATCATAATACAGCTAAAGCAGTTAGAACTAAACATTTAGTGTACTAAATATACTTCATACAGTATTTAAGTGTTTTAAATAAATCACTAAAAGGGCAATGGTGCCTTTGGCACTAGCGATAATGTAATCATGCTGTACCAGTGTAATCTACCTCTAGTTCAGGTTGGGCACCTCATGACCCTCCAGGATGTTTTGGCTTATGGTTTCCATAAGCTGCAGCCAGCACAGCCAATGGAGAAGGGAGAAATGCTGTTCCACTGGGGTGGCCATCCCACCTGTTCTCCACCTGAAGACCTTATACGGAAGGCTTGCACAGTGTAGGAAGCATGGCTGCAGGGGAAAGAGGCTCGGGTTTGTCCTAGTTGCTCAAATTTTGATTTCAAGACTATCGTATTTTGGAATTTTACTGCATGGTATAAACCCTTGTCCATAGAGTTTTGGCTACTGGGTGGTATAGTTATGAAATAAATAGGCATGGAGGCTGTTGGCCTACCTATTTGAGGGGCCTAAGTTGCCCACTGCTGCATCTAGTTCAATGCCAAGAGCCGAGAAGGAAGCCCACTGTACCAGCAAATATTACTGGCATTGAGCTAGAGGAACCTTTTGGTAGCACAGTTCAATTTGCATCTGCAATAGCGCTCAATAGGTCACTGCTTGTGGTATTTTATTTATTACGATTGTATCCCACGCTTCCATTCAGCAGCTCCACAGCTCCAAGCAGGTTATTTTATTGCTGGTCTGTTGTTGAGGAATTTACTGGGTTGGATGAGATGATGCATCTGCCCTGCCCTGTTCAAATGTGTGCCCAGGAGCGAGTGAGCACAGCTGTTCCATGCCCGCCCAGTGAGCTGACCCTGTATGTACAGGATCAGACCATCTGAGTGATATCATATGTACGATTCGGTAAGTTCACACAAGAATCAGAACCAATTTCAAAAACACAAAAAACATGTAAAACTAATTCCGTAGGCTGCTATCTCTAGAAGAGGATTCTAGAGTTAAAAACCATGCAATTTAGAGATAATTACAGGAGACATGCAAGAATTCCAGCAATTTTAGTTACAGAGAGCTTAATTAATAATTGTAGACAAACTACTGCCTGGTTAGTGCTCTTTATGCTGCTATAAAGAAGACGCAAATCAGACCCACAGAACCTGAGTTCATCAGCAGTGAATGGTATCAGCATTTATTCATTTAAAAGCATTTTTATACCATTCCTGTAGTCAAACTTTAAAATACATTAAAAGTTTAACACATAACATACCGTGTCAAAATAGATTTAAACAATCCCAAGATAAAACCATAAAAATATCACTTAATGAAAATAAAACAGAGTATAAAATCAAATATATAATCCAATAAGAATCATTGTAAAATTAATTTAATCATAAAGCAAATTAAACAAATGAACAACCATAGTGTCATATAAAATAAGCTAGAAATATAAAATTTTAACTATTAAAATATAAAAAAAAAGGCTTTAGCCTGGTGCAGAAAGGTATATAATGATGGTGCCAGGCACACCTGCCTAGAGAGCTGGTTCCATAACAAGGACACCACATCTGAAAAGGCCCATCTCCAGGTAGCCATCTTTCTTATATCTTTCACAGCAGGCTACTGGATAAAAACCTCTGATGTATCACGCTATTTATACAAAATCAGCCAATTTGAATTCTGAGAATATTAGGAATGCATTCCCTTCATAATTTGACCTTCACAGGGTACCTTTTATATTGACAGACTTTTGTGTTTGTATCAGGAAGTGCTCATTTGTAAGAGAAATGGCTGTACTCTGAAGACCAACTTGAGTTCATTGTAATCTTAAATATTCTCATTAACCACATCAAGAACAACTTAAGGAGCCCTGGACAGTTCTGCTCTTGACTGATAAAGGGAGTTTGAGAACATTTGCCACAGGTGGCAACAATTACTACTTCTCAGCTTCCCAAACTAGAAAATATAAGCTTAGAAGCACAAAACAAGCAGTTCGTTAGTGTCTCTGCAGTGATGCATCTGTTGGATTGTATGTAATGTTGATCCGACTTGGAGCAGACCCACTGTAAAGAATGGGGCTAAAATTAAACCAGTGCAATAGCAGGACTAGTCTACCAGCATCATCTTCCCCTGCTTGGAGCCCTCCAGATGTGTCAGGATTGCAACTCTCATAATTCCCAGCAACTAGGAATTATGGGAATTGCAGTCCCAACATATCTGGAGGGCTCAAGTTCTGAAAGGCTGATCGTATAGTCTGTGGGGACTTGAACCTTTTGCCTCCTCCTGAAGTACCAAGTGGATGGGTTGTGTGGAGCACGCCTGCAATTTGAGCTATCAGAACCAGCAGCCCTGTTGGAATGAACACACAGGACCTTTTTTGGCAATTCAAATTGCAGGCATGATCCAGATCAGAACCACAATAGCATTAAATAGAGTTAAATTCCCCATAACATCTCCTCCCATGCACATGTGTGATGGTGCCAGTCTGTGTTGTTGAGCCCACACCAGCAACAGGGGCACCTGCACTCCAAGCAAGAACTAAGCAGCTAAGGGAAGACGGACTGTGGGCCTTGATGTGGCCATCATGACCAGTGAGCCAGCCTGAGCAAGGGCAGAGGGAAGGGGACCAATCCTGCCGCTGTGCTTAACAGGCAGGGTGAGCTGCAAGGACGCACGCTCCAGCGCTGGTGTGAGATCTGCTCCTACACACGTGCAGATGCCCACACCATTGCTACCACCATCAACATCCCACTGGTTACGTGATTACACACACACACACATACTACACATCGCACCCACTTTGTCTTCACTCCCTCAACTAGCAATTGCCACCTGAGCTCTCCAGGGAGTCAGCTCTAGCCAGGCCCAAACAACTGGCTCTGAGGAAGGACCCCTCAGTGCCAGTCATGTGGGCCTTCCTGGCTTCCTCTGGCTGCTTTGGTGGCCAAAGCAGCTGTACAGAAAACCTGTCCACCCTCTGACTCACTCTGGGAATCTCAGGGCCTCACTGGATGCCCGGGAGAGCCCCTCTGGCCCCCCACCCACCGTGGCATTTCCTTTCCAAAGCTGCTCTCCGGGGCCATGGCAGTGGGGAGGCACCCCTGGAGCTGCAGCCTGCACGCCCTTGGAATATGTGCAAAGAGCAGTATAAAAATATTTAGCAATAAATGATAGCATCAGCTGCTCCCTGATCCTTTAAAGCAAAACTTATGCCTTCCTCCGAAGGTGCCAGTGATTAAACATGAAATCTTCTGCATGCAAAGCTGGCAGTCTACTGCTGAGCTACAGATTGTTCCAGGATGAATGCTCAAAATGTACACGCTTCGCTTTCCATCTATTCATACCTTCCCAAGATTTGTGGGGGCAGTGGGGAAGACACAACTTTGTTAGTTTTTTTTTTTTTTTTTTAGAAGAAGTGATGTAGTGCCATGGAGAAAGGTATGAGTAAGGCTGAGGTCATCCATGCATGCTTATCAGTTAATGACTGATTAAGCAGTTATCAATGGATGACATGAATGTGTGAAATAGCAATCACTCATGACTCATCCCCGACAGCTTATGCATCAGGGGTCTCAAACTCAACTTACCTGGGGGCCGCTGGAAGTAGAGTCTGGGTGAGGCTGGGCCGCATCAAGTATTCCACCACCATGGTGCTGGTGGGCTGCTCATCCCGCGGCTGGCCCAGGCGCCGCCGGCACTTTGAAGGCCGCATGGCCCCTCCCCCGTGCCTCACCCGTCCCGGCAATTGAGCCACGAGTTTGAGACCCCTGTTATGCATCATCTCCTGCACCAGCCTTCCCCAACCTGGTGTCCTCCAAATCGTCCTGAAGCTGATGGGTTCACAGTTCTGTACATCTGGAGGGGCCAAGACTAGGGAAGGTTCTCCTATCTTTTCAATGCAAGCTTTTCATGTGTTCAGCTTTGAGTCTTCCAGGGATGAATGTGGTAGATGAATTGCAGGTGGTCATTAGGAATACCCAGCTGTTACCTGGAAGAGGGTAACCTTTTGTAGACTCTCAGCCTAGTATTGCCTTTCCCTGCCAACACAGGGCTGTGGATCAGGACCACAGCCCATGCAATTGTAAGCAAAGCTTCATACTCCCAGAAACTTATTCTTCCCTTAAAGAAAAGGGAGGTTCTCAGAAATAAATTTATTTAAAATATTTCTTTCCTGCATTTTAACCGTTACATTTCCAGGACAGCTTGCAAATCAAATGATAAAATATTGCAACCATCATTCCAGTTCTCTCAGTAGTGAATCTTCAAGGGGTTTGACACTACATATGTTCAGTTTCTTTTGAAATGAGGTCTCTGGAGGGTTGCTAGTGTTTTATAATATTTGGATTTATTTAAAAATATGCATGTTGAACATAGGTGGAAGTTCACAAATTAAGTATAGGTGGTGATTCACAGTGGTTCCCAAGTACGGGAGATAGGTTTATCACCTGATCTGGCAATAATTTCACTGGTGATAATTTTGCTCCCTCTGAGAAAATAGGTTCCTAATCTAGGGGTAGCCTTAGTTCCATCACTGTTACTGAAGAGGCTTGGCGTGCCTTTTACCATCTTCAGCTAGTTCATCAGCTACAGCTCTCTTGAACATTCACAGAATAGTAGAGTTGGAAGGGGCCATGAAGGCCATCAGGTCCAACCCCCTGCTCTTGCAGGACACCAGTTTATACCATCCCACTCAGATGGCTGTCCAGTTTCTAGCTTGGCCACACTAATGCAGGTACCAGTAACCTCAAGACTGGATTCTTCAATGTGATCTATGTGGAGCTGGCCTTGAATACAGCAGCTTCTCTACCGTCAAGAGTTGCTTCTATTCAGTGCGTAACTCCTTTGTGGAAGGAAGTACACTCGTTACTGATTCACTACTGGGCTAGGTTTAAAGTTTTGGTACTAGCATCCAAAGCTCTGAAGAACTCAGGACTAGGATATCTGAAAGAGCACCTTCTCTCTTACCAACCTGACCAGTCAGTGAGGTCATCAGAGGACTTTCTCCTGGTGGTTCCCCACAAACACATGGCCCAACTGGAGTCTACAGCAGATCAGCTTTCAGTGCAATGGAATTCCCTACCTTGGGTGGTCAAAGAAGCACCAACACAGCTGTTTTCAGTGCTTACTAAAGGCAATTATTCTGGGAAGACTTTCTTGCTGACCATTCTTGATGTTATTTTGTTTTTAAATGGTTTTAATGTGTTGTCTTCATTCTTCTATTTGTTGTAATCGCATACTGTTCTCTGTTCCAGAATCTGGAGCAGTATACAAGCTCTACTGCAGCAGCAGAGAAATATGAATGAGGACTACCAGACTCTCTTCAAATCTCCCAGAGGTCCAGCTTTGATCTCTAATCCCATTGTCCAACTCTCCCAGCCTGTCTTATGCTACAAATGGCTTCCACTCATGCAGGCACAGTTGTGTGACATTATGCTCAGAGAAGGGTAAAGGGAGAGTGTGGAGGAAGAAAGATGTGCCTCCTTCCAGAAGGTGTCTCTTGCTGCTTCCTTAGTCTTGCTAAAGTCAACCTTTAACCACAAAAAGGTCCCATCACCGCAGTTTCCCCTAAAACAGAATTAAACCAGCCAGATAATAATCAGGGCCTGGTTCCAGGCCTACGTTCTCTATCAGAACCAAGACTGACCAAGCTCGAAAGAAACCCTCAGAGGTCATTTAGCCCCATCCCAATCCCATAAAAGTATCAGTGTAAATCCCAACCTGAAAACCCAATTGACAAAAAATTGTGCAGTAACAGAAATAATGAAATTTCTCGGAATGCCTGGAGGAGGGTTGGTGGTACATAGGTGCTTGGCAGATGAATCAAATTTCATATGCAATATGGAAAGACTTACACAACTGCAGAAAATTATCAACCCTGTCCAAAACAAAAGGATTCCCCACTCTCTTTAGCTGACTGGTCACCTGTTATGCAGGGAAATCTCTTCTCTGAGCATTAGGACATCTTCCCTGTAATTAATTGCAGCACACTTCAAGGAGAGATTCTTAATCCTATTGACATATTGGAAATCTGTCTGTGTTGTCAATTCACAACTCCAGCTTCTGACAGGAGGAAGCAAGTTAGGGGAAGGGCATGAAAACACAGTGCCACTCATTACAACTCCCTGACTAAAATATGAAAAGCCATTTCTGTAGCTGTAGATATTCCTGCTCAGCAGCTTCTTAGGATGTTCAGGGCACATGAAGTTCCCTCTTAGTTAATTTTCAGCAAACTTCTTAGGGAGGTATTGAACAATTACACATGAAAGACACTTCTGACACTTTAAAGACTAACACAATTATTATGGCAAAATATTTTAGTCTTTAAGGTGTTATAAGTCTCTGTGCTGTTCTTGCTACAACAGACTGACATGGCTGCCTCTCTCAATTTAATGTTTACTTATGTTTGCCCTGTTGCTTAACGGCATGCACACTGTTCCTCGTGATCTAAAGACCAGTGGAAAAGCACAGATCTCCTCTGATCAAACAATGTTGCTTGTAAACAACTTAGATCTCTTGGATTTAACAGTCTTGCGACAACAGGATATTTGTCTATGGAGAAAAAGCAAAACAACCTAACATCCGGGTTGTTCTTGGACAAGCCTTGCACCCTTCCCTGTTCCTTCTGTAATATGAAGGTAACAGAACGCACAGGAATAGCCCCTCCCCTGGAAATCCAGCCATGGGCAATAAGTACCTAAGAAATGCCTTGTAGGCCAAAGCAAAATTCTTCTCTAGGCTACCGTTCTGTTTGCATAGTGGCCAACCAGATGGCCAACAGCCCATGATACCTTTCCAGGCAACATTTTATGGGGCAAATCATTTTCACATATTTATTACTCCATTTAAAGCCTGCTTTTCCCCCCATTGCAAAGTATCTAAGGCAACTTACATAGTCCCTCCCTACTTTAACTCACAAAAACTTTGTGAGATAAGTGAGGCCGAGAGTCAATGAGTGGCCCAAAGTCACCCAGTGAGCTCATGTCCCAGTGCACATTAGAACTCTGATCTCTGTCCTAGTCAAACACTCTAACTATTACACTACACTGGCTTGCCCCCTTTCTAATATAATACATTATTATTAATTTCATTTCTACACCATTCCATAGTCAAAGCTCTATGGGCATTTTACAGCAGTATCATGCTTTCCCTAATATATGTATTGTGTACTTCTGATCGGAAAATTCTATTGCAAAATTTGGAAACATGACAGTTTCAAAGGATAATTAAGTTGCAAGGATAACTGTGAGGAAGATTGAGTCAATTCACATCACTGAACAAATTCTTCCCTCGCTCCTAGCAAATGCACATATACCTGTATGTTATTTAGCAGGATACAAAGCTCTGGGAGAGCAAATTAAATGAGCGAAGGGGAATGTGTCATCTTTGATTGTAGTTCCAGTTCCAATCCAGTTCAAGAGTCTTTAGGAGTTCTTTTAATAGTTGTTACATGTAAGTCATATTCAGCTCGTGTAAACTCAAGACTGCAGTTTCCTTTAAGGAATTGATCCCTCCATAGTTGGTCATCCTCTTCTTCTGCCTTCAACTTTCCCTACAATCATTGCCTTCAGCACTGAGTTTTGCCTTCTTACGATGTGACTGAAGAACAACAGCCTTAGTTTCGTCATTTTTGCTTTCAGAATAAGTTCTGGCTTGATTTGATCTAGGACCTACTCTGTCTTGCTGTTTCTCCGGGTAATTGCAAAGCTCTCCTCCTAAACGATGATTTGAGCACATCAATTTTCTTCCTGTCAGTTTTCTTCACTGTCCAGTTTTTTCACCAATACATAGTTATCAGCAATGCACTAGTGTAGATTATCTTGGTCTACAGTGAAACATCTTTACTCTTGATCTTTTCTAGTTCCTTCATTGCTGCATTTTCAAGTCTCAGTCTTCACATTCCTGACTGCAGTCTCCATTTGAACTGACGACTGAGCCAAAGAATGTAAAATCTTTCATGATTTCAGTTTCTTTACTGTTGACCTTAAAGTTATGTATTTTTTCTGCAACCAGATTTTTGTTTTCTTGCTGTTCAGTTGCAGTCCTACTTTTGCACTTCTTCCTTCAGTTTCATCAGGAGTCATTTTAATTCATTGCCATTTCCTGGCAGTAGTATGGTATTATCTGCATATCTTAAATTATTGATGTATCTTCCACCAATGTTCACCACTGCTCCCTCTAATCCTAATCCATTTCCTTTTGATAGTTCTGCATATAGATAAGGAGATAAAGTGAACCCTTGCATGATGCCTTTGTCTATAGAAAACCATTCTGTTGCTCCATATTCTGTCCTGTGGGTTATGGATCAGGACTAGTGCTGAGGAAGAGCCATTTCTTTTAGGACCGTCCACAGCCTCTCAGTTAAAGGCTTTGCTGCAATCTAGAAAGCATAGACTGCTCTTTGGAAATTCTTTGATGTACTCTCAGGTGCCTCTTCCTTTTCAGAATCTAGCATGAATGGCAGATATTTCTCAGTCCATATGGATAAAATTATTTGTTGCAACACCACCAGCATCACTTTGAATGGAAAATTAGTGCAATGGTCCTATAGTTACTGCACTCCTTTGTATCTCCCTGCTCAGGGACTGGAATATAAATTAAACCTTTCTAGTCTGTGAACCATTGCTTTGTTCGCAGTATTTGTTAGCATAATCTTGTTAGGGTTTAGATAGCCTATTCACTCCAGGTGCTTTACTCGGTCCAGGTGCTATCAGAGCAGCTTTCACTTGACTTTCTAATACTGCATGATCTTCCTCATAGGATTCTTCTTCAAGGAAGTCTGCCATTCTTTTATCTCTTCCATATAGTTCTTCTGTATATTGTTTCCACTTTCTCTTTAATTTCTTCTGGTCAGATAGTATGTTTCCCTGTTGTTCTTTCACCATTCCTAATCTAAGGTCTGAATTTCCCTTTGATTTCATGGATCCTGTGGCGCTGTTTTCTTCCATTTCTTTGCACTGCCTATTCTAATAGTTCTTTTTGTCTCTACATGATAATATATGAAAACCGCACTCAAGATTCTGTCTTTATTTCTGTCACCTTCTGATTTGTTTCTTACCTGTCCTTAACCACTGTGAGTTTCTTCGATGTCCGCCACTAGGCTTTCTTTCAGCTTTGATCTAGTTGTTTCATCAGCAGCAATGCTAATCCTACTTGACCTTTGCTTTTCCCAGGAGCTGGTTGAGTGCTTTCCAACCTGGGAGTCTTACCTCTGGCGCTGTCTCTTGTTTCAGTTGGGATTGTTCCATCATGGCATTTACAAGTTAAGATGATTTCCAGAAGTGGCGCTTTCTGCACAGTACGAGCCAGTTAGTCTGAGCATCACTGCTGCAGACATGGCTTATCATTGTCGTCTTCTATGCAGTATTCACCAGACTTAGCTTGAAGATCATTGCTGTTGTCTGTGAAAGAGCTTCAGCCAGGTTTATCCTCATCTACAGCTGTTTCCCAGTAGCTGTTCTTGAGCAGTTTCTCTGCCTCCATCATTATTGTAAATATCCATTCTCCTTTGCTGATGTGAATGCTACTTCTGAAGATGTATCTTGGTCTGGTTTCTCAGCATGAACCATTCCAACTTGGGTGTCCCTGCTAGGGGACCAGCATAGTGGGAGAGTCTGGACTCCTGGTGGCATTGCTCTTGGCTTCTCTGACACTCTCAAACCCCCTCACCATCTTAAGGTGTATATCCAGGAGACACAAGAAAAAACAGAAACATCAAGATACCCAGGACAGACATTCCCATGCTGTTTCTAGTTTGGTCCTAAGTATATATTGCAAGAACATAAATGCATAGGAAAGGAACAAGCCACACTGTGCTTCATATATTCCGAAGCCTGAAGATATGAACTTAACTAAGAAGACAAAGATCCAACACTTCAGTAATTCTTCATAACCTATGTTAGATGTTAGGCTACCAAGAAGAGTTTGAGATTCCCATCAGGAAACCTATGCATGAACTTTTAAGTTTTAAAATCCCCTCCACCCTCTGGAATCATCAGTACCAAAGGCTTCCTGAGTCTTGTCAAGGAGTTTGAGGCCACATGCTGGGGTGGCGTTTTTGTACCTAATTATTGCAGCAGTCATGGCTGGAATTAGAGGATTAGTCAAAATTTGGGCTGAGGACAAGGGCACTCAAGGAGAGCAGCATACCAAAAGGATGCTGTATCTAATTAGATGTGGGAAAATATTACATTATTATCTGGCTCTGTAAAGGCCTCCTGCTTCTCTATCCCTCTGCTCCCACCAACATATTTTAAGCAAAAACTGGGTTATATGTGCTTTCCTCCTAAATTCCTCTTAAAACAACCACCAGAAGCAGCCTATCTTAGCTTCTCACAAAATTTTTACACAAGATATGTTTCTGGGGTGCTTCCAGACAAGGCATTTATCAATCATTCTGCCTCATTCACAGAATTGTAAAAGGTGTTGTAACACTCTTGTGTTTTCCCACCACTTCTGCTGTGCAGACAAACCAAGTGCACAATGACTTCTGATTTATAGTACTCTGAGCCATCCATCTGGAAGCACATTAAGAAGTAGTTTGCAAATTCCTATGTTTAAAATAGCCATGGGTGTGCATTTTATCATGCATATATGCATGCTAGAAAGTGGCAATTGGCCATGATTCCTAGTTACACTGGATATACTCACAGGCACAGCCGACATGTATAAATAACACATCCTATGCTCCTCATGTAGTTTTTAGAAAGTGCTTTTCATACAGAAATTCTTAAGTTTTGAAGAATTATCACCACCACCCCCACCACCCCATTTGCCCATCTGACCAGCCCATCTGATTCACTATGATCTAGTCTGGCTAGCATCAGCTCTCCAAGGCCTTTCCCATCACTTACATGGTCCTTTCAGCTGAAGATGCCGGGGTTGAACCTGGCACTCTATTGACAAAGCATGTGCTCCACCACTGAGTTATGCCCCCTCCCTCTGCATTTGGTGGCCCACTGTGGGAAACAGGTTGCTAGATGAGATGGACTTTTGCTTTATCAAGCACAGTTCCTCCTGTGCGCTTAGGCCTCCAGTCTCTGCCCCTGAGAAGCCAGGCTTGCTTTCATTCTTCAACTTCCAAACTAACAGTAGCCACAGAAGATCCAAGGGAAGGTTCTGAATGCATTGCAGCTGCACTAGAATTTTCGCCCGACTTTATCTTTGACATGCCTGGCCATAATGATCCTGTAGTGTCTAACCTGGAGTAAAGAATGGATCGGTACACACAAATTCCTGCTGCATCTTCGTATCTAAGACAGGCTGCAAAGCCCTAGGCAGGAAGGAAGATGAGGAGCAAAGCTGATGTAAAACACTGGCCCAGCAGCCCTCATTGTTAAGAATTGAGACTTATAGGCTGAAGCTTTCAGAGTCCCATCTAAGGCTCAGCTGCAGAATCTCAGAGGCTTCTGAAGGATATCCTCCTCATGGGGAGGGCCCTGCTCATAAGGCCCCCTTCTTTGCAGCAGGTACTTCTTACACTTAACCTTCTGGCCTGTCCCTTCTTTTGGAGGCTAGAGGGTCACTCAGTCTCTGTTTCAGGGGAAGAGATACCCTCCCCTTGTGGAGATGGACTTGCTGCTACCTCCCCTGAAGGTCCAGGCATCTTCTAGTCCTGGTCTCCTAGCATGGACTACACCTTGGTGTGGTTTGTCTTAGAGAGCTCTAGCTCTTCCTCTGAAGAGGATTCCTCCAATACCTCCACATGCTACATTATATTTCTCTTGTTCCAGGAGTACAGGACTAACATGAATCTTGTACTTCTAGAAAAACTACTCCAATATAATGCGTAGTCACCTCCGTTTCTTGCCCCTTAAAACTCATCCTTCTACCTTTGCTCCAACATACCTCACTGGGAAATTCTGCAAAATTTTGTATAAACAACATCTAATATTAAAACCAACTGAACCCTTCCCCTGCCAATATATGTTGTTTCCCATAGTGAATCCCTTTATTATTGTTGTTTTTCTCAATGCTTCTGATGCTTAATTGAAACATGCTTAAAATTCTTATCAGACCACTGTTGCATCCTCTACTGCTCACGTATTTGCTTGCAGATTAATCCCAACTTCTTGGCTATACAGTGGCAGGAATATAACAAGTTATCATATCTTTAGGGGGAAATGCTCTTTCTACGAGTGCTTCCAGATGAATCATTATTCTTCTGTAAGCTACACGTAAACTGCAATTGACCCTACACACTACTGGGGATATTACCCTTTTCTTGACAGTTCATCCATCTATGTTCTGTCAAAACCAGTAGGCACCACATACTGCAGAGGGAGGGAAAGAGGGAAGCCCAATTCATCTAAGCAGCCATTTGAAAAACAAATATCCAAGCAGTATGTCATAACAACACCACCGATTATACATTTAGTGCTACATGCTCATTCATTTAAGTGTGAATGTGCGGCACTGCCTATGACATGTCAAAAGACAACAGCAAAGGGTTGGATTCAGATGTAATAATAGAACAGGCCCACTGAAATCAGTAGGTTTCATGACTAACTCAAGTTCCAGTGATTTTAATATGTCTCCCCTAAGCAGGGTTACATTTTGATCAAGCCCATTCTCTTTAATGTTTGTTTCGGATGGGAAGTGTAGATTGGAAAAATGAATCATGCATTGGGAGTGCAGATTGGGAAAATGAATATTAAAAAAATAATCTAGGAAAAATGTTATTTATTGATTTATTGGATTTTTATCCCACCACATTAGTCAATAAGGCTCCTTTACTAATGTTGCTAAAATGATGATGGCCAAGAGAAATTAGGATTACAATGTTAGACAGCTTTAATTCCCTTTCATTTAAGCCATATTTTCTAATGTTTTAATTTTTAATTAATATATATCCAGGAAGGCAATGTAAGGTTAATTAAAAGATTGATCCTTTAAAAATCAATGGGGTTAAAGCATAATGCCCACTGCAGTGGTTGCAGTGCTGTGATAAATATTGCTGCCCACAGCCAAACTGTGCATTTTCCTTTTTTTAAAGGAAACATCACACTAAGGGGATGTACACCGATGGCACAGTTCTTCCAACTCTTCTCAAAACAGTCGGTGGAACAAAAAAGTAAAAGATGCACATAGGAAGATGGCAGACAGGTTACAATGTCATGTGGAACCCCTGCAAAATGGGAGCAAACGGGGCACAGTGAATCCACACTAAACGCCTGGTGTGGAAATAACCTATGTTCACTAGGAAAATATATTTTCTGCAGGTCGCATCATGAAAACACTTTCACAGGTAGAGCAAGATGCCAGTTCTTGCCAACATAATTAGCTAACTCGCATACTACCATAGCAATGAGACTTGCATATTTACACAGCTGCAATTATATTAATTGCCACTGGAGGTCTTCAATTTCTTAAAACCAGACTTTCTAAGAACATGATGAAATAGTTCTTGCAAAGACCTCAGAGCACGTCCGTATCTCAAAACAACCCTGTGAGGTAGAATAGGTTGAAGGACAGTTATTTACGCAGGGCTACAGAGGGCCAAAGCATTACTTTATCAAACCCTTAAAGTTATAGGGAGGAGATACATCGACTTTCCCTCTCCCTTCATGGGTGGCTTTAACCTGTTCCTCCCACAGGTGTAGAGTATGACTCTACACCTACAATATACATTCCCTAACAGTGATCTGTGTATTTTAATAGATTAGTATTTGTCAATGTAAATTGTGGGGCAGGTCTCTAACCCAGATTGTGATCACAGTGCGGGAGGAATGTCTCTCCATCCTGCTTCATCATGCGGATAGTAATGAATACAGAGCATGGTGGACCTGAACTATTCTGAAGGCAATCTGCCCCACAGCCCCAGCTCCTAGTTATGGCCACATCCAGCAGAGAACCAGAACCTAGTAATACCAGTAGTGCAATCCTATCCCTTCCTACTTAGAAGTAAGCTCTGTTGAGTGAATATGCCTTTGATTTGTGTGTGTGTATATGTGAAAGTACTCTATGCTACATTTCTTTTTCACAAAACCGTATCTGCTGAAAGCAAATTTTGAACAGATTTATCACATAAATACAAAACAGTGAGAAGCAGGACCACATGGACCTGTCTCAGACACAGTTGCCAAATCAACATTACAGAAATAAGGGAAGGCATTCTTTTAGAAAAGAAAAGCCAGGTCTATTGTTTCCCTTTGAAGGTTGGACACTGAAAAAAGAAGGGCAGGCATGAATCCAAGGCACCTCTTAGAGCAGGGGGCTTCTGGATGCTAACGCTGTGGTGCCAAGCAATCACAATGCCTTATCCTCCTGAACAGCCTGGAAAGTACAAGCCTCTTTTTGGCATTGCAGCAAGAAGCAGTGGAACTGCAGATGTGCAGTCTGCTGTAGCAAGGGACATGCATGCAATCCTTTATATATTGAAGAGATTTTTTTACAACCGACTACTGAAATATTAATACTAATACGTGCTAATACTAATAACAACTTGAGGTTGGATTCACTGGTCTCCAAGGAAGAGTTTAACCAAGGACGGTCAGCTCCACTCTGCTCTGAAGCTACTAAGCAGCTAGGTGACTAATTTCTGCCTCGACAGGCTCACAGTGCTAAGGCTTAAGTCATCTCACATAAACAGCGGAAAGCAAATATATTCTATAGCCTTCATCCTACAGTGAAGGATGTAGGAGAATCCAGCATTCTTGTAAGTGCAACTGCAACAAGGTTTTTAAAATAAAAGATATGGAGCACATACATATTTCTAGTAGCATTAGGAAATCACTAGAGGCAATACAGCTTCGTACTTATTCTATTAAAAATATGCATAAAAAACCTTTAACAGCACAACCATTTTTCCTGAAACAGACTTAAAAAAACCCAACTCCAGAATCTTTCAGCAGGAGCTAGAAGTATTTCTCAGTGCAAAATATGCTGTTTACACCACTGCTGCAGCAAGGAAGGGGGAGAAGCCAGTTTTGCAGCCTTTTGAATAACACCTTCAAATTTTGCAGAGGAGCACAGCAAGACTGAGATAATTGGGTGAATGCTCATTATGAAAACAGCATCTGATGGCAAAGCGGGGGAAATACAAATAGAATTCAAAAGACAAGCGTAGGGCTTGATTTGTATTTAAACATGCAAGCACATGAGCCTCACAGATTCCAAAACTGGCTTGAACAGCAATGAGAAGGAAATACAGTTATTGGTTTTCTAAACGGTAAGTTGGTGGGGGCGGGGAGAGCAACTTACATCAGCATACTGAGTATGCAATTGAACCCCAGCTCTGTTTTGTTAAAGGACAGCAATTGCTTTACAGAATCTCGTATCATTTCTTTTGCACATACTTACTTTAGCTGCCGAGGTTCACAGTCAACTCCTGGTAGCAAGAGCCTGGCTGCTTGCCGAACATCATCGCTGTCCACGGAGAAACTGCGACGGTGCCCTGCGTGCGCCAGCGCTACTCTTATCCATTCCATCAGAGGTGGCAGCACTATGAAAGGCCTAGGAAGAGCAAGACAAAGAAGCTATTTTCTCCCATTATGAAATGCATGCAGTGTCTGTGCTTGTATCTCAAAGGCACTGACAATTTTCTCGGAGGATTTGAGGTAGAGCCGAGCCGAGCCAAATACTGGAATCATTTTCCCCCTGAATTGAGTTCCCTAAAATAGCAATTCCCAAGTGTTTACTTATAGGTCCTGGGCTCTTTTCTTGGTATATGCATTTCCTTTGGGCTTTTCACACCTTGATTTCAATTTGAGTCTTAAGGAAATAATTAAATCGCTAGTAATTGTTTAGGGAAAAGGCACCTTTTTGCCCAAGGATTCCCTCCTTCCCAGATAAGCATAGGCGATCAGACTGAGAGCAAAGCCAATTTTTCCTCCTCTTTGAATACAGGGGAAAGGAAGCTTAAAAATCATATGTTGAAATTTTAATCGTGAAACCAGTGTAATATCAACAGCTGTCCAGTGTACAGAACTTATATCAGCATGAAATTAGAATTGTAGTACCTTTCAACTATCAAGAAGGATGACCCTGATACGGTTTTTCATTAATAACTGATGACTTTCCTTTTAGGTTGCAATCAAGGGAAAACAACTGGCATATAGTGATTTTCAGAATGACAGCCCCAGGCTTTGAGTGGAGGGGATCAATGAATACAGAAGGCTCTTCTGTTGTAATTCCAGAAATATAACCCGCCCTGCCCCTGACAGGGAGGTGATCCAGCAGTACCTCATTATGAAAACAGCATTTGCTAGCAGAAGAGGAAATACAACCAGAATACAAAAGAAAGGCTTTGGTCTTGATCTGGCTATTTAGACATGAAGGCACATAAACCTCACAGACTCTAAGAGGCAGCTTATTAAATTTTCTTCTCTCTCTCCTGTAAAAACTTCTGGTGATGTGGCATGGAAGGGTCAATGATGCAATTTGGGGATGAGAGTAGCACAACGCTATGCACAGCAATGTTTGAAATTGGGGTGCTTGGAATAGAAACATTGATCCGGAACGTCTGGGCTATCGATGAGCTGAGCCGAGACCACATCTTAGAAGTTTGGGCTCAGTTGACAATTCTCCATCACTGTAACTGCCCTCCCATTTTCTCTTGAAACTTACCAGCAGGAGGCAGAAATGTTGAGAGGACTCCAGGCCACATAGTGTTTCTGATGACAACATGATGAATACCCCAAGATTGGAAAGTCAGAAATGATCTAATATTTAAATGAGCTAATTCAGGCCTGATCCAAACTGAGCTGCAAGCTGCTTGTTTTAGGTGAGACAATTCCCAGCAAAACCAAGGGAAGCTTTCCCATCACTAGACATGGATGGATTTAAAATCGCAGTTTTTGTTATGTGGCTCACTGGGTGACTTGAGGCAGACTAACATATCATTACTAAGATAAAATGAAAGTAAATGCATCTTTTTCCCAGAAACATTTCATTTTTCTGAATTAGGATAAATGGAAGAACTTTGATAAAAAAGAAATGCAGGAAGTAAGATTACTATGTATTGCTTTAAAGAAAAAGTACTAAAATAAAATAATATCCTAACTGTGGTTCTTGGGTGTGTAATCAAAATTGTGCATGTACTTTCACAAAACAGAAGATGGTAGAACAGCTTTCTACAGCCTAACGCCCCCCTCCCCCAGAAAATGTGCCTGGAACATGGCTTGGCCATCTGGCTGGAACCCCAAAAGGGGCACCCCACACCCAGCGTATGCTCCCCTTTACATTCAAGTTGCTATAGTAACTAAATTTAATATGAATTGCAAGAAAATCCATGTGAATCCCCCCATATACTTTATTTTTCAAGAATTATCTGATCAATAGAGCAATTTGGAATCAAAAGCTTTCAAACAATTTCCTTCATTTTAATAAGGCTTGCTTAGAAGACCCTCTCAGTCAATTCTGCCCAGAATCATGTTTCAGCCTCTATGCATCTTATGTACACTACAAAAAATTTCCAGGGGTTTCTCAGGTTTTCCTTCCATCTAGGTTTGGATCCTTTGTCTTGGAACACTTTCAGAGTTTTTTTTTGGGGGGGGGGGAGTCTATTGTTTTCCCCTTTATATAAATGTGCTTTATTGTACTTGCTGAGTAGCCAAGGCTCCCTTGCCTAGATAACTATGAAGCAAATTTTAAACGGGCTAGACCAGATTTGGTTTTGTGGCACAAGGTGAAGAGGGGAGCATCTCTTTAACCAAACCAGATGTCCTCTTACAGTTCCAAGCAGGTGTAGATTGCTTGTTCCCCAACAAAAGCATCACCAGGGGGGAAATGTGAGTCACGAGTTGCCTGAGGCAATCTTCTTTGCTGTCTAGACAAGAGGGCTCTCCTCTTGCACTCACAAAGCAAGGAGAAGAAATAGCTGTAGAATTCTGGGAAAAGGTGCACTCAGGTCAATAAAAATGATAAATTGAAACAACAGATGTTTCACAAGAGCCATGCACTGAATTTCTCCCAAAAGAAAATACATGTGAGGGCAAAGGAGAATCTCACAATGCACTCCAGAAACAAATATAGTGCTTGCATTCCTACATCATGACGAGCAATCCTGCATGGTTACCACCATGATCTACCTGATGGATAATCAAGTGGATTTTCTGTATCATGGTTTCTGTCTTCTCCACTCAGTTCTCCCATCTTTTGATATGTATTCTATCAGCTACTGCACCTAAAATTCAATCCCAAGGTGTATAACCCCTTGCCTATGTCACCTGTCTCTTCCTCATTGGTCCACACATAGAGGCTGGCTGGGGGAGTGGCTCCTGCAGGTTCTGCTCTTTCTAGGAGACTCTTTGATGGTTGCATACCAAGGCCATGGAAACCATGATCCTGGAGTCAGACAATACAACAAGTCATGGTGGTACAGAGAAACCACAGAACAACCTATTGTTTCTCATCATGGTTTCTAAAGACCAAACTTATCATGATGAAGTAAGTTTGCAACAACACAAAACAACAACAATGGGGGGAAAGCCATGGTGTGTTGTGTTGTCTAAATACAACCAGTGATTGTAATCCCGGATAGAGTGCAGGCTAGAAAGAGGCCCTCATGACCTTGAGCTGGGAATATGGTAACCTCAGAGATCACACCAGCCTTCCCAACCTGGTGCCTGCCAGATGTCCTATATTACAGGTCTATTTGCCATGCTGGATCAGGATGGAAGGAGCTGTAGTCCAACACACTTGAAGGATGCTGTAGGGAATGGAGTAGACAATTATTCTGGGCACATGTTCCAAAGTCAGGATTGTATCAATTCTTTTCATGTGGGCTCCGAAATCTTTCAGATGGAGGGTGTGGGAATTGAGGGGGCAGAAAAGGGTGAGGCTGTCTCAAGGTCACTGCCCCCAGGTTCTAAGGCAGACCATGAGAGCAGAAAGGGTTAGGAGAGAAGGGAGGCAACAAAGGATAAGGGGAAGACAACATCAGGATAGAAGAGGATGGAAGTGGGCAGGAGACAACAGGATGGCGTTCAATGTGGAGAAGTGGAAGGTCTTGCACTTGGGGCATAGGAGTAGGTGTCATAAGTACAGGTTAGGGGACAAGTGGCTGAAGAGCAGCACTTGTGAAAGGGACCTCGGGGTACTGGTTGACTGCAGGCTAAACATGAGTCAGCAGTGTGATGCGGTGGTCAAGAGGGCGAACGCCACCCTTGGTTGCATAGCCAGAAGTGTGGCTTCTAGATCAAGAGAGGTATTACTACCATTCTACACAACTCTAGTGCGCCTGCAACTGGAGTATTGTGTTCAGTTTTGGGCCCCTCATTACAGAAAGGATATAGCCAGGTTAGAGTCAGTGCAGCGTAGGGCCACAAGGTTGGTGGTCGGTTTTCAGGGGATGGGGTATGAGGCGAGACTGAGGGAACTGGGTCTCTTCAGCCTGAAGGAGACTCAGAGGGGATATGTTGGCGACATACATGTATGTGAGGGGATGTTACATGGAGGTGGGTAGAGACCTGTTCTCCCCTGCAGAGGAAGGCAGGACGCACTCCAACGGAGCAAAGCTCAGGGAGCCAAGGTTCCATTTAGATGCCAGGAAGCACTTCCTGACAGTCAGGACCCCGAGGGTGTGGAACGGGCTTCCACGGGAGATCGTTGGGGTCCCATCGGTGAGGGTGTTCAAAGATAGGCTGGACATAAACATGGTGGGCATGTCGTGAGCGGAGCCAGCTGGAGCCGGAGGTCAGACTAGATGGCCCGGGAGGCTCCTTCTGACTTGTTCTGTTTCTATGTTTCTAAGAGCTACCAGTTAGAGGGCTAGGAGGCCAGCTCCTCTCCTGAGGGATCCACTCAGAGGGATGGAGCCCATTGTTACTGAGAAGGAGGACTTTCAGAGGTAGTTTCTAATTTAGTTCAACTAATCACTCTGTTCATACAGGGACTAGTCTTTCAGTTGCTGCACTTTGTTAGCTGTGAAGTGGCAATAAAGAGCTATTTTGCAAAGAGAATGACTGTTGCTTTGGAAGCTTGAAACAAATAAGGGGCAACATAGCTCCTGCAGGTACCAGGCTGGATTATACCAGGTGCTCAGCAGGGAGGAAGGGATGCCTCTCTGCTGTTGCCAGGTTGCATCAGAATAACACACTATCCTGCTGGAAACCCAAGAGAGAAGGGAAAATTTGTTGTCAGGAAATTTGGCCCATCACACAGGCAGTGATTATTATTGCATATTTGTGGTTAAATTGGTGGCATCACTAATTTTATACCATTTTTAAACCCTGCAATCTAAGAATTTCATAACTGATAGAACAAGGCCCTGCTTTTACAGAGAAGTGAAGGAATGTATAACAAGCAATCAAAATCTTGACATTTTATGGTAACTGGGTCACCCATCGGCTTAAAAGTGGGGGACACACAGAGATGGAAATATGTTCCTTTCCACAGCAGGAAGGGGACCCCTTCATTCCCTTTCAATTGCCCACAACCACTTTTATTTGGAAGAAATATCTGATGAAGGTGTGTGTGCATGGGATGGGAGTAATGTTCCCTAATTTAAAAGCCCCAATACTGTTGTCAGGTCTTTTAAGCAAAATGCTCCAATCCTTTGATTGTTTGTAGCAGCTTTCTCCAACAGGGCACCCTCTGGATTTTTAGGTTGCATTCTCAGCATTTCTAGGCAATGGGCCACACATCCGGAGAGCAGCATATTGGGTGACATTGGTTTGTAGGCACCATGTGAAAAAGAAATGCTACTGTTTCATTCACAACAGTCACTCTTTCAGTTCTCAAATGATCAAAGAGGTTCTGCAGACTTTACCTTCAAGTTTCTCCATGTCAACTTTCAACTTTCATGCAAATCCTTTCTTTCCTTTTCCCTTCTTTTACATTACATTATGTTTCCTAGAGCACAATCATCCCAGCTTTCTTGGAAGAAGAAAGAAGGGGCCAACAGAAAGGCTACAGTCCTCTACTGCTGATCCACTGAGGAAACATAATATAATACTGCATTATTATCTTGTGATCAGGACTGACTTTATGTACAATAAAGATGGGGTAGGGAGCATGGTTTGACTGTTTGTCTGGGTAAGTCCCAAATGGAAGTTGTTTCCTAATGGGAAAATAGATTTTTCCCACTTGAACAGATAATTCTAGGTCAGTCCCTCTTAAAAATGATATTTATTTAAGATATTTATATGCTGTCCTTTAATTAAAAAAACCTCCTAGAGTGGCTCATAAAAAATGTAAGCTGCCTTATTGATGCTAGAAATGCTTCCAGATTCCAGCTCCGATGCTACTAACTAAAAAGCATTGTGCAGCTATTCTCTCTTCTGCTTATTAACAGACTTTCTGCAATAAAAGAAAATGAATAAGAAGTGAAAACACAGGATGTTTATGAGTAGGGGTCTTTCTAGATGAAGCTTTTAAGGAACTATCCTATGGCCTTCAGATACTGCCTGGGATTCTTCAGCTGGGACTCCAAAGTTAAGCCTGCTCCTACATGCCTGGCATGGAAAGAACCATGAATACCCCACCTGAGCTTACAAATATGCCTTGGAGGAAGAAAAAGGTGCATGAGGGATGGGAAGAGGAGGAGGCTGAGGTTGTGGACTTACACCAACTCCAGTTGGCATCACTGCCTCTTCACCTCCCCTCTCCCTCACCAACACCAAATCTAGATGGCAGAAAATGACTGTCTTGAGAAAATACCTGGTGCAAGGCATGGTGGCAGTGGAAATGTGTACCTTCACATGACAGAGGATACATGTAAGCCTTTAGGCTTGGAAGCTGTGATAGAAACACACCCTTACCTTGCCAATTTACCACAGTGTTTGCTTCCAGATTCATTACAAAAGTAAGATCAGATTCTCTGCACACCTTTTTCAATTCTTCCCTTTCTCTCCCTTTCCATACTTTTCCCTGTTATAACCTCTAGGTGGTGCTTTGGTGTAGCACCGTTGCACAACTAACATTTAATTCTGCCATTCCCCCGAATACCAGAATTTCCTGGATCAAAAAGCCCATTGAAATTGCTTAGAAAGCACAGGAAATGCCCTAGTGGATGAAGACATTGTCTAAGCACCAGCCAGCTACCAGGAGTGGAGAAATCATGAGTGTATCATAATAAGTCATGAGTGCCTCAGAATCTACGCGTGGGTGAACATATGATTGCTGTAATCTTCAAGATTTTCCCAACATTACTTTTAAGCTCAGCTTGCCTTCTTTCCCATGTTCCATTTCATTTCATTCAAATGAAAAATGTGTGAATTTCAAATGAAAAAAAATGTGTACCCCTTAAAAGTTCACTTTCCCCTCATAAAGCAAAGTGCAAGCATGTGCATTTTAAAAATACAAACAAAAGTTTGGGAAATTGAGCCCTTTTCCCGGGAAGGACACTGTTGTTCACCTTCACAATTACAGATGGGACACATTTGCAAACATGAATCCAATTCCTGTTCGTTCTAACATACACAGGGAAAGCAACAACGTCTAAGCCCCACCAAAAAAATCCACGCAGGGATTTGCAGTGCACAAGCCTCATCAGTAAGGACCCTTGATCCAGTCTTGCATATTCTGCATGGCAGTGGCCTTCCAAGCCCTAGGCAAGGAGGGCGCTTTCCTGGCCCTGCTACCTGATCTCTTCAACCGGAGACGCCAAGGACTGAATGAAGGAGTGACACTTGGCACGGCAAGCATGCGCTCCACTGCCGCACTATAGTCCCTGCCAGCCTCACCATGTAAGAACATCACTGAAGCCACAGGAGGCAGGAGTGCAAGGCACCAACTGAACACCAGCAGGATCAACAACACTGACTAGTTTAAACCAGCAGCCATGGCAAACTAGTACTCTGGCAAATGGAAAGTCATTTGCCTAGTGCCAGGAGGCATTTATTTATTATTACTGGGCCACAAAGCACCCTTTCCTGTTGCAAGGGATCCAAAATGGCCTTCCCCTCTGCATTTTATCCTCACAACTACCCTGGGAGATAGTTTAGGGCTGAGGGCTGCTGACTGTCCCAAATTCAGTTTGGAAGCTTCCTGGCTGAGTAGGGACTACGGCCTGGGTCTCCATAGTCCCAGTCCAACAGCCTGGCTTTCCAGAAGAGGCACCTGCTTTGGCACTGGGTGTGCCTCCTGGCAGAAGGCTTTCCATAGAGCCATGATCCACCAAGTTGAAACCAACCGCCAGGGAACTCGATAAGCCTTCTAAGTTTCGTGCCACCTTGCTATAGCAAAAATAGTTGTGGTTATCAGGCCATTGGCAAGCCACCACGCACAGCTTGTGGGTTTTACTCTGAAACACTTGTGGGTCATGTATCATACAGGCCTGAGCAGAACACAGAATTTATTAAGTGGCAATATGTAGAAGCAGCATGTATGAAGAATCAACACTGTGCCCTCAGTATATCCCAGGGCATGGTCTAAGGAAGAGATAGGCAACCTGGTGCCCTCCGGATGTGATGGACTTGGTTACTGTTATCTGCATCGACTCTGGCTAAAGAGTGCTAAAGGACACACTTGTCTGACTTGTGGTGACCCCATGAATAAATGTCCCCCCAAAATGTCCTGTCCTTCACAGCCCTGCCCAGTCCTTGTAAACTGATGTGATAGATAGCAACTCCCATAAAAAACCCAGCCAGCATCCAGCAAGAGACAGGGGAGGCACCTAGAAGGCAGCATTGCCAATGCTCAGGAGCTGATGAGTTGTGCTGAAGCTAAACAGGCTTCAGTCTGGTCAGTGCCTAGATGGAAACATGTTTGGAGGTCTTAGGGATACCATTTCATGATTGAAGTATGATGGTTACAGTGAAATGTTCAGGATTCATTTAAATCTTTTTGTGATGCTATGGAGAAAACAAGAAAGGCAGAAGTAAAGTGGGACTGGAGTATGAAAGACAGTGTGACAAAGACAAAAGAAAGATCACTTTCCAAATTGTAATGAGGGATACTGATGTTCAGCGTTGCATTAGCAGCATGCATAATTGGTTTCTCTTCACTGCACAAGCAAAGTTACAACCAGGAAAGTCTAACTGTCCTAAATGATGGCTGTGTGTGTGGTTTAAACCTTTGAATTAATTAGGAGATCTTGTGCATGTTCCCTTAAAAAGCAAAACAATAAAATGCCAGGCTTGTAACTCAAATGCTAGGCTTATAAAATAACGTTGAGGATACTCTGCTCTTAGGCGCATCCAAAGGAAGGCAAGAGATTTGTCTGCTGCAATCTGTTGTACACAGCCTAACCTGTGTCTGCGCACACCACGCAGCAATGCAAGCAGGATTAAGCCATGGAATACGCAAGCAGCTGAATGGCAATGGCACATAAAGGGTCCCCTACTTTTATTTTTAGCTGGCTTCATATACTTTCAGCTTAGAATATGAAGCTCCTTTCAAGATCTGTCCATCTCTCTGTGGGAGTTCTTGGATTATGTGTCATTAGGAATTTGCTTTTGCAGATGACTCCAGTGCATCTCAAGGAAGATTTCTGTTGCACAGAACTTCTATGTAGTCCCTTGAAATGCCAGGGGCTGAACTTGAGCTCTTTTACATGCAAAGCCATTGAACTTTGGAAATGGAAATGATGGATCTTGTAGCCAACTTGGAGGGAACCAGGTGGAAAAGCCTGGCTGGAGAGACTGGAAGGACAAGCACTGCAGAGAAGAGGAGGGCACAAGGAGGGCACCTGTGGTTCTGTCATCTTTGGGAGAGCTGGAGGCAATTTTCCATCACCTCACACCATGCTCCCTAGCCTGGCCTCTCTCAAAGAGAAGGAGTCATTCCAGCGAATGGATTCAAAGGTACAGTTGACTGCTACCAACACTGACAGACTCATCCTGCCCACCTGGCCCAAGATATTTCGCACCTTGTGGGTTAGACAAACCCCCAAGCACCCTCTCCTTGTCACTGGCAGTGAGAGTACCATGATTATTAAAATAAACAACAATATGCGGTCCTTTCAAAATCTGCTGGCATATTGCAATGGTAGGAGCAGCAGTTCCAGGGGACTCTTGATAGAGGGTCCCTACAGAATTGCAGGTTCTCAGGATAAGCCCAGTGACTCCTGCCCTTGACACTGGTCCTGGCTAAAGCACATCTAGCAAAAGGCTTTGCAAACCTCCAGTCTACCTACTCAGCCCCCCAGAACCCTTCTTCTCTTTCCCACTCCATCTCCTCTCAAAGCTGCCGCCCCCCCCCCCCCCCCCACCTGCCCTGCCCCAATGCAGCACTTGCTTTCTTGCATCTTCTACCTCCTATCACCACCACTGATCTCTATCCTCTGGCATAGTTAGCACAATTCCAGCTTCTTCTACCATGAACTACCTGGAGTTTTAAATGGCTACACTTGTTCCTTGCCTGAGCATCATCTCTTCTTAGCTGCTGCCAGAGGGGTTCTTCTGTTTCTGGCAAGACCTCTGGACACTCACAGGTACTTTCAATTGCACATTTTCTTTCATTGTAGATACAAATGTATTAGAATCACATTGGGTTTCATGCTTCTACACGCAGTTTTGCAATTATGATGCTGTTTTGTGCTGTCAAGTCATTGACACCCTATGAATGAAAAACCTCTAAATGTCCTGTCCATTACATGCCTGTACACCTCCTCTAAACTCAAGGCTGTGGCTTCCTTTATGGAGTCCATCCAACTCTTGCTTGGTTGTCCTTTTCTTCTTCTGCCTTTGACCCTCCCTACTATCATTGTCTTCTCCAGTAAGTCTTTCCTTCTCATAATGTGTCCCAAATATGACAGCCTCAATTTTGTCATTTTTGCTTCTAAGAAAAGTTTGGTTTGATTTGATCCAGGGCTCAGTTGTTCAATACAAGTCACAAACAGGTTAAGTAAATGAGAACGTAAGAAGAACCATGCTGGATCAGACCAGAGGCTTATCTAGTCCAGCATACTGTCCCTACAGTGGCCAGACAGGATGGCAGATTTCAGGATCAGGATCTTGAATGCCTTCTCCTAGTACATGTAGCAAGAAAATGAAACCGCTCCCTTGTCCATTTGGGCACAGCCTAAATAGCAAGTCAGTATGATATACAATGCCTTCTGTCCACTATATCCCAACACTATTAAGAGATTTGAAACCTCTTTCTTATTTTATAACTTCATGGGCTAATCCTGAATCTGTAAAGCTACAGAAAAAAATATGAAAAATGGAATGCTAAAGAAGAATAAAAAATGTGACCCAAGTGTGTAATATGCTATTTTTCATTACATTCATACCTGTAATTTGTTTAGCAAGGCTGAGGCTGTGAGAATTAATCACTTTTTGGTTTATACTTACAAAGTGCATGATTTATAACATGCATGCATTCCCCTTATTCAACAAGCAAGGCATTAAGGTACCAAAAGGAATTGCTGAAAGGCTGTCAAATGAGACTGGCCAACTGGAAACTGTTTAAGATTACCCAGAAACATGCATATTTTCATACCGGGCTACGAAGCAGTTTTTGCTTGGCTGATGAAACAGACCATATTAAAGTATGAGGGGAGTATACTGAAAACCAGGAACTCCTTTTTCCAGAACTGTATATGAAAATCCAGTGTTCCACGGCCCAATGTTTGGTCCATGTATTCCAGGGTGTGAAGGAAGAGGCCATAGCTAGCAGCAGAGTAGATGCACTTCATGCCAAAGGCCCCAGGTTCCAGTACACCTTGACTGCTGTTGCCATCCTTTGTTCTAGGGCAGTGATGGTGAACCTTTTAGAGACCGAGTGCCCACACTGCAACCCAAAAACCACTTATTTATCACAAAGTGCCAACACTACAATAAAACCTGAAAACTGAGGTTTTAGTTCAGAAAAAAACAACTCACAGCCAGTCCAAGCAACTATATATGTATATCCTTGGCAGCACAATGGCCGGCCATGCAAAAGCTTGAACGAGTCGTGGCTAATGAGTCACGGCTTATGACATCATTGCCTGGCACCACTACTCCTTTCCGAGCATGCGCATGGCCCCTGTGTGCGCTGTTATCCGATGCTCGGCTGCTGGGGCGACTTGGCTCGCATGCTGACAGAGAGGGCTCTGCGTGCTCGCTGCGGCATGTGTGCCATAAGTTCACCACCACTGTTCTAGGGCATGTCAGGAACTGGTGGACTTTGTAGTACATTTCCCCACTCTCTTACTATTTCTGCCACTGTCCTTTTCTCTCTCTCCCCACTTCTCTTTTGCTCTTCCTCCCTACTGTTTGGGCAGCTAGGGGAGGGACAGATTGCTCCTGCCAGGGGTCTGAACTGTTCAGAGGGACTGAGAGCCACAGGTTCACCACCCCTAGTTCATTTATATTAAATGAATGTTTATATCATAGATCTATATGTTTATTATAGAAGCACCTTTGCTTATGAAACTCATCTCTCATACATGATAGTAGTTAAGACTACACGTACAGTGGGCTTGGCCATTTAATGGTGTTAACACCAAGAGGTGTTAAGAATATTGATGACATATCAGTACCCGTCTGGGTGTTGAGATCTGCAGGTAAGGCCCTGTTCAGGTGACCACGGCAGGCCATTTCTCAGGCAAGTGTGAAAGGCCCCCTACGCCACTCCCAACCTGTGGAATGCCCTCCCCTAAAATCATGATTGGCCCCAACTCCCTTGGATGGGGCACAAGACACATCATTTCAATTCAGCTTTCACAGCTATGTACTGGTAATTTAATGTTTTAGCATGCAATCCAATTGTCTCATGGCAGATGCATGGAAGCCTCCAAACCCAGAGGCTTCTGAGCACCCAGGGTTGGGAGCAAAGTGTGTTGCCACTGATCACTGCTGCTGCACCTCAGACTCTGCATTTTACCTAGATGGCCATTTTCTGTCTGCTAGATAAAGGGTTAGGGACAGGAGATGACTGTGGCAGAAGGCTTACCCTGATTCCCTCTGGTGCTCCAGACTCCTCTCCTCCCCAATATCCCCTGAAGTCCTGCTACAACCTCAGTAGAGGGAGACCCTTTGGTTTTTCCTGCACTGGCTGTGACAGGGGCTCCCTTTTGGGCATGTCAGCTCCAAGATTAGAGGACCTTGAAAAAACCCTATGGCTTTCCAAATGATGTTAAGGAGGCCACAGGATCTGCCATAAGTATTTGTATTTGCATTGTTTTAAGCTTTTATTAAAAGGTTTATTTTATTGCTTTTAACAGATATGCTGTGCCTTGAAGGCTCTTTAGTGAATGAGGCAGTAGATAAATGTTAAAAAGAAACAAGCCTATTTCCAGTGTTATAACAGCTGCAAAAATAAAAATACAGTCATGTATACAATCCCACTGACAGCTTGTTGTTAATTTACTTTGCTGTATCTTTCCCCCATATCTTCTTCCTTTCATTCCATAATTATTCATCACAGTCTTCCCACATCTCACACTGCATATTAAGGACTGAAAAAGGCCAGTAAAGTAAAATAAAACCGCAATATATACTATGGCTTTCTGTGGGAAGCACACTGTATCCATCCTTCTTACACACACACACACCCCTCTTGGAAAGATGAGGTAGGGAGTGGGAACAGCAAATCAAACAAGGCTCCAAAAGGAAAAGAAATGGTAGAATGAATGTTAAGCCAAGGGCCTTCAGGGTAAACCAAAACACAAAACATGAACTCTAGAAGGAAAACACAGTTTACCACCAAATAAAATTAATACTGGTGCCAAAACAGCTAAGCTGCTAAACTACATCTTCCATGAGACATTAATAGGGAAAGAAATCCTATACAGAGAGTTAGGTGGTAATGAGAGTCTTGTCAATACAGCTGGTTCATAGAAGGGGGCTAAAGGATCTCTAAGAAAAAGGTATGAATTAGTGAGCAGAGACACTGTGCTTCCTAGCTCTTGCCAGTAATCACTTAGCATGTCCACTGAGTGAACAAGTGTTAGGAAGGGAAAAAAAGAAATATATTATTTCCCTTTGGTTCAATCATACTATCTGAAGGGGGTTCCATGTGTGAAGCAACAGTGCACATACTTTCATGCAGAGATAAATGCACCCTGTCTCACATTGCTTAATATCCTCTGTTGTTTAATAGCTTGTTAATCTATAAATCTTCAGGTTGGGAAATAATCTCTATAAATCAGTAAGGAATATTACACACTGTGTCAAGACAGAACAGGAGTGATGTCATTCAATCAAAAGAGGGCCCACTGCATTATCCCCGTTCTACCCACTGTCCCAGTTCTTTTTCCATGTGGCCAGAAGTTGCCTGAGGTTCATCAGGCAACAACAAGAAGAAAGCAAGTGTAGGAAATTAAGAGGAACAGTATTAATAGTGGCTGACTGCTGGCGAATATTAATAGGGTATGTTAATGAGCCCCAGTGTGGAAATACTCCAACCAAGTTCCTCCCAGTTTCAGAATTTGCATGGCAGATGTCAAACTGTCCAATCAGTCGCCAATTCTGTACTTGACCGTGTCACTCTGTCCTTTGCTACAGATTGGGACCTTAGCATGGGGGTAAAGGGGCTTATATGATCTGAGTCCCCTACACTACCTCTCGAGTAAAGGTGGGTAAAAGGAAGAGATTGCTTCCACACAGAGATTTAGAGTAAAATCTGTTTTGGGCCTCTGTGGGCTAGGACATGAAATAAAGTGGAGGAAGAGGATGAAATTGTTTCTACTGTGGGACTTGGACCAGACAGTGAGCAGGACCTTGGAAAAATCAGGCTCAGAGCTTGTGAACATTGTAAAAGGAATTACAATATTGTTATGGGAATTAAGTTCATGGCATCACAAATGCCACCAAGTGGATCTTTCCCATCCAGGGTCTACAACTTAAATACAACATAAAGGTGTTTTATATCCTTTAAAGGGTTTACTGTGGGACACAATGACTGTTTTAATTTACAAAGCAGTGATACTGCCAGCAGCTCCCTCACAGTGATACGTTTGCACATACCCAGGAAAGATACTTACACTGACAATACCCAAGAAATTCTTCTCTGACACCTAAATTCTTCATTTGACACCCAAGGGTCAAATGTGGAAAATCATGGTAAAGCATCCAGGTAATGGGATATAAGCTAGCTGCTTCATTAATGCACCCCCCCTCCAAAGAAGCCCCAAATAATGAGAATCAGAGAAAGAGGCTGGACTGTGGATTAAAATCAAGGGGGGGGGAGCAGAAAAAACATAGCTAAAAGCAATTTCATTTTTCTTGTCCAAGGGGGAGAGGTAGAAAAGAGAAATGTTCTCTATTCATAAGGAAAAATGCTAGTAATAAATCAAACACTATAAAGAAAGACTTACAGTGGAGACTGTCACCGGTAACCCTTTAGTGGAAATAAAAATACAAAAGAAAATGTTTCAAAACACAAATAGAAGCCACTTTAACCAAATGCCTTTGTGAGGAGGTATGGGAACTGGAACAGAAAAGCAAAGGAGATTACATAACTTGGTACAGTGGAAAGATCTGGGCCTCCATAATATCCTTTACGCGTGGGACTCTGGCACTCAATGCCAAGGCACATCTGATTAGGCAGCAGAAGGA
Source organism: Varanus komodoensis (assembly GCF_004798865.1). Lineage (NCBI taxonomy): Eukaryota > Metazoa > Chordata > Lepidosauria > Squamata > Varanidae > Varanus > Varanus komodoensis. The sequence goes on from NW_025335922.1 coordinate 4,591,483, forward strand.
ATCTTTGTTCCTCCCAAAGCCAACCACAAGTTCCTGGCAGCAACAGAGAAGGCTTTCTCCAGCCTTTACCACATCACCACAGTTCCTAAAGTGGTTTTCCAGAGAAAGAGAATTTTGTCAAGTAGGTTTTAAAAAGGAACAGACTTTCCTCTGGTTTGAATATAATTCCTACTCCAACTGCTTTGTTAATAGAATCATCCTCATCCTTGTTGTTCTCATCATAACAGTATAGCTAAATTTGGGGGAGAGAAAGCGGCTCGCAAGTTTGAAACTTACCTGGCCAGGTTTTTCTTATTTTGTAAACTGAGGCTGTGGCCACTCAGTCTCAAAGTTCTATCTTAAATATCCAGTGATTTAAATGGATGAAAATATGCAGTCAAAGATCCCTTTCAGAAAAATAAGGGGCAGGGGCAATGTGAATAATACAATTTATTCGACGGTCGCCACCGCCACCGGTAGTCCGACCGGTCCTGAAGAAGGCGTCACTGGATCCAGAGATGGCCACTAATTATAGACCAGTGGCCAACATCCCGTTTCTGGGCAAGGTGTTAGAACGAGTGGTGGCGGGACAACTCCAAGCACTCTTGGATGAAACTGATTATCTGGACCCATTGCAGTCCGGCTTCAGACCCGGGTACGGTACTGAATCTGCCTTGGTCGCCCTGTATGATGACCTGTGCAGGGAGAAGGACAGGGGGAGTGCGTCCCTGTTGGTTCTGCTGGACCTCTCAGCAGCTTTCGATACCATCGACCATGGTATCCTTCTGGATAGGCTTGCGGGATTGGGGGTTGGAGGCACTGCTTTGCAGTGGTTCCGCTCCTATCTCAATGGCCGGTTCCAGAAGGTGGTGCTGGGGGACTATGGCTCTGCGCCATGGCAGCTATGCCATGGAGTACCGCAGGGGTCCATTTTGTCCCCTTTGCTGTTCAACATATACATGAAACCGCTGGGAGAGGTCATCAGGAGGTGTGGGCTGCGGAACCATCAGTACGCTGATGATACCCAGCTCTACCTCTCATTTTCCACCAATCCAGGTGAGGCAGTGGCTGTGCTGAACCGGTGCCTGGCCGAGGTAATGGGCTGGATGAGGGCCAATAAACTGAAGCTCAATCCAGACAAGACGGAGGTCCTGTTGGTTGGTGGATCGGGCTTCGGAGAGGGTGAATTGAACCTTGTCCTTAATGGGGTTGCACTCCCTCTTAGGGACAAGGTCCGCAGCTTGGGAGTGCTCCTCGACCCAGAGCTTTCACTGGAAGCTCAGGTAACAGCAGTGGCGAGGAGTGCTTTCCTCCAGCTTCGGCTAATTCATCAGCTGCGCCCCTATCTGGAGAATGACTGCCTTGCGACAGTGACACATGCGTTGGTGACTTCCCGTTTGGACTTCTGCAACGCGCTCTACGTGGGGCTACCCTTGAAGACGGTCCGGATACTTCAATTGGTCCAAAATAGAGCTGCCAGGCTGCTGACGGGGACTGGACGTTATGTTCACATGACTCCAGTTCTCCGTCAGCTTCACTGGCTTCCCATTGAAGTCCGGGCCCAATTCAAGGTGTTGGTTATGACCTATAAAGCCCTAAACGGCTTGGGTCCTGGTTACCTGAAGGAGCGCTTACATCCTTATATGCCCAGCCGCCCCCTGAGATCGGCGGGAGAGGCCCTTCTCCGGGAGCCCTCCATGGAAGAAGTTAGGAGGGTGGTTACTCGGAGGAGGGCTTTCTCAGCGGTGGCGCCTAAGTTATGGAATGCGCTCCCCAGAGAGGTCCGCCTGGCGCCGTCGTTATTTGTTTTTCGGCGCCAGGCGAAGACCTTTTTATTTAAGCAGTATTTTAAATGTTAATATTATTGAATTTTATTTGGCCAGGGCGGCTTGTTTTATAGTGTATATTTGTATTTTATTGTATATATTTTAAAATGTTATTTTAAATTTTTTGTTGTAAGCCGCCCCGAGGCTTCGGCGAATGGGGTGGCATAAAAATGTTTTAATAAAATAAAAAATAAAATAAATAAATAAAATTTATGCCAACTAAGCACATTTCTTCAACATGATGTGTCTGTCACCTCAGATGCACCAGAAATGCACTTTGTGTGCATCTCTCATCAAGACATCTACCTGGCTATATCCTGGCTATATCCTCACCCCTCCTGCATCAGAGAAAAGCTGGAGTGGGAAAAGCTCTCACTTTCTCAGCACTATGTGAAACTAGGCAAACTGTAGGCAACTGGCTGAACACCCAACCCATGTATGCACAAATGCAGCCAAAGGCAGTCCACCAACCACACATGGAGGGCATCCAAAATCTTTACTATCTACTGGTTGGTCAGGTCCAGGTAGACAGTAAAAAGAGAAAGATGCTTTTATTCCAAGGATACAGCCATACACGGCTGGTGAGCAGGTGGCTGCTGTAGGTCCACCCATGGGATTTAGCAAGCAGGTGCAGAAAGCATGTGAGAAGGTGCCATTCTGATCATCCTGTCCCTTGGAGTGGAGCCCAGGGGAGGGGAGTACAGCTTGGTGCCTGCTGTCCTGCATCCAGGCAAACTTTGGAAGCAGGCTGCAGGAAATGCTGGCTGGAGTTCTCTCCCATAAGAAGCAACTACCCCAGCAAAGCACAGCAATCCACTGAGATCTTCTGAAGGCTGGTCAAGCCTGGTCTTTCAGAGGCTGCACCCCTGCTAAGCTGCTGACTTAAAGGTCCAGTGTCTGTTCTCATTTTCATGTGCCTGCACAGGGCAGGTGAGTTATCCTCAAAGGCAGATGATGGGCGAACTACATCCTCAGGCTGAAATGGTATCAAAGGGGGCACCAAGGGCCCCCCATGACATGGGGGAGCTGTGACTCATCCAAATCTCAGTCCTACTCCAAATAATGAGGAGCCTCAGAATGAGGAGACAGTGTCGCACAGTGTAATGCTGCACCAAGGCATAGTGAGGAGCACAAAATGGTGAATGGCTCTCAGGCAGTAAATGTTGGCTTTGGCAGTAAGTGCCAGGGCAGACCCATTGGTGGGGAAGGCATGCAAATCTGGGGCAGCGTCCTGATAGAATGTAGTGGGGGGGGGGGGCTCCTCACACCTGGAAGAGGCTTTGCTGATGGGCTCACTTTGGTTTTCTTGGTCGTAAGTTGTGCTGACCTAACACACAGATGTCTTGAGATACATTCAGCCAAGGATCCTGGAATTGGCTCTACTGCAGGCAGCTACTGTTGAACCAGAATCTCTCTGGGAATAGTTGGAAGGCAACATAAGCATCTTCAGGTCCAACCCCTTCTAGTACCTGAATCCACTTGTAAGGGATTCTTCAAAGAACATCTCTTATTGCAAATGAATTTCTGAAGTTAGGACATTTTGTCTCTATCTCTCGCTCCACCACACTACACACACCCTTTCCTGGTGCTTCTTGAGCTTCAAAAGTTTGGCTAAACCCCAGAAGACTATGTCCTAAACGGCAAGCTTGTTTCAACATCACTTCTGACTGTCAACAGGCATTACGAGCTGTGTAATACATTCTGCAGTTTGTTTTTTGCACATTGTACTGTATTCAGTCCCTATTTCCCAAATTATAGTTGCTGAGGCCCATTAAATTTGTAAAAAAGCACATTTAAAACCAAACCTGTTAAGTTAAAACAGAACCTCTAATTTTGCTTTCCAAAACAGAGGCAGAGCCAAGAAACAAAAGAAAGCAGAGTGGGGGGAGGGAGATCACTCCAAAATAGACATCTGGAAGAAATCTGCAGCATGTAGCCACCGAGTGTCATTTTTGATATATTCTGGGTCAGCCACAGAGCACTTCATGGCAGGCAAAATTTATTCCAACAAGAAAAAGCAATTGTAACCAAAAAGACTAAGTGGAGAAGTCTATGAAGCCTAGCCTCCCTTTGGTAACTAATCAGAAACCAGTGAATCTGTTCATAACACACATTACCTTTCCGTCTGTAGAGTGACTTTGGAAGGCTCCACGTTTGGGTTCTCCCATTCCATCTGTGGGCAATGCATGAAGTAACAGAGGGTGTACAAGGCCTCCGGTTCCCAGTACAGTGACCCCTGCTTGTGGTGCATGGGAGTACTGTTGCTATGCTGCTTCGCACTGAGAGGCTGCAGGTGATGCATTGCTCGGGACACCAGGTCACCTGGAAAAGAAGAAGCCATATCAGTGCTATGGTTGCTGCTGGGGCTCAGTCTCACGCCTCCCTCCACTTAAGAATCAGTCACAAAATGCAGATTGCATGTACGCAGGCAATCAGGGTTAAGCCATGGGGCTTATTCAGCAAAGTAAGCTTCATCCTTGTACTGCTCTCACACACACATGCACACTTCATATAATGGAGTACATTCATTATTTTTCCTCCTTCAGGAAGGATCAGATTGGTGAAGTCAGAATAAGGTACACATCCATGCATTCACTGAATCTATTTATAGACTGCTTATCATATCTAAAAGACACTTCTATACAAGACTCTCTCTATTCTGCTTTCCAGTGAGGAAGTAACATAGCTTTCCCCAGCCTAGTACCTTCCAGATGCTTTAGATGTCAGCTTTGATCAGCCCCAAATAGCATAGCCAATCTTCAGGAACATTGGGAGTTTTAGCCCAAAACATCTGCAGGTTGCCAGGCTGGATGATGTGTTCTGGGAAGCTACCCTGGAAAATTTCCTAAGATCCAACAGCTCAGCTCAGGAGTATGATTGAACTCTTCTCTTCAGACGGGATGGATATGGCTCAGTAGTAGCACCCATGGGTTGCTAGCAAAAGATTCCAAGTTCAGTCCCTATTAAAAAGATCAAGAAGCAGCTAATGGGAAAAGTCCTGCAGCAGAGAACCTGGCAAGCTGCTGCCAACTGAGTAGATAATGCTGGGATAAATGGATCAGGGGTCTGATAAGGATATGGCCTTTTTCCTCTCTCAGTGAAGGCTAATTCTGACATTGTTCTTTTTCTACTGTACAGAAAGTACTTTCCCTAAATTTGGGGGCGGGGGGAGAGAGAGCATGAAATCTGCATGTAATTTGTCACATACAGGCATTACCATTTATGGCCAACCCATCATGCCTGGTTGTTACACAATATGCTCAGGGGGATTGCGTGTCTTGCAGTATGACACAGGACAAAGAAGACATGCGCTTCATCTGGAAACTGATACACAATTATGCGGTAGGAAGGGGGCTTCCTACATGGACAGCTCCTAGTGCTACAAATGAAGGAACATGGTGCAGCTCCCCCGATTTTTCTGCCTCAACTGAGTTTTTTCTGGCAAGAACATAGAACGTGGCCTTATACAAGACCAGACCCTTGACCCATCCAGCCCATCACTGTCAGCACTGACTGGCAGCAGCAGCCCTCCAGGGTTTGGGGCAAGATTCCTTCCATCCCATTCTAGGGATGGTGGGGATTCAAAGCATCCTACTGCCACTTGTCTAAGAAAAAAGGAAGAAGCAGCAGTGGAAACACAGGATGATTACAAGTGGGAGAGAAAGAATGTCTTCCTGGATCACAGCCAACAGAGAGAGAGAACAGTTGGATGATTCTTGGCAGTACCAATCCAAATATATTATGCAGCTATTCTATCTTCCTCCTTACTGGCTTTCGTCTCTCTTTTCTTTTTTCTTCCTCTTTTTTTTCTTTTTTGGTGAAAAAGGAAAAGAGGGCTGAAGAGATAGGAAAGCAAAGGAGAACTATGAGAGAATGACACCAGGAGCCCCTATAAATTTCTGTGATAGAAGCAGGACAATCACTCAGTAAAAACCTTGTCTGGAACCACCAAATGTCTCACTCAGGGTGTTACTTTTGAGTAAACATGTACACTGTGCTATTAGACGCGCAATCATCTTTTTTTAAAGCAAGCTTCTAACCTTTTGTGTCTGCACAAATATGTTTCAGAATTCAGTGGGGAATGCTTCCTGAAATCTTAGAAGCTAGAGAAGCAGCTGAATAAGAAGGCTTGGAAGAGGGTTGCAATGCTCTCCATAGCTCCTTGTCCTAGCCTAGCAAAGTCAAAATAAAGTAAGCTAAATAGATAAAAGTTACAAAATTAGGGTGTATTCATTTTGTTTAATTTATCCAGCCTGCAAAATGTATTTGATCCTTGCACAGTTTTTCCCTGCAGGATATGTTTAATATATTAGCATAATAGCCATGCTTTAGGCTACAATCCTAAATCTAGTAAGGAGAAAAAACTGAACAAAATTCAATTTCTGATAAATTTATGCATAGGATTATGGTATTAGCAATCTCCAGAATGAACTTTTATCATGAAAAAATAACTTATGTCCTCAAGAAGCATTTTGGTTGGCCCAAAATGTTAGGCCAGCCTGTTGTCTGGGATTGGTCATTTAGAACATATTACCCTGGGATTGTTTCACCTGTATTGGTTACCCATTTGTTTCTGATTGAAAATGCTGGCCCTGCACTTTACAACTTTAAAGGACTTGGAATCAGGTAATTTAAGGTGCACTTTCTCTTTGTGAGTATGCTCTCTCATGTGCCTCAATCACCATCTGAGGTCCTGATCCATGTGCCCCAAACTTACTGAAGTACAGAAGAGGGCTATGAGAAGCAGTATCTTTAACACTGATAACCAAGCAAATAGCTTAGGGAGACCAACCTGGCCCCAGAGCTAATTGTCTTTTTGGTAACTGGCTACATCATGACTGTTGCGAGTGGCCTTTTCAATCAGTAGGCTGACAATATTATCTTTTATGTGCCATGCATGATTTTATCAGCTCCTTCTACTGCCTCTTTAAAAATGTTCGATGATTATTTTTATTTGTTACTCTGTGCATATATTCAGGGCATCAATCGTTTTTTCCTTTACTCCTATTGTTTGTCCCCCGCTTTGTTGTTGTTCTTCTGAAGAGAGAGTGAATGGGAGACAATTAGAATATAATAGAGCAAATAATGCAAAATCCATCTGTCTTGAGTATGTGGTATTACAGAGACATGTTGACAATTCTAGATTTCCCCCACCCCACTTTTCAGGAAATGCGGTTCGCTACACTCCATGCTTATCTGAAAACACCCACACGAGGTGAAAAGGCTGCTATTCTTTTCTTACTAGGAAATGGTGGTATCACACATGAAGCATATGCTATACCCAAATCAAAAGCCACAGTTTCTGAATCAGATGACTTCCTTTGGCAAAAAGAGCGAGACACATTCCAACATGTTGCTCCTGGCAAGAAATCTAGTCCAGCACAGACTATTTGTTTTCCTTGTGACTGAAAGCATATGGTCAAATTCCATGAAGCAGAAACTCTTTTCATTCTCTGTACGTCTAGGATTGCATAACTGAGATTTCCTGATAGCCATACAATATTTAACAGGAACATATGTGCAACTCAAATGGCCTCCAGAATACTTGTGATCTTAATATAAAATAGCCTCAGTTTAAAAAAAGTAGGTGTGAGGGGCCACAGGAGCTAAGCTCCCCTGGCAAGACTGTTACCAGGCTTGTGGGTTTTGAATCCCACTTGGTCTCATACGGATTGATTGTCTCCTAGCCAACTAGCTATAAAGCAGAGCTGGATAAACTGGATGGTGAAAAGCATTCAAACATAGGGTAGGGATATTTTTAAAAGGACAGAGATGTTTGACTGAAAAAGGGATCATGGGCTAGTCCTATTATTAAGCCAGACAAGGCACCCCATTTGGTAAGAGAGCCACTCCTTGGTTACATCACATTTCAATTGTTGCTCTCTACATGGGGTTATCCTTAAAGACCAGCCAGAAACTTCAATTGAAAGCAGGAGTGGGGAGGCAAAAAGCGCCTCTTTGCTCCTCTTGCCCTGAATTGGATGCCCATAACCCTCCAGGTTCAGAGGCCTGAAGGCATCAATAGATTGTGTTCAAAATAGCTAAGATGCTCTCCTAAGGACCACCTGCCTCACTATGAACCTACCCAGGTATTAGGACCAGCAGGAGAGGCTTGCTGAGCAAGCATGAAAAGGCCCTCTAGGAAATGTGCTCCCCCTAGAACTACAATTTGTACCACTTTCTTGGCCTTCAGAAACAATATGAAGCCACATCTTTTCAATGCAGCCTTTTAAAATGCGTAGTTCCATTGTTTCACTGTTGTTAATGTTCTTGGGCTTTATTCATTGTTCAAGGCATCATTATTTTGTTGTACACTACCTTGACAGCTTTCTTGGCAGATCAGGTAGTATTTAGAAAGAAAGAAAGAAAGAAAGAAAGAAAGAAAGAAAGAAAGAAAGAGGGAGGGAGGGAGGGAGGGAGGGAGGGAGGAGAAATGAGGTTCATCTACCATTAAAAGGGAAGCACTGCCAATTATTGGGCCCAGTGTTCCTCTGAAAGAGCATTTATGTATGTATGTATGTATGTATGTATGTATGTATGTATTTATTTATTACATTTTATGCCGCCCCCATCGCAACAAAGCCTCGGGGTGGCTCACAACAAGAACAAAATATACAAATATAACAAATTATACAATAAAAATATTAAAACTCAGTGCATCTTGGCTTAAAAGATTTAAAATCCTATAAATACCAATAAATTAACAATTAAAATAAGTTTTAAATAAAAAGGTCTTAGCCTGGCACTGAAAAACAAATAATGACGGCGCCAGGCGGACCTCTCTGGGGAGCGCATACCATAGATGGGGCGCCACCACAGAGAAAGTCCTCCTCCTCCCTCTTTTAAGGGATGTGTGAACAAATATAGAGAGAGCAGAGGAAGAAGGGTAAGAATCTATAGCTGAAATGAAAAGGCCCAAAGACTCAGAGAGAAACCAGGCAGTCCTGTAAATCAGTCAGTTTCAAATACTATGGGAAGGCTTGGTGAGCATGCTCATGAGAAAAAGGTGACCCAAGCATCATTAATCCCAGAGTATGGCATTAGGTAAAGTAGCCAGACCAGCTCCAAGTGGCTGGTCCTGAAGCAGGAGGATCTAATCTGAAGTTGCCATTTTCTTATTTCACTTTGGACATTGTTATTTGCCCATTGCATTCAATTCAAAATCACTTCTTATCATGAAGCCCCTTTTCTCCAATGGTCAGTATTCTAACTTTTGTTTCTTCATGTGTAGTTTGAAGCAAGCCTGATTGGATTGGATTGGTTTGGATTTATTTATTTATTTATTTACTTATTATTTATTTAAAGCTTTTGTATGCATCCTATTAGACAAGATCTCAGGACTGCTTACAATATTTAAAAAACAATAATACCTTTTATATAGGAAGCCATTGCTTGGAAGGAGGAAGTAATGAATGGCCAGGGCAGATGTATACTCAGAAGAAGTAGGTCCCCTTGAATTCAGCCATAATTATTTCCACTTAAGTGTATACAGGACTGCAGCAGTCTATAATTTTATTTTTAAAACCAGAAAGGGACTGTTCTGATTTTCTCCCTTCAGTATAAAAAGTCTTAAAGAGATCTTTAAGAGTCTGACAGGGAAGAGTCTGATAAGTGAAAAGCTCGGCTTTGAGTTTTACAAGAAACTAAGAAGGAAAGACATCACATATTGTGAACTTCTGAAATAGAGCCAGTGCAATGTAGTGTTAAGACACAGGAATGGGACTAAGGCAACCTGGCTCCTCGTCTCCACTTAGCCTGCAGCCAGCTTGATCTTTTTGGGCCAGTCACAGATTCTCAGACCAAGCTTACTCACAGGGTTGCTGTTATGAGGTTAACACTGAGAGCAGCAGGAGGAGAATGATGCAAGCCACTTTGAATTATTTTAAACAAGCAAGATATAAATAAATACATACATACATGGCCAGCACTTTATCACTGCTTCAAATGCTTTCCCCTTTTTCTTGAAAGATAACTTCAAGTAGCTTACAAAATCAGAACGGAAAAATTACCATCAACATAGAAACTATTAAGCAATAAAAGGCAGAAACAAGTCAAGTCAAAACAAAGGAAGCAATCTTACTTTGTTAATTTACTGCTGCCTAGACCTAAGAAGTGAAATTGACTAGGCGAAATGAACCTTGCAGTCTGGTTTAGTTGATCTCACCACTGGCACAAACATACTTTCCAGCTTCCCACAATTCTTCCCTTCTTCTCCATCACATGTGTCCAATCTTTGATAGGAGAGAAGAAGTGGGAGGGGAAGAAACATCGAGGAAAACCTGAGGCTGGAGGTAACATGGTGAGTGGCAAGTGACAGGTACGTATGCAACCAGTTCCTGCAAGATCCCTTTCTCCAAGCCACTCTCTGTGGAAAGGGCTTTGGTGTGCGAATATATCTCCTTGATGTCATCCAGGCCACCAAGTAGGCCCACAGAAGCAATCCAGCCCCTGGACCAAAAGTGGTTGCCTGCCCTCGATCTACAGGAATTATTGTCTGCATTCAGTCTTCATGAAAAGAAAAAGGCAGGCACAAATTCTCTAGGGAAAAAAAATCTTAAAATCAAGAATGGGAGTCGACTGTTAGTATGCTGCTCAGGATAGGGGGCACCTCAAAAACATCTTGATTATGGAGTACTGCAATTCTGGCTTACTTTTCAATGTTCTCATAACTCAAACCTTTCTTTTTATTTTTTAAAGTTATTTTGGTTTCTTTTCCTGCTACTAGGAAATGACTGTGATCAGAATGAGCATTCCTTGAATGGTTATAATTTCCAGTGGATTGAAAACGGTGGAGTAGATTCTCTGTGCAGTCTTTCTGAAGAATCTGGTTGAATGGACATGGTATCCCTTGCATGCCAATCCCCTCAAGGCATACAATATTTTGTAGCAACATTATCCAACTTCCACCAGAACACAGAAGATAATGAAGACACGTTAGGCGCTACTACATCCTGCATAAGGATGCATATCCCAAGAGTATTTGGGATGGATTAATTATCCTTCAAAACCCTTTAATCACTCCTCTGTATTTATAATCAGAGTGGATAGAGTATGCTTAAAGATATTATCAGGATCTAACCCTCATTAGCAATTTGGAAAGCTTATATTTCTGACAGAATGAAATAAGTGTGTGGCACTTACCTAGACTAATTAACCAAGTATAAGAATACGATTTTACAGCAGCAAGTAATTTTTAAAAATCTAAATTAAGGCTAAGTTAATTAAGAGGTGTCATGACAAAGATTTATAAAATTGTTCAGAAAGGTGTAAGGATTTTTTCTCTCATTTTCAAACTACTAGAACCTGGGGCCAGCTGATGAAATTGACTTGCAGTAGATTCAGGTGGGACCAAAGGAAATATTGCTGTAAGCAGTACCCCAATTCACTGCCCTAGATTTGGCATCAGTGATAAGGACTCTCCCACCTGGTCCATTACCACCAGAGTCAGGACCCACAACAGGGCTGAGGCCAAAAGTATTCTTGGTAACAGGGCTCCTCAGGTCTTCTGTGGGAGTTAGATGTGCTGAAGGAGAGAAACTCTTTTCTTCCTCCTCCAAAGAGGTTTCTCCTGTCCTTGAGTTGGCTGGGCACCTGACAGAGGTGCATTACACTTCTGTGTACTGCCAGAAACACAACTTTTGAAAATGACTTTAAATGTACAGTACTCAGTGTCATGCATACATAAAAATAATTTTTCATGCAGTCTGTGTACATCCATGGAAAACCCAAAACATTCCCACTTGGACAATCTTAGTATCATTATGTAACTGAAATCCACCAATCTTTCCTTTCATCCTGACTAACAAATGTTTTAGATTCTTGAACTTCCCCTGGCAAGTGTTGAAGAATCTCTTACCATTATCTTGCTTCAATGGAATTTGGGTCAAGGGCTGAAGTATAACAGGATTCTCCTAGCCTTTGGCAAGCTAACATATGCATGCGACTGTAAATGGCAGACACCTTTGCTTTCAAAGAAATATGTGTCTGTCTCTTCCTGTATGGAACACCTTATAGCATAATTATTAATAATTTTGTGTCAAAGCTGCCTCATGGCCTTAATTTCTATTCAACCAACCTGCCCATGGGAATGATGCTGGGAAACAGCCATTTGCACAAATAGCACTGCTGAGTATCGTGGCTGAGCAGGAATTTGTACCTCAACTCCCTATATCCACACCAACCAATATGCACAACTCATAAAAGCAGCTCCGAGAGTTACTGGCATCCTCCCACAATATGTGTTTCATCAACGATGAACTTTGCTGTAAATTTTCATGTTGATTTAATGCTGACTAGGGTGCTCAGTAATTTCCCATGCCAACTGTAAAATATATTGAAAATGTTACTTTCCTTCCTTTCTACACTGAACATCCCTGAAACTACCAATTTTGGAAGTGTAAGTATACTCTTATCGCAAAACAAACAAAATGAACACCAATCAATATTCCAAAAACTTTAGGTAACAGGAAGTTGTTAATGGCAAGTGGGATGGTGAGGTTCTACTGGATTGCGACACTGTGCAGTGGGAGAACATTGCCTTGGACTTCCTGGCTATCATTCCTGATCCATATCATTTGCTTCTGCTTCCCTTTCTACCTTTTGTCTTGTTCGCTTAGAACCAAAGCAATTGGAATAAGGGACCATTTCCTATTATGGGTTGCCTAGCAACAGCAGGTCCTCAATCAAAAATGGAGCATATACAGCATGAAATACTGAAGTAGGAAGAGGAAATTATTATTGCTGTGCATCTTTCTTGATGCACATCTGTTAGTCTGATTACTACTTCCAATAATAACAGGAATATGTAAAGCATGAAAAGAGTCAGTCAGTGGCCAAAAGACAGTGGTCAAAAGACTAAAATATGAAAATGCATTAAATGCCAGCAGAAAAATAAGGCAAGTAAACTGCATTTAAAAAATCAAAACCAAGCATTTTTAACATTCATGGACCCACCTAATAAGAAGTCTGATTTGAGAGATGATAAAAGGAACAGAACTTGAGAAATGCTAAGCATGAATTCGTTGGATACCATGTCAAACGTAAAGGTTTACTAATTATTTAATCAAGGTTTTCAGTCTTTTTTTAAATTTTTTCCTTTTGTAAAATGAGTTTCAGCTTAATTAGTATCCCTACTTCTTTATTTTTACATTTCATGTCACCTATTAGTTTGGCAAGTTATCTCTGTCATGTTCAAGTCATACTTCCTTCTACAGTTCCATGAAAGGTGATTTATATTAATGTTTTGACAAGAATGGTTCTATTTTGCTTTTGCCTGCTTAATTGCTAAATCAGTCATCTCACATTTGATAATTTAATTGTGCCACTTTAAAAAAGCACCACAGCACTGAATTTATATTTCATTAAAGCATCTTTACTCTTTGGCCAAGTTTGGCCATAACCCTAAACTATCTTTTAGCACTATATGTATGAGTATCAAATTGATGTGCTCACCACCACCTTTCTCCTTTTTTCTTTGGCATGGTTGCAAGGAGGAGACTTTTAAACAAACCAGTTTTCCCTATTATTTTTAGATTAAAACTGGTTAATTTAAACTCTGGTCTGTTAATAAGCCAGGATCATAGGCATAAGCTGTTCCTGTTTTGTTTGAACAAACCAGAATTTAAGCTAACCAGGGTTCTTCCAAATTCAGAGCTTACAGGAAATGCTGGTTAGATACAAAGCAGATGTTATTTTTTTTTCTTTGTGGTCATTCGGGGAAGTGTTAAAGCCCAAGGTCTGTACACAACACTTATCCATAGTTTAAGCATTATCTTCAAAATGGTCTGTGCATACCAGCCATCCAACAGTGTATTACACTGTATTAGCGTCCATCGACTTCTGCAAGAAAGAGTCATGCAAATGCTTATCTTTCCCATTAATATCAATGACAGTTAGAAGAATGATAAAGTGATATCCCTGTAACAGAAGTCCAATCAATAACGGAGATGAAAAACTATGCGCAACACATGAGAAACAAATGTGCACTTGATGTACAATATACCAAAAGTGTGGAAGAGATATAGCACAACATTCATACACTTATTTCAAATGTGTACTAAGGAACTTTGGACCTTTCCTGCCAATATATTCATTTTTATTTGCAGAAAAGTTTGTTTACTGTAGGGAAGCATTCAAGAAAATGGTTTCCCACCTACAGTGTTAAGTGTTACATTTCCCAGAAGAGCTGTGCACTGTGGCATTTCTGCACATGAACACCATTCAGCTTTCAGTGTTTCCTCAATGGAAGAAAATGCATCCTTCTGCAGAATCTGCATCCCAATATGTTTTATTATGTGCACTTCTCCAGAAGAGATATTACTGTGGAAACAGTCCTAAACGGACATGAAAACTGCCTGTCAAGGAGAATGCTGGAAAGTGCCAATCATCCTCAGGAAGGCACCTTTGTTTCTAAACCCAGGTTTAACATCTTGTTGAAATGATCTGATGTAATCCATGAATACAGTAAAGAAGTGGCATCTCCTGCTTTCACTAGACAGAAACAAATTCAGCTCATGGGAGCTGACAGACTTAAGCGAGGATCAGCAGCTGTGAACAGAAATGACCTCTCAGATGTGAATTAGGAGAAATTCAGCTTTTCGTCTGTATGGTGGAAAGTATGCTGGTGCAAAAATGAGATGGTGTTGAGGAGGGACTGGGAGAGCTTTTGGGAGACAATACAAGAAAGCAATGCAAGAACAATTATATTCAGCAGGGCCTCCCAAAAGCTGCTTTCCCAGGGCAGCCATCAAAACTAGCTGCAGGTTTATGGGGGTTCCAGGCAAAGCTCTCTCTGGTATATTCCCTCTCCTGATAAGCCCTAGCAAGTTCACCTGGAAGCAGCAGGAATTTCCCACAATGCCTCAGAGTGATGCTATGTTAGATTTCTTGTTTTGTACCTCCATCTTGTTGCTTAAATATTAGATTTGTAATACATTATCTTGCCTTGACTATTTTATATACCCCACCCTGTGATCTGTGCAAGGAAGGTGCTGTACAATAAATACTTAAGCAGTCTTAATGCAGCTCAAGCTGAAACTTCTCTTTTCCTTTCACAATTCTTCCCTCTTGCCTCTACTGGCTAGACAGAAATCCAAGGCTCCATGGTTCCCCTGCTTCTGCCAACTTCCAAAGGAACGAGGAAGGCAGGGCCTCCCTGATTATTTCATGGCCAAGGATTTTGCTGATGCTGCCAAAGTGCAGCAATGTTCACAGTTATGCTACATTTTTATTTAGGATATTTGTATTGTCTCTGGTAAGAACCCAAAACAACTTACCCAAACTTCTTTCTTTTCTCCATTTTATCTGTATAACAGACCTACAAGGTAGGCTGTGCTGAGAATCTGTCATTGGCCCAAAGTCACCCAGTGAGTAGGAGCTAGAACCTGGATCTTCCAGGTCCCAGTCTGACTTTTTAACAGCTACACCACACTGACTCCCGCTTAACGTAAAAGTAATATGTATACTTTGGATTATTTTTGTAACTCACATTGAAAGCTTATTTAGCTGAAAAACAGCTGACCAATATATTAAATAAACTCAGGAGTCAAATAAAACTGTGCTGGGGTAGGGGATGAACTTTATCTTCAAGAAATATTTTGGAAGGGAAGGGAGTCTCCCCTGCTGTCAAACAAGGAAGTGTAGCTTATTCAGACCCTCCGACACTTTCTCTCTTCCCTCAGCCGTCTCTCCCCACTCACCCAGGACATAAACTGATCATGCGATGGCTTTGCTGCCACATGTGCTTGGAAGTGCCAAGCAAAACATCACTGACTGTATCAATATGCATGGTAGTTCAGTATGCCCAAGGTGAAAGGTCCATGCCAGACAGAGCGTGCAGTTTAAAATTTGACAGAGGGCATGGGCAAAGAAGCCCAGGTCTGTGAGTGAGGCAGGATTCTGGTCCACCAGAGCCCAATCCAGCCATCTCATTCCTTCCCGCATTTTAAAATGTCATACTGTCAGTAACAACTTTAAACTAAAATAGTTTGGCATTTTTGGCCCTGCTCCTTTGACTTGCAGCCCTGCCCACCATTGGAATCCAGGCTTTGAGAACTGCTCTGAAATAGAATTTGTACTCAGGTAAAAGAGCCTTATCAACCTTGACACACAGGGAGCCATAGAGGAAAGTGGGGCAGGAGAAACCTGTTTCTCATAGGCTTGGTTACAGGCTGAGTTAAGGTACAACATGAAAAGTAGAGCATTAGGGGAGGAGCTACAGCTTCGTGGCAAAGCTCTTGCTCTGCATGTGGAAGGTCCCAAGTTCAATCCCTGCATCTCTTGGTATGGTTGGAAATACTCCCGAAAGGCTGGATAGCGGCTGCCAGTCAAGGGCAAGCTGGACCAAGGGTCTGGCTCAGGAGAAAAACGCTTCTTATGTTGTCATGCCAAATACTTCTGGGAAAAAGGCGGGTTTTAAGGGCAGAACAGACACAGCATCAAACCAGTGTTCTGGAGACTCTTCCAGGCACACTGGGCAGCAAAGGAGAAAATATGGATTCTTTTGAGGGAGTGGGAGACCTTTGGTGGGTGGAGCTGAGGACACGACCGTCATGGACAGGGATGTACTGAGATGCACAGGAGACAGTGTGGCATAGTGGTAAGGGTCTTGGACTGGGGTTTGGAAGATCTGGGCCCTAGTCCTGACTCAGCCCTGAAATTCACTGTGTGACTTTGGACCAGTTACAGGCTGCCAGCCTGACCTACCTCACAGGGCTCTTGCTGTGAGGATAAAATGGAGAGGAAGAGAGTCTTATAAGCTACTGTTGGTTCCTTGCAAGAGGAAGAAAGGCAGGGTATAAATATGATGACGACAACGACGACAACGATAATGTGATGTGGTTATAGAGGGCTTCGAAGGGAAGGTAAAATGCTTTGAAGGGAAGGTAAAACACTGTTCCTATGCCCTTTAAAAGTAACCTGACATGTAGAAGTAACTTTTCCTATAGAATATCACCAGACCAGGAAAAGTGCCATTGCTAAAATGTCCTTGTGTCAGGTTGCAATTAAAGGTATGGGCACACAGACAGGTCAGAAACAGGCAGCTCCATCTGCGGGATACAAGACTGATGGGGGAAAGTGGTCCTCTCCCCATGCCCAGGACTTCAGTTCAGCTGAATTAACATGTCTGAAGAAGGAAAAACTCTCCAAGAACACAGAGCTTGTAACTGCATTCTGAATATTTCCGACTGGATAGCAGAGCTATTATCAGTATTTCTGGAGACAGCGGGAGCTTCTGACAGAACATGTCGATTCATTTGCCTATTTTAAGACATGTAGAGTCAGCACATCAGCAAATAGGTGGCTCAGTGATGAGAGAGTCTTTAGAAGTCCTTCAATGACAATTAGAAGGAGCAGCAGGCCTGAGTGAGAAGCAAGGCAAATATTCCAACTTGTTTCTGTTCATACAGAGGTATAAAAATGTTTTAATTTTCACTTGGTATGTGTTATGCAGAACTCAGCAAGATAGCCTTCTGGGAGTGAAATTTTATGGGTGAGGCATTCAGACTGAATGTTTTAGGAAAGACTAAGTGTACAGAAGATTATCCAGACCCATTCCAGTTTGGCTTTCAACCTGGTTACAGGGCCACATCAATCTTGGTCACCCTGGTGGATGACCATTATTGGGAGAAGGACAGCAGGAGTACAACCCTGTTAATTCTGCTCAGACTTTCATAAGATTTCATACCATCAGCCATAGTAGCTTTCTGAACTAACTCCATGGGCTAGACACTGGAGGTACTACGTTACAGTGATCCTGGTCTTACCGGCAGAGCCAACTTCAGAGAGTAATGTTAGGTGACTGGTTCTTGGTAATTGAGCACTGGAGTTCCACTGGACACCATTTTGTCTCCAGTGTTACTCAGCCTCCCTCTGAAGCCACTGGGGGATTTGAAGCCTAGTGCTATCAGTTGGCTGGGACCTCTGAATCAGGTGAAGCTGTGTAGGTCCAAGATTTCTGCAGAGACTCAGTGAAGAGGCTGGATAACAATCAATAAGCAGAACTTAATTCTGTCAAGATGGAAGCCTTGTAGATAAATCACTGCCAGCTCACTCCTCGTGAAAGATCCCATTCATAGTCTGAGGGTATCCCTAGCTTCACTGTTGTCACTGGAGACCCAAGAGACCACTGTGCCTCACAGAGCCTCAAACCATTTTTGGCACTCTGAACAAGGCAAAACTGCCCTCAGAGATACAGGCACTAGTAATGTCAAGACTGGAATACCTCAATGTGTTATATGGGGCTACCCTTTCAGCTGATCTGGAAGCTAGAGCTAATGTAAAATACAGCAGCTTCATTGTTGTTAGGAGCTGCCCCTTTTAACATCCAACCCCTTTGCAGAGGGAGTTGCAGTGACTGCCTATTTACTACCAGGCCAGATTTAAGGTACTGATACTAGTGTATAAAGTCCTCAACATCTTGGGGTCAGGATATTGGAGAAAATACCTTCCCCTTTATGAAGCTCCCCAACCATGGAGGCTATCAGATAGCATGTCCGTGGTGGTTCCACACAGACCCATGGCCAATTGAGAGTCCATCCAGAGAAGAGCCTTTACTGTGCCTCTTAAGGTTAGGCAGTCATCAACACAGTGTCGTTTCCATCTGCGTTTCAGGAAAACTTCCTTGATTGGCCAGACACTGTTTTTATTGGCATTCTGCTTCTAATATTATGTTTTATTCTTTTATCTTGTGTGTTGCAGAATCTGTGTAGAAATGGAGTGGGATACAGACTCTATATGTAAATAAATTTACTTCCACCATCTGGCATTTTCCTGGAAACTGAAAGCTAACAGTTGCCATTTTCCGTAAGTCTCTGGGAACTATGCTACATCAGCACATAGCATTTCTCCAATAGCTGTTGGGATAGGAAGTGGTGACCACCATGTTCCAAGTAGAGGCAGCAAGTTCAATTTTAATGTCACACTCTTTCTCCAAAATGCATGTGGTGGTTTCAACCCAGTTTTGATCTGCTGCACACCACTGAAATTTACACTGAAGATTTTCATATGAGAACTTCCTGCTCAACATTAGGTTTCTTTTTCTTTTCTATTTTAATAAACTGCCAAACATAAAATGATGGGCAAACCTTCAATATGGCTCTATCACAACAGCTCTGCAAGCCTCCCAAGTTGCTTTCCCTCACCCTTCCTTGCTTGTTCCAGGAAGAAACTCTTGCAAACATGGCTGATCAGATGGTGAAACTAGTCTTTTGTACTGGACAAGATCCATGAAAGGGAAAGCCTTTATTGCCACCTTGACATGCGCAGAACATGGTAAAGGCTGCATGTACAACTCGCTAACCTCCACAACATAGGGTAGGGCTTGTGTAAACCTATTAGTATAGTCTGCCCTGAAATATAGAGAATCAGGATAGTTTTCTGATGACCCCACAAAGTAATCACCTAACTCTGCTTGTTGTTCTGTCAAAATCCTAGGACATGGAACTCACTTGGACCTAATAGCTCCATGGTATTGAACCTCTGTTGCCTGAGCAACAGCAAAAAGTATGTGGCCAAAATCTCAAAGCTACCAGTACACTTTATCTTACAGCTCTTACACCAGGAATAAAGCTACAGGAAAGGCAAACCATCCTCTGAGAATAGGAGAAAGCAACTGCACAAGGGCCAGGAAACTGTCTAATGGGTGATGGTCAGGGGAAATGGGGTGGCCATTTGGAAAACAGCAGGGGGCCAGACCAGAAGAGGGTTGATTTGGCCCCTGGGCCTGACATTCCCCATCCCTGCTAGAGCTTTTGGGAGCTCTCTACCTCTTCATGAAACCCAGACATCTTCCCAGTTTAACGGGAAGAGCAATGGGAACAGCACTGGAAGCACAAACAGAGGAAAAGTCATGGTGACAACTGTGTGTTTATGCCTCAGTTTAAGTGTAATGTGTATGAGCAAGTGCCAAATGGAAGTTATCAGGCTAACCACACACACCTACAAATGTATGTAACTGAGCTCCCAAGTACTGTTTTTAAAGATCAGATGGACGCCTCTAGACCTTTTACGTTCTTTACAAATATAAGGAAAATGCACACGCAGATAAAAATCTAGGCTTGTAACAGTACAGGAACAACAACCACCTACACTTAATGTTAAATGTGCACAGTCAAGAACCATCATTTACAAGCACCTTTGGTCTCATATCTGAAATGGCGTATAAAAATGTTGCAGTCTTTTGAGAAATATTGCCAGTATGTTCTTCCATGATACCTGAACTAAGGCCACATCTAAATGAATGAATGGGACAGGATGCCAAAGTGGGCTGAATCAATTTTGCTCTAAGCACTTGATAAAAGTTACAATAAAACCTGTAAAAGTTCTGGGAGAGCTTGATGTAAATGGGGGGGGGGGAGCAGTGTGTTGAGGGGGCAACACGTAACCCTTCCCCTACCCAGTGTGTCTCCCTCCAGATTAAATGCTTCAGTGACATTTCCTCCCCAGGAGCTTCAAAAAGTGTTTTGCTAGTGCCTACTTAGCCCCTAATATTTTAGTGACTCAAAGAATGAATTTAAATGGCTGGGCATCATCCATCCGTCTTACCTTCTTATGTTGCAAAGTGCTTAACCATTACTCACGGTTGTCTTCCAGACCACTTTGCCAGCAGAATATAAAGGTGCTTGTGCTTCGTGCCACAGCAAGCTCCCTCTGCAAGCCACCAGTGTGGTTTTTTATGTAAGCTGGAGTGTACTTGCTCATAACCTTAAAGGAGGGAGTGGCTAGGAATCATATTAGTGTACTTACTGAGTTCAGCAATACTTCCCACACGCGTTGCAAGCAACGATTGCTCGATGGTCCGTAACTCGGACTGGCTAAACATCTGGACTTCCCCTGGCTTATTTGACCTTTGCTGATCTTTGTGAAGATTCAGACTTTCCGGCAAGCAAGGAACACCTGGAGTTAAAAGAGAAGCAATAAAGAATGTTCAAAACTATTGTAAAATCCAAAGCAATTTTAAAATCCAAACAATTGGAACTTTTTTTTTTAAACTATGTTTCTAAAGGTTTGAAGGTTCCCTCAGCTGAAGTTGCTTTCAGCAAAGAGTATAAGGGAGGAAAGATCATGGCAAATGAAGGAGTGACCAGAGTTGCAGCAGGACAGTCATCCAGCCAATGACAGTCGCTTGAGCCATTTGGATACCAGTGTGGTAGTTGGCAGTGGCCTAGGCAAACTCATCACGAGCAGTAACAGGGTTGTGCCATGCTTGCCAAATGGCTTGCTCACTGCTTTTTGCAACTCATGATGGCCTCTGGGTGACATGAAAACCCATTGTGGGTTCAACAATCTCTAGCATACAGCATGGGCATCAGTGTGGCGTGTGGCCCTCAAGAAAACCAGTCTGCAGGAAGCAGTCTGGGTTCACCAGGCACTACGACCCACTGTGACTAGTCACCCATGATGGATCCTCACATTGTGCAAATCCAGTCACTGAGTCAGAGCATCAATCCACCCAGTGCGGGGCCATTTACTCTGATAGCCAGTGGTTCTCTCAGATTTGAGGGGAGATATTCCCCAGCCCTGCAGACCTTTTCTAAACTGGTAACTGAACCTTGGACATTCTGTATATAAAACACGTGCTCAGTCTTCAAGCTTGGCAATTTCCCAGTCTCTCACATTATTTCTGCTGTATGTTTCCCACACTCCAAAGTAGACATTACTGTGAAGATATAACAAGCAGCTACAAATTTTGTCCTTTTTTGTTTACTCTAGTGTATGTAGATGGTCCCTGATCCAGATCAGGATCCTAGCATCGAGGATAGGAGGCTTTAATTCCACCCCCACCCCACTGTGATCACAATCCAGATCAGGGCCCTGAGCTTGCAAGTTATGGTGTTTTTGATTTTATGGATCAATATTTCACAATATCAATTCATGCATGCTGACACCAATTTATGAGAAGCTGGTACATATGCATAAATCCAGATTATAAACTTTCTAGATAATTTTCTGCATCTAATATCTTAGAAATACGTGTTGAGTATGTATGTGGGGAAGTTAACTTTGGCCCTCCAGAAGCTACTGCACTACAAAACCCATCTGTTCTGACCATTGTTTGAGCTGGCTTCTGCAGCCAGGCATCAACAAAGTTAAGAGGCTCAATTGTGTTAGAAGCGCTCCAGGGACACAAAGGAGCTCCTAAGTAATGAGAGTTTTGGGAAGTAATCGCTAGTAATTCACCCTAAACCTAAGCTTTGTATATGCTGATGAAGAGAAAAGTCATGTGAAATTCTAGCTGCCACTACCCCAAAACTTTTGATTAAAAGGTGAGATATAAATGTAATTGGTGTGTGAATGAGCAAGTAACCATTTCCATCTATGAACTGGTTCTAACTTTCAGAACTACAAAAAGAAGCCTCAACCACATCCACACACACATGTGAGAGAAAGACACATACCTTCACCCCTCCCTCCCTGTATTCCAATCTTGTTCTCAGTCAGAGGACAATTTATCCCTCCCCACAGCTGATAAATACTTGCCCTTTCTCTGATTAAAATGCCAATATTGTTGCCTGTGAGAAAGTCGGTCTCACTTGCGATATTTATTTATTTATTTATTAAAACATTTCTATGCCGCCCCATTTGCCGAAGCCTCGGGGTGGCTCACAACAAGCCTCGGGGCTCACAACAAGCCTCGGGGCGGCTCACAACATTTACAGTGTGTATACCTCTGAGAAGAAAGTACCTAAAGTTTCTGATGCTCCTGCCAGTTGCTACCAGATAAATATCAAAATGTATGGATTTGGAGTGTGCTGAGACGATCGAGATTCCTGAGGCAGGTATCCAGAAGTGGATGAGCAGGAAGCTGACTGTCCTAGTTATGCCCAGCCACTCCAAAAATTCAGCATCACCCACTGCAGTGGTTTCCAGAAACCTTGTCTCCTGGGAACCTTTTCGACATGGTTTCATTTGTTGAGAAGGAACCCTTGCACATGAGACACAGAGTTCTGTTGGGTTGCAGGGAAATGCAAGGAATGTATTTTAGGACAGGTACTTAGACTATGCATGATGCCAGCTGAGCCTGCTTCCTCTAGGCCAGCCTTCTCAAGTAGGGTGACCTCCAGATGTGTTGCACTACTACAGTTCCCATGAACTGCACCTATGCTGAGCTAATTACTGAGTGTGGGAGAAAGGTATAGAAAAGTCCTCCAGAAAAGAGTATAAGGTCTTGCAGCATCTCAAAAGATCAGCAGAAGTATTATTGTGGCATGTAAGAGTTCATGGACCACAGCACAGAGAATGGATTCCAACACAGCACTTCACACATTTGTTCATCTCTGTGGTGCCATAAAATGGATTGTTGTTGGCTATGTCTGCAACAGAATAAGGTCAGCACCCTTGGAGGCTTCTGTGAGTCCAAAACCCTACTGGGATGAATGTGGCAGCATGAGAGGACCAACAGGAAAGATGGTCCTTGCTTCCCCATCCCTTGCCTGCTGGGTTCTCCAGACAGGCTTTTTAGCAACATTGCTTCAGACAGGAGGGAAGAGGCTGAAAGCAGCTCAGGAGAGCCCATTTGCTGGCCTCTCTGGTGTCTCCCTGTTCCCACCAACCAGACTGCCCCCTTTTCCTACTCTTTGATTGATGTCAGTTTTCCAGATGTTAAGAACAGTAGGAGATCTTCCTGCGCAACAGTGGAAGCTTCCACCAGTTTCCTTCATGCATATGAGAGAAGACGCCACCTCTCTCCAAGCCCTTTGCACATGTCAGGGGCCATGTCAGTGGTCAGTTGCAACTACAAATGACAGGCTCATAAAGCAAGCTGACTTTTGCATATCCCTGATATTTAGTATGTTTGGAGTGGAAGAAAAGCTGTCCAGGCAGAAAGAGGTTCACTAAGCGATTGTGTGAATCAGCTCTTGAGGATTCTTCCTGCCTTAATCCCCTGGCTGACCCGCTTTTTCTAACAAATGAAAGCAACAGCATGTGTGGGATAAGCACAAACATTCAGAAGGATGTGATTCCACATCTGTAATAGTTCTCCTTAGAAAATGTTATGACTAGAAGTGGCCTGTCATAAATGAAAACAAGCAGTCTTGCAGAAGCCATCACTACACATTCCCACCTTCAGTTCAAGGTCTTATTTCTTTATTTCAATGCCATATTAATGAGTTGCATATTTTTCTGTGCTTCAATCGCACTGCTTAATCTGACAAGTACGTAGACAACTCAGGCTTCTACGGTCTGAATATGCCAGATGCATCTGCTGCTTTCCTGGTTATTGCTGCCATGTTTTGTGCCTGTCATTCTGAATCAAAGATTCCCATGCAACATCTCTATAAACTTCAACTGCTGAATGTGTCATCAAGTGTCACTGGAAAATTATGCAAATGACTGCCCTTTCTTTCTGCTGCCCAGTAGTCAGTGTTGCATGTTTCCACATATGCCCGATTTGCTTCAATCTTTTCCTGCTGTGCCCTGGCACCCATCTGGGTAGCAGACCGCAGACGTAGTCATTCAGTTTTCTCTAGCAATCCTGCATTGCTCCAGGGTCATGCAAGACTAAAGCAGCTTAAAAGCCTGCAACTCTTGGGCCATATACATACATAGTGCACATGTTAGCAGAAGAGGGATTCTATCACATGGAGAAGGGCGAAGACTGTGCTCTGGAACCATATCAGAAAAAAGCCTCTAAGCTAAGCATAAGTAACCTCTCTGGGCCACAGGCAGGCATGGCAGTTTGGGAATCCATCCTGGGCACCACCACAAAGTGGCTACCAAAGAAAGTGTTGTAAAGGACAAGTAACCTGGCCCAAGGAAGAGCTTTGGGTTGAGGCCCAACACATTAAACAATTCCTTTGCAGTTCAGCCCCAACAGAAACTTATTTCAACACAATCCCAGCTGCTGGTAGGATAATTTATTAATTACAATAAATATATAAATTAAAAAGCAGGGGGACTACAGCACCAGATGCCCATGGTCATCCTGTTGTCTATCCCTGCACAAAGAAACTGTCCTATTCTGCAGTAACTCCAAAGGAAGAGAAATAGGTGCTAAATTTGAGCTTTCCAATGATCACTTATGGGAAGTTTTGCCATGTTACAGCTACTACTAAGAAAACCCATACCCCATGCTCTTCTTCACTGCAGCTACTGTGGGCAAAAACACCAAAAGCAGCACACATTATCCATACCAAGTTAGAGAAGTGATGTGAAATTTTGTTCATCAGTATATACAATCTGAAGTTTATTTATATTGTTATGTATTCAAGATATTTTATGCTACTCCTCAGCCAAAAAGGCTCCTGTAGCAACTTAAATATAAACAATAGAATGTTCCCTGCCCATAGGTTTACAACGTACAGAGATATGACACACAGGAGAAAAGAATGAGGGGACATTTTTTAGCAGGACTGGCAAAATGGCCCAGTGCACCCTCTGATCTCCCTCTGTATGGTCCCCTGGCATGGCTGCTGCTGGTGACAGCTGGGGAGAAGGACACTTCCTGAGGGAGGTCCTCAGCAGGGCTGGTGGAATGGTTCTGCTCTCCCTCAGCTCAGCCTGCTGGCATGGCTGTTGGAACTGACAGCTGAGGGAAAATAAGCCTTCCTGAGGGACAGAATCTTTCATTCTTGCATTATAACAAGTATCGGTAAAATTCAGCCTAAGTCCTATGTAGAGTTAACCCACTCAAATGAATGGAACTTAAGTTAAACACAGCTAAGCTAAATTTCATTCAGTTCAATTACTCTTTTCTATTATGCATGTTGAACTTTAGTTTCTGTTTCCACAGCCTATTCATGCAAAACTAGTAGGCCCACTCAGTTATTCTATACAGAGTTGGGATGTGATAAGCTGATTGCATGATAACTACTCCTTTTGCTGATCAAACGAATTACCCAGAAATTATGGCTGTGAAAGCATACCTCAAAAGCATGCCAACTGACACACAAATTGAAAGGCTCCACCACAAATTTTTTGCCCCACTTGAAGAGTAAATAACAATGGGAAGAGGAGCGAGAGAGAACAAGACAAGAAAGAACATGAATAGTGTCTAAGAAAAGGTCACTGTGCTCTGTGAAAAATACTGTGGAAATTGTCAGAATGCAATCAAGTGTTACTTCTATTAATTGTATTGCTGCTGTTTTAAAACAATGGAACTACGAATGCTATTCCACTGTTCCATAGTTCAACAGCAATTTTATTTCATGTTGTGAAGCCAACATAATGACCAATACTATTATTGTTTTCTCTATGGTTGGAGAAGTATCATATGACACAAGTCTTTGGAGGGACCATCTTATGAGGAAGTATGAGAACAACAGTAGGCTAGAGTGGCTTTGTTACAAAGATATTATAAGTAAGGCCAATCTAAGAACTGGTGCAAATTACCAAAAATATTCATTTTGCTTGTTACATTTCTTTACCATCCAGAAACCAATGCTCTCTGGGCAGTTTACAAAACACACTTAAAAACATGAACTACAATAAAGGCAATATCCAACAGGGCTATCCATCCTCCAAACTTGGAGGATTTATGGGCATCCATTGGAAGGTGGGAGCACTGCAAATGCCAGGATTGCCTCTGTGTTCCCGTACTCACTATAACACTGAGGCAGCCACCTTAATAGTCAGCTGCCTCACATCATTTGGTGAGAGCATCCAGAAGAGAGCCTCTGGGTATATTTTAGAGTCTGGCAGGGTAAACAGAGGAGAAAACGGTTCTTTAGTCACTTGGCCTTAACACACTTGGGCCTTTCTAGGTTAGTAAGAACACCTTGAATGGGGCCCAGAAATGGACTGGCAACAAGTGCAGAGCATAAAAGCACTGAATAAAAGACCATATTGGAAAGTCCGCTTCAACAATCTTGCTGTCCTGTTGTGGTGCAGCAGAAGTTTCCCAACAGTTTTTGAACAGTTCCAATTTAATGCAGTGTAGTGCTCCAAATGAAAGGTTACCAGAGAGTGGATAAGGGTAGGGATGTCTAGTTTTATTCAGCTATACAATATATTGTTAAAGAGCTAATTAAGCAAGGCATCAAAGCTGAGCTAGGCATTCTGTGAAAGGTTCGGTCCAGATGTACATAACACAGTAAATGCTATATTTTGCCGAATGGGAGCACATGTGCAGTCAGCCTCCGTTTCCTCTCTCTGGAGCTGAGTCTCCTCTCCTTTATTAGCTATAGTTGGTTTATATCTACACAAATGCAGATCATGGTCATGAGAAACCAGATTTAGCTGAAACCATAGTTTTCCTATTCACTTTAAACTATTCAGTCTATTCCCATTCAGTCCCTACTTTATGAGATAACCATTGCTTAATAGCAATGCTTAGTAACAGGGGAAAAATGGAGTGGGGAAAATTGATTCAGAGAGGAAAGGAAGAGGGCTAAAGAAGTGTGGCAAGGCTGTGGCCCACTCTCAGTCGCTTAAATATGATTGCGGTACACTCCTACTATGCATGTTCAGAAAGAAAAAACCTTCCAGCTAGGGAATGCTGAGAGTTCTCCATCTAAACAGAATTTTAAAATACGTTTCATGGTGCAATGTTTTTATAGACACTTTATTGTCTGTTTTTATGGATTGCTATAAAATGCCCAGAGAGCATTGCCTGTGGGCCGGTATAGAAATGAGATAAAAATCATCCTTCTGCACAGGATTTCATCCTGACAAAATTAATAGGGAACAGTCCTATGCATATTTAGACATTTTCAGCAGGCCAACCTATAACCCAGTGGTTGCATCACTGCCCTTCTGAACCAACTACTGAAAATAGATGTATCATTTTAGGTAACAACTATCCTAAATGCTGCCTTTTTTGACATACTGGGCTGGTTACATGTCACGTTAAGCCACCCTAAAAATAAACTACCATAAATGGATTGTTCATTTGCTAACCCGATAGATGCTTTGTCACTATGGCGTTTCCACCCCTTAGTCCCCACCCCATCCTCCTGCCAACTCCAAGCATGTATCACTGATGCCTCTGCAGCAAAATCCCTCTCCTTGGTCAGCAACTTCTTTACAATTGGTGTACTGGGGTTGTTGCCTCACAAGGAAAACTCCTCCTACATACACACTTCAGATTGTCAAATGAAATTTTCTGAGCTCTTGCAGGAACATGTTTGCAATCTCTTTTTCAGGATCTTGGGCTCTTGTACAAAAGCACAAAGTGCCTGTTAACTATTTAGCCAGGAATACTGATAATCCCTCTCTTGCCATTGTCGTTGTCAATTTCCTCCTCTCTTTTAGAGCTGCCCTTGCTAGTGAACATTTTTTCCCTGGAAAGCACCTTCACAACTGCAACTAGCCGACATTTTTGGCTCCCCCCCCCCCACCACACATACTTTGTGCTTGTAACTTCCCTACATGGGTCTCATTTACTACCTGTTACTCGTAGGAATGTGCAAAGAATCTGTTTGCAGGTGGGAATCTGTCAGATTCCCTGGGCTTGGCTCCCTGGACTCTTGTCCACATTGGCACAGCTGCGAGTCTGAGTTCCTGGCAATCACACCCAGCATGCGCACAAGCGGTGCCTGTCTCCTGTGTCACATGCAGCAACCTTTGCTTATGCTGCTTCACGTGACCTGGAAGACGGTTGCCAGATGCACAACCTCCCTTCTGTGAACATTTGCAGACTTCCTCTCTGCACAGCTGAGTTTCTAAGTGAGGGCTCAGCATGAAAGGAAGTCCATGATACCAGAGGGATGGACTCCATGGAGCTACTCATACACAGGGGCTACACAACAGTGAGTGGGGTTGCTCAACATATGCAAATGTGTTGGGAAAGCAGTCAAATGGAAGGGGAATGGAACACTTTTCACGGCAGAATATTAAACCTGAAGGGGAAGTTATGCAAATATCTAAGCAAATTTGTGCTCCTGTACAAATCTGAAAAGCAAAAGTTGAGAATGCATCTGGAACATTCTCCAGTGTCATTCTGTCCTCAGTTTTACAAGTACAGGGATGAGAACACTGAAAGGGGATAAGGGAGGATGGTGGCAGCACTAGCGAGAGCATCAGGAGAAAAAGGGGTCTTGTAGGGAAGGTCACTACCCTACAACTCACAATGACATCACCAGCTGGGTTCGAATAATACAAGAAGCCACTGTAGCTATAAACAACCCTACAACAAGCCACAGGTTCTCCAGGCAGCTTGTTCATGAATGGGTTCTTGTAGGAAGGAAACTTGTTTGTGAAAACTAAAACAATGATAGCTTGTTTGTGAAAACTAAACTGCTCTGCAGAACCTGTGCCAGGTCCATACATGTTAACCAAAATGTAACAATTTTTCTATTTTTATACTTTAATTTTATCATATGAACTCCATCTCCTGACTTAAGTGACACAGAAACTGTGGTAGACCATTTCCTGTTTATCAACCAATGATTATGAAGCTGTGGTAAGCAGTTTCCCGTTTAGCAACCAACTGTTTCAGAATCAAAAGGCAGCGATGATAGTAAAACAAGAACATTAGAAAGCCAGGCCCTTTTGACCTACAAGTGACTAAGCATGGTTTGGAACATTTCCAGATGACTCTTATGAACTGCTGAACTCCACAGTTTGAAAATAATCTGACTCTTCCTCACCGTTTGCGCATACAGATAGACTGAGCAAGACACAACAGTAAGAAGGCTCCCCATCAAATCCAGCCCGTTTAAAACAAAAAACAAAAACTGGATCCTTTTTGAGACATAGTGGATTAAGGAATCCTGGAATTGCTTATAATGGTTGTACAAGTGGTACCTTGGCTCACGAACTTAATCCGTTCCAGGACTCTGATCATGGCCCAAATTGGTCATGAGCCAAGTTAAATTTCCCCATAAGGTTCAATGTAAATGAGGTTAATCCATTCTGTAACTATTTTTTTTAATCAGAAAAATGTGAAGAAGCAAAGTGATAACAACAACGATTGGGGCCAACTCCCCTCCACATCCGAAGCACGAGCGCCACCATTTCCTCCCCCCGCCAGCACAACCACGATCGCACCCGTCATCCTGGCACGTGGGGGGGGGGGGAGAGGCGGGCGCGAACGCGGGCACGCTCGGGGGGGAAGACGGGCGCAATCGTGCTGTGGGGGAGATGGCCGAGATCACGGTTGCGCTCCTGCAGGCAAGACGGGTGCGATCTTGGCCATCTACCCCGCCCCCGTCCCCAGCATGATCACGGCCATCTCCCCACTCGGGGGCAGGGAGATGGGGCAATCACAGTCGCCATCCAATGCGGAGTTCACGACCTGATTCAACATTTTTATGAAATTTTTGTTCACGACCCGATTTGGTCGTGAACTGAGGCGTTCGTGAGCTGAGGTACCACTGTAGTATGCTGCTGTGAAAAAAGAACAGATCGCTCCTATGCCAGGTAAATATACCTGTTGGGAGTGAGGAAGATGGCTGTTTCAGGCACTCATTCTCAAGGACTGCTGGCTGGGCTTCAGAAGATTTAGAACTGGAATGTGAGGCAGAACTGGGTGGAGCCTGGGAATACGAGCCAACCCAGACATTCATTTGGCAGGAGCAGCCTTGGAACAGGGGGTTTCTCTGAGTCAGGTTAAGCACGCTCTTGCCCCCATGATGCCTCACCAGCAGAGGAAGGCAGCCCAATTATAGGACTGGCATGCAGAGAAGAGCAGTGTTCACTTTCAGAAGGCCCTGCCAAAGGGATGGGTGCAGGCACACTCATAAAGGAGATTTTCTGGAGATTGGGTTCAATAAACTGCTCTGTGCATGCTCAGAGATTCATTCTGGGTGTTTTGTGCTTTTTTGGTCAATAAAGGACATTTTGCAAGGAAAAAGGTCTTTGGCTTTTGAATGCACAAAGGAGGAACCCCAGTCCTCAACAATACCTCTGCCAGGAATGAGTCTGTGTTGTCAAAATCACACAGAGAAATAGTATTATCTGGGAGATTATCCATGCTGCACCATTTTATTGGACAAAGCTATCACTCCTGTAAGAAATCCTTGAGTGAGCAGTAAAAACAGAAGAGGATGTTGTTAGCATGCAGAGTCTGCTTAAGTACAGAGGGCCTGAATCAGGCCTAGTTTCTCAGATGACAGGCAGCTTGTGCTTACTGTGTATGTCTGTGTGTGCATCTGTGTGTGTGCATCTGTGTGTGTGCCTGTGTGTGTGTTCAACAAACACTTTCTTCATTTTTAAATGGTTTATATATTAAGTATCCAAGCCCCTTCTCCATATCCATGGACAGAAACCCACTGCAGCTGAATACAGCAGTGGAATACAACGGTGATGGCACTGCATCCTCTACCACACTTGAGCAAGAGAAGGAATGAATTAGAAGGAACAGAAGGGCAGGGAGAGGTTGCCTCTGCTGCCCTTGCAGTGACCACCTGGGCCAGTTGACTCACTCTGCCTCACTGCAGGGCCGTCCCTTCTCCCTGTTCTGTCACTTTTTAGGGGCAAGTAGTCACGCAATGTTGGCTGGCCAGGTTACTCTCCAATGGCACCATCTTGCTTTTTAACTCAGCTTGCATGGTCTCTGATAAGTTTTCTTGCAGTGACCCAGCGTTCCTTGTAGTGAAGGAAGCGAGGCTGGCAGACTTCAGGAGGGAGACCGATAGTGGATCTTCTTTCAAAGTCTTCTTTCACCACTGGGCTTACAAGTGTTTCCCTTCATGAATATACTCCTGGGGCATAATAATGAGTAGCCGTCATCAATAAAAGAAGTTTGTGGAACTAATATTGAATTGAATGCATCGTCTTTTCTGATGAACAATTGCAGAGTTAGACCCAGAATGTCTGCTCAGTGGATAAGGCATCCACCTTCAAAGTTCAGTTGTGTTTTATATTCTAAATATAATTCTATATTACATTTAGAATTACATTCAACTACATTATATTATCCTTAGGTACTTACAGGTGTTTGTGAGCAAAAACACTAAGATAGGGTCAACATGACACAACAACACCTTATAACCCACAGGGGACTCTCATGTCATATGAACCAAGGATGGGTTTTCTTGAGGAAAAGTGGAGAATTGTCATACACCACCACCACCACCACCACCACCACCACCACCGTGCCTTAAATCCTGCTGCCTGCAGCAGCCTCCCTTAACTTAGTGCCCTCCAGTGTATTGAACTTGGGAAGTGTGGATCAATAAAATTCATGTTTGCTGGAATTCTTGAAATTCCATCCTGAAGCTTGTGCCAACTTGTCAGACTGTGAGTTTTGCTTACTAAGAGCACGGGAACCTAAGAAGAACCATGCTAGATCAGACCAAAAGTTCATCTAGTCCAGCATTCATTTCATCCAGGGGCCAGCCAGCTCTCCACTGGAAGCCCACAAAAATGTGAAAATCCAACAACACCTTTCCGCACATGTTCACCAGCAAGTGGCATGCATAGATATATTGCTAATGATACAGAAGGTGGCATATATCCAATCAGAACTAGTAACCACTAATATCCTTTTTCATCATTAATTTATCCAATCACTCTAAACCTCTCCAACTGGTACCCATCACTAAATCTTCTGGAAGTGAATCCAATAGTTTAACAATATAAGGTGTGAAGTATTTCCTTTTATCAGTTCTCAATCTCTCACCAATCAGCTTTACAGGATGTCTCCATTAGCTTCTAGTACCATGAGAAGGAGAGAAAAATATTCCTCTGCTTTTGCCTTACCATGCATAATTTTGTATACCTCTATCATGTTTCCCCTTGCTTGGCTTTTTTTCTAAGTTTAACAATCCCAGATGTTGTAACCTTTCCTTATAGGAAAAGTTACTCCAGCTTCTTGACTATTTTAGCTGCTCTTTTCTGAGGTTTTTCCAGCTCTACAATACCCTTTTTTAAAGTGTGGTGACTAGATCATAGTATTCTAACTGTAGCCACTTCACAGATTTGTAGAAGAGCAGTATTATTTTCAGTTCCTTTCTTAATTGTGCCTAACATGGAATTTGCCTTTTTCACAACAGCTGAACACAGGTCATTTTCATCAAGCTACCTACCACAACACCCAAGTCTCTCTTTTAGTCAGTCACTGCTAGCTCAGATCTCTTCAGTTTATACTTGAAATTAAGATCTTCATTCCCCGACATGCATTACATTACACTCATTTACAATTAACTCTGTTTACCATGTTGATGTCCATTTTCCCAGTGTGGAGAGATGCTTTTGAAGCTCCTCACAATTCTGTTTTGTTTTAACCACCCTGAATATTTGTTGTCACCAAAAAACTGCTTACTCCTAACATCAGATCCTTTATGAATACATTGAAAAGCATTGGTCCCAGAACACATCCATGTAGAATCCCACTGTTTACATCCCTCCAATGGGAGGATTTGCCATTTATTCCTACTCGGCTTTTTGTTACTTAATCACTTCCTGATCCATAAAGAAGCCAGTGTCATGCAGTGATTGACAGTGCTGGACTGAGGAGATTCAGGTTCTAGTCCCTACTCAGCCATGAAGTTCACTGGGTCACTTCAGGCTAGTCAAAGATGCTTAGCAACCTGCCTCATAAGTGGCTGCTGTGAGAATAGAGGAGAACCTTGTATGCCACCTTAGGTTTTTTGTAAGAAGAATAAAGGTGTAACGTAGTGTAATATTAAGACCTACTCCCATTCCATGACCACTAAGCTTGCTTAGGAGTCTTTGGTGTGAGACTTTATGGAAATCAAGTAAATAATATTTGCCAGATTCCCCTGTCCACATGTTTATTAACACTCCCAAGAACTCAAAACGGTTAGTGATACAGGACTTGTGTTCTCTTTCCATGTGAAAATCTGAGTAGATTTTTCCAAATACAGACATAAATTGGGTACACCTTTGAAATATTTAGAAAGTATGAATTTTTCAGAAGTACTCATACTGTTGAACACATTTCTGGGACCCACATATCATATTGCAAGCTCAAAAATGTATAGATGTGGTGTAAAGTGAGTAAATCCTGATCAAAGGCAAAACGAAACAAATTGCTCATAATCCCCAGTTGAATTATGGCTCCCACCATCCCCAGTCAGCATGAAGGACAGCACATTTGGGAAGTCTGGCCTACAGTGTCTTCATTAGTGCCCTATCTCACAGCTGACAGTTGCACAGGCGGTGCCTACAGCAGGAGGAAACCTAGACGATTTCTTTTGTGATTGCCGCGTAACAGTACAGAGTCCTTGTTCATCAGCACAAGTACAAGAAAAATCTCAGCCTGTACTACAATGCATTCCCCTATTTTCCTTTTTATGCATTAAAATTCACCAAGTAACTGAATTCATCCATTGCAAACGAAGCCTCTGTTTATGGACATGTGTTATTCAGACATTTCTTCCCAGTAAATTTAAATGTACCATGGTGCTCCAGGAATGTGCTTTGATTGACAAATGTTTGAAACCCTACACCATACAAAGGATTTTACAAAACTAGATGTATCTGTGAAAGTACATCAACCCATCTCCCTAATTTCAAATCTTGCCCTAAAGTACAAACATGCAACCATTTTAACTAAGCACTAATTAGCAGGAGATAAATCGCTCATTAGCAAGAAGACGATTTAAAAATCTTCTTCCACCACTGAACAATAATGGAGTGAAAGTATCAGAACTGTATTCTGCATTTGGGTTCCCCACAATGCTCTAATATTTTGCATTAAAAATGGAAAATTTGGTTGACAAATACAAACACAAGCCCTGCACCTGTTTTTAAAGATGGTGGATGTAAGATGCAAAACACAGTGTAACGCAATGCTAAAGACCGACACAGTGAAATCATAGGTAGTTTGCATGCTTAGGACATACTTTCTCCACTCCTAATTCAGATACCCTGGTTCATTTTTGGAGAAGGTGGTATCAAAAGAAGAAGAGATTATACGAGATAGCACCATGAAATCTGGCGTGTACTTTTATCCCAAAGGAACCCTTCTGAATTAGATCAGAGGCCCTCTGACACCAGTATTCTGTTCAGACACCAGTATTCTGGCCAAATGGATGCCCCAATGGGAAGGTCACAAGTAGGACATGCAACTAATATCACCCTCCCAGCTGGCAAACAGAAGCATCCCACCCAGGATGCTGGGGATGGCATATAGCCATTAGGACTAGTAGCCACTGATAGCCTCCTCTTCCATGCATTTGTCCAATCCCCCTTTAAAGACAACCAAGCTGGTGACCATCACTACTTGTGGCAATGAATTCCACAGTTTACCAATGTGCCGTAAGATGAACTAATTACCCATCTGAAATTCAAGTATCAACCTTACCTTCCAAAATGAAGAATATATCACAGTCTTGTCAAAAGTGTACCCAATGCTATGATTTACTAGCCATTATTGGACCTGGGAATTTATATTTCAGCATCACAGACATTTTTCTATTATAGTTTTTCTAAGTTCTGTCTAATCAGTCTCCCCTGATTATACTCATCCTTGACTACAAGGATCACCAGCAGACCGAAGTGTGGCTGCAGCTATTTTTAGAGGTACACAAGACACACTGGGGAGCTCTAACATATTACAGTAGGCAATTTCTACCTGCATTCTACAACATGATGGTCTTCCCTCACAGAATTTCAAAGAACACTAATGGAGAGGTCCTGAACTCAACCCTACTTCCTAATAATCATAATGTGCCTCCCTTTCCTTTCATCACTAAGCCTCTGCCTTTGATGCTGACATGGCAGAAGACCACATGCATCTCCCAGCTTTGTACTGTTCGCGGAACAGCATGTTTCCAACCACCTGTCAGGAGGCCTAAGAAGTCATCCCATGCAATGCAGATTGCTGCAACCAGTGGTAGCTTTCGCCTATTGCTTGGCAGCCCATAGACCATGTTCTGCCTGTGGAGAACTTGAATGTGGTCTACTAAAACTCTCCCATCTTTACTACTAGCTGAGGAGTGCTAAGATGGGGACTGGGAAATGTGGGCAAAGAGGCAACTGAATATACACATCTTGTTTTTAGGCAAGGATTCAAACCTATTGCATGGTGTCACCAAAATCTTTTTTTTCCTCTCCAAAAATTCAGCTACTATGTTAGTGGAAGCCCAGCAGTCTGGGAAAAAGAGGACTATGCTCTGCCTAACTCTCTTATGGTTTGTAACTCTCTGATCTACTGATATTGAGAGACGGGCTAAAAAGTGCCTTGGAAAAAAAACACCATAGTGGATCCATGTACAATTCTATGCCCCATGCAGAAATTATTCTCTTCCTTCATCCTTTTCTGACTGTATGTAGGCAGTGACATCATTCCAAGGAGGAAAATGTCAGGAAAATGTGAATTCCATATCAGGGCTCCCATACGTTACCCAGCAGGGACAGCCCGATCACAGAATCATCACCACTGAAAGCATTTCTATATCTCCAAGCCCCAGAGGGGAGATTAGGAGGTTAATATTGACAGGGCTATCCTGCCATTGCAAGGAGGAGGAGGGTGCCTTGTATGGTTGGAGCAACTGCAGGGCAGACAGCTTTGGATATCTGTTTCTTTCTAGATTCCCGGGTGATTACAATGACATCAGTGGACACTTCAAATTAATGACAAACAGGGATGTATTTTCAAGATGCAGATAAAAATGCCAAGGCTATATAGTACAGAGGGAGGAGGGTAGGAAATACAATTAATGCAGGTAATGGTAGAAGACTGAGAAAAGTGAATTTAAAATGCTTTCTGAGATTTGCTGGGAAATATGCTGGGTGAAGGTTTTTCATGGATGAATGCAGTTATGATTGAGGTGGTGTTACAGAAGCATATAACTGGAATGTCAGTGCAGAAGAACACATTGTAAAAAGGACGGATAAGGAGACAGCAAAACAATTTTTTTTCTCTTTGCATATATAGTAATCTGGCTCACACCTTTAAAAGGGATAAAACAGCAGATTTTAAAAAAAACAGTTAACAGCATAAAAGCAAGCACGAGATTGTTTTCTGCAAATCAGAAGTTTTGCATACATAGCCAGCACTTGGACAGATCAGCTCAGCATGCTTTGCTCCTCCTCTGTCTTTTCCCATGTGGACTCAGGACTTACCAACTTCTCAAAATGAAGGGATTGAGGATCAGTTGCTCTCAGACCCAATCCATGTTGAGGGAGGAGCCTCTCCTGAGGCCTTACAAGTTGGATAGGTGTACCTGGGAAGCCAAATTTGGGCCATGAGCTGGAGGTTCCTTATCTCTGATGTTGGTGATTCTTCCTTGTGCAAAAGCTAGCATAATTCAAGTATCAAGATACTTAGGCTTTCTAGTCTGTGAGACAGAGTACAAGATACATATCCAGTTTCACTGAAGTAGTTCCCATCACTAGAGATATGCCCCTATTCAATTTCAATGGCACCTTAAGCAGTGCTAACGACTCCACCAAGGCAATGAAGTAAGTTCTACTTCACATGTCCATTGAATATATTTCACCTCAGTCCTGATGTGTCAAGTTTCTTTCTGTTGCCCTTTAGTTCTGCAGCTGTTCCTTGAGACATTCTGCATGGGAACTTATTGAATAGTGATGTTCACCATGCTTTGTGGGCTGCCCCAACTGTGAATGTCAGCATCAGCTGGCCCCTGATAGCCCGTGAAGCATCTAACCCTGGATGCTTCAGGTGGACCATATTAGTGCACTGAATGTGATACATTCCCATCCACTTAAACCTGCACAATGTCCACACTGTTAGTGCTGCTTCACACATGATGAACTTCCTACACAGAAGTCACCTTCACACAGGAACATGTGTGGATTGTGTTATTTGGAACATAAATACCATGCACATTTTGTGAACATTTTCACAGTTGGATCCACCTGGCACTCTGCTTCTTTCTGATCTGGTCACCCTGGCTAGAATCCCCCATCTGTTATTGGCCTTCCAGGCCTTTCCCAGAATCTTAATATCATTTTTCACTTCCCTCTACTCACCAGGTCATATTCTCAAGCAGCTGAAACATATTTACTCAAGGTAAAGTAGCCACAGGTTTCTATTGCAGCAGGCTGCTGTTTTTTAATTCGCTGTTTAGATGGCCACCTAGTATAACTTAATGTCATAGTAGACTCTGCCTCTAGTCATGGTAAGGCAAATTTTTGTTCTTTGGCTTTAGAGTCATGGGGCATGGAAGGAGCCACTGTGTTTTTTGGGAGTGTACAAGGGTTGTGTTTGGTAGGTAAATGGGTACCTCTCTTTTCTTGAGAGGATGAAAAATCTTGCTTGAAAATAAGATCCATAAAGTGAGATGTATGACTACAATAAGGAAGCAACATCAACAGTGCTTAACACACACAACATTGAACATCTTGAGAGCAATTAGCAACAATTACAGAATTAATCTCTGTGATACAATACTAAGGTTGTTAGACTGTAAAGTAGGAAAATCATATTATTCTAGGTCTACCTCCATCTCTTCCCATTTTTCTTTTATAGCTTGCAAAACAGAAGCACTGAATTAAAAGATGAGACAGTTTGCATACGTGATGGTAAAATTTTCTCTTCAGTTGCTCACATGGTATGTGTGCCGTATGTGAATGTTCGAAAGCAGCAAGGATGAAACGAAAACACAAGGCAGACTGCCTGCGATTAATTAGCATTCCTAACATAGGGAGTCATTTGTAAATCAACTGTATGTTCTAGCCAGTGCTGAACATTTCATTTTACAGATTAATTTGAAAGTGGAAAATACCGTGTCACATGTAAAATGCCCAAAACACAATCAAAGTTATGAGCAGTGCCAACCAGCAGGAAGAATCTGCTACCAGTTTTCTAAACCCACGGCCATATTAAACAATATATAGAATGCATGATGCCATTTCACGTAGCTTGATATGAACACCATTGGTGAGCCAGCATTTAGGATCAGGACCACAGAATGAAGAGGCAATAATGCACCCCACTAATAGTCCCAGTGAAAATAACCGTGCCAACTGGCAACACTACAGAAGCTCTGCTGGTGCCAAAGTAGCTCTCCTTCCACAGCAAAATCAATATGACTTAAGCATGACTTACACACTCCCTAGATAAAAATGCATCCAAGTATGTCTAAATCTGGATCCCATACACACTTTGCTGAGGAATTTGCTTGTTACCTTTCTTCCATTCAAATGTTCAGAACAAGAGGCTATCCCTGGCTTCCCTTCTGCAAATCTAGATGAGGCAAAAATTCAGTGTGTGTGTGTGTGTGTTCTAATGGCACAGAGATAAGTAAAACTAATTCAGTCCTTCTCTAACCAAACTTATGAAAACCTAGATGCAGTCAAAAAATGAAAGGGAAAAAATAAATTTGAATAGGCAGGGGGGAAAAATGCATCTTTCCCTTTCAATATTTGGCTGCTATGCTCAGAAGCGGTAAATGATATCTAGAATTGTAAAGGCAGATTAAAAAAAACCTAATCTTTACATTTCTTTATACCCGATAGCATTCAGAAAATCCTATCACAGTTGGGTGAATCAAGAAATAAATTTTCTTATAACTTAGTTCTTTCCCCTGCTAATGTCTAGATAAACCCAGAGGAAGAAACTTATCTAATTTCAGCCTGGTGAATTTCAATATGCCCTCAGCTCTAGATTTGTCCATAACCCATGCACAACAAGATATGCACTGCATGAGGTTAAAAATATCTCATAAACTTGCATCTTCCAGCTTCTTAGGGCTTGAGTTTGAAGCAAACATTATTTTAGAGCAATTTCCTTCTAAATAGGACAACAATGCCATTTTCTTGTAGCAAAATATAAACCTGAAAGTGATTTGGTGAGGAATGTGACACGCATTGGATTGAGGTTGCATTTCCAAACACTGTTATTTTCCTCTGATGATAATACATTTCTGCCTTTAGTATTCCTAACCACGGGAACCAATATCTGTATCCTTATGCACTGTTCGTTTGTCTTTATCTACTGTAGCAAATATGTTTACCGACAAACCAGTGTGTAAGTGCTCAGCTAACAACGAAAGAACTAAAACAAGTAGAAAACAGAAAGTTTTGAGACCTTTCCTCAAAATCAGAGTTGTAGGAACCATGACCTTCCCGGTAATGATGTCAAAGATACTATCCAAAAGGTTCTCACTTTGGCCAGAATGGCTTTTTCTCCAAGAAATGCAGTTAGTGGTTTGACTACTGGGAAGCTGATTTCCTAGGATAATGTCATCTAGGCAGGTTAGATTGGGCCAGAACAGCAGCTGGTCCAGGAAAACAATGGCATCTGGAAAGGGGCCTAAGCAACTTGAAGAGAATCACAATGCCAGGGGGATGCTATTCTAAACAAGTTATGGGTCTAATTAATCCACCTAGTTTTGTGAGCCAGAGGCTTCAAGAACTTTAGGGAGATGGTCTATTAGTTGTAAAAGGTTGATTCATAAACATTCTGACTGGTGGAATTATTGTACCACACTTTAACTCCTAGCCACTTAGTCGAGAGATTCCTAGTAGCACTCCTTTGTATTCCCTGCCAGAGAATCTATCATAGTCACCTGCTTTTGCTTAAATTTTGGCACTCTCCTTTATCACTTTTATCCTTTAAAGGAAAGCTCATTCAGCCGTGTTAATGGCAGCTTGAAAAAGAAAAAGAAAAAAGAAGATGGATATACCTCAACAGTAAAAAACTTTCAGAAATATTGGTAACTGGAATAAAATGTTCCTTGAAATATCACAAAAATAATTAATGAGAGGCAGTCAAGGGTGACAAATCCACAGCATTATCTGCTTTATGATGAAGAACATTCATTTCGAGCCAACCTTATTTCTTTCTGCGTTTCCACCTTTTGCTTAGTACTAGAAGTGTTAAAGCCTTATTGTAAATGTAATGCATGGTACTGAGAATTTTCTAGACAAGCACATTATCTGTGCAGGTCAGGGATACAGAAATTTACACCCAAGAACCAAATCCAGAACCCTAAATTTCCCAGCCCAGCTCTCTGGGTTTCCTGATGTGTGGGACTATGATACTTATCATGTCCAGGATGGGTTGACAGAAATTGAAGTTGAACACATGGGAAGAAAGTCAGGTTGGGAAAGTCCATGATAAATGTATTGTGCATTGTATCAAGTACTACCTCTTGTATATTCTGAATCTACCACCAGTAACTGCTCACTCTCCACCAGAACTCTATTCATTCATTAAATTTCTAATGCACAATGACTGAAGCTATTATCCTGGCTACTGCCTCCATCTAAGTGTCCATGGCCACTCTGATTCTGGGCTGGCGGTGGTGTTATTCTGAAATGTATCAACACCATCATGGGAGAGAGCCAGTGTGTTGCAGTGGTTAAGAGCATGGGACGCAGGCAATCTGGCTATAGACCCTGCTCAGCCACAGAGCCAACTGGGCGACTTTGGGCCAGTCACAGACTCTCAGCCCAACCCACCTCACAGGGTTGTTGCTGTGAGAATAAGACTGAGGGCAGGAGGAGAATGATGTAAGCTGCTTCGAATTCTTTAAAAGAAGAAAGGAGGATATACATCTAATAAATAAATATAAAAATGGAAATCTGGGGCAGTCAGAGATTCAATAAGGATTCAGTTCATTTCTGACTCTGGAGTAAGGGTGTAATCCTATCTATTGTTCCCAAATTCAGAGACTTCTGGATCTCCTACATCCTTCTAAGCCTAGGAGCCAGCAGGATGGGAGAACAGCAGCGGCAGTCTCTGATGGCCTGTCCTCTGGTCCTCTGTCCTTTCACTAGCATGTGCTTCAAAAGGGGGAATGAGGCAGCTTAGGATAAATTGTATCCTGCTCTCTCCTGTCTACTTCCTCTCTCCAAGCCTCCGAGGTCACCTTTCTGACTTTGCAGAGGGAGCCGCTGTGGTTCTCTTCAAGCCAGCTACAAGGGCCTAGGGCAACTTCCACATACTTGCAGTCAGCATTAAGATGCGCCCTTTACCTGTCTACACAAGCACAGG
Organism: Varanus komodoensis; assembly: GCF_004798865.1. Lineage (NCBI taxonomy): Eukaryota > Metazoa > Chordata > Lepidosauria > Squamata > Varanidae > Varanus > Varanus komodoensis. Next base: position 4,633,045 of record NW_025335922.1, read on the forward strand.
TGGTTCCAATCTATAGAAGAGCCTCTCCACTGTGAAAAACCTAAAGGAGTAGGACAAATCTTTCTCCTTCCAAGTTTGATCTATTTTGGATTGTAAATGGGGGCAGGGGATAACCCCCAAAACCTAAGAAAAACGGCTGCCTGCTGGAATGGATGGGCTTCACTGGCGTTAAAAGCACCCTTTTTACTTTGTTCAATCATTCTAAAATACAAGAACCTCAGAGGACACAATTTGCCTTTGAAATAATTTTGAAACAGTATTATCTTTCTTTGTAAGGATTACATAACTTTAGAAAGTTGCCATAATAAGGTAAAGCTGAGGCATACAAAGGACACACTAAAGCCAACCTAGCCAGAGATGATGGAAGCATCCCGTTTGTATTTCATCCGCTAACATTTAATTCCTGGAAAAAGCTATCTACTTAATTTCAGTGAAATGCAGCAATTTAATATGAAGAGGGCTTTTGATCAAGATATGTGATCTAAATCTTTTTTAGAATATAGTTCTGAGATTCTTCAGGAAGCTGGGAAAATGCAGAGAAGTGGATTAAGGAGTATGTTTTCATTAAAATGACTTTAGTATCAACAAGTGATTAGAGTGGTGTCTCTCTGAATCTTTCATGACTGCCTGGCCAAATCCACCTGAAGAGGGCCAGGTGCTTTGCAACCAATGAGGCTTACATCCTCCAACTGCCTTGACTCAAAAACAGAAATGTATTGGGGCAAAGGGTGATATCATCTCCCATGTGTAGCCTTCCTGTGCTCTCCCACGGCTGCTTCTGTCCTTGTTTCTTAAAAGAAACCCTAATGTTAATGCTTAAATGTATTAAGGGCAGGGAGAAACACAGAATAGTTGCACAATGCCTTTGAACTTACAGCACTATGGGATCTCCTCCTGGAAGCATCCCGGAAGACCATAGCAAACCGAGTTGAACTTATTCCAGTTTCCGATATGCTAGAAAAAATACAGAGTCCTACTGCATTCTAAACATTGCAAAAGCATGTTCACGCAAACACAAGAGACCTGATGTCAGCTATAAGGCAATCCAATAAGAATACTTTTGTTCTAGAAAATGCAACGGGCCTTTCAATCTCTCCTCTGCAGTGACAGACTCCTTCCCTTAAGATTAGAACAGAGGGAGTGTTAGGAAATGGTCCACGTGGTTTAAAGCCTTGAATCTTTATTGTAGAGCTCGACCATCTGCCCGACCACCCTGCTGTTGACAGGCACTTGCTGAAAACAAGGGGTGGTCTTCCTGATCTCTGTTGCATCCAAGCTCCCTGGGTTAGCTGCCTTTTTGCCCACAAGTACTTCACTTCCAGCTTCACCTGCCCTTGAATCTTTCTGAGGTTTTTTTCTGAAGTCAAATGCCCTCCTCTTTCCTAACCTTTCATCCCTTTTTACAAACAAGGGTGTACTTGGGAGATGGTGTCCTTTAAGACAAACACACCCACACTCTTCCCTCCCCTCCCCTCCCCTCCCCTCCCCTTCCAGTCCTGTAGGCCCAAGTCCTGGTTTTTTTTAGTACCTAGCACTGTCCCAGGGCCAGGGGATCCTTTGAAGCCATTTTTAAAAGGAGCATTTGCTCTTGACTTCTTTCCTTATACAGGAATTTTAATCTGCATATCTTCTCAATCTGCCTTCATAACTTTTTTTTTCAGGGAAGGGTGGTTTTGCTGCCTTTTATTATGGCAGCAGTATCAATAGATTAATGATATTGTACACTGCCCTGGAATCCCATGTGGAAAAACACAGCATGGAAATGTTTAAAGTGCAATCAGAAGAAAGAAATACAACTACCAGCATAGCTGACTGGGGCATGCTGGGAATTATAGGCCTTTTTCTGTCCAAATTTGTATAGGATTACACATTTAATTAAGTAAACAAAAATGCAGAAGTGCTTTGCTTGTGCAAACAATTCTTAGATCCTTACTTCTTCTTCTCTCTCTCTCTCTCTCTCTCTCTCTCTCTCTCTCTCTCTCTCATGACTGCAAGCAAATCAGCAAGTTAGAGGTGGAACAGAAGCCATCCAAAGGGCCTTTTGTTCACCATGAAGCAACTGGGTCAGCCTAACTAGACATCTTCTCCATCCAACTAAGATTCTCCAATCTATAGTACTTTCCATCAAAGCTGCTGTATTTTATCCATGCTATCTCGGGCTTTTGCTGCTTCCTCCACCACAATAACAAGCATTCTGAACAGTAACAAAATACTTTAACTCTTTATGTGCCTTACCCCCTCCTGTAGTTTTGTTCACTCCCAAGTCATCATGTTCTTTCAGAAAGACCCAGTACAGTTTTGTACCCCACAATGCACTCTGACTAAGAAGAAAAGATCATATACAACAATGAGGTCCTATATCAAGAAAAGTTGAAAATGCAGATAACACCAAGAGTATAGATGGAACGTCGAATGACAAAAATAAAAGCTAGAATTAGGGCTGCTAGTTATTCAACTCAAGCTACTTTTGTTCTCCTTTCGTATTAGTTTTATGATATATTCATCATCATCACTTCATGCAAACAGATGCCCTTTTTTTTCCTGCACTGAGAACTTCAGCTCTTTGATAGTACAGAAGTGAAATAAATTATTGTCATTATTACTGTGCCGTGGCTCTGAGGTGTCTCTCCTCCCAATCTTCAGCTTAGAGTGACTAATTTTCTAAGGAATGGGAGGTGTTGCCAGAACACGTAATGGCAGGTCCAAAGTGTCCTTTTGTGTGGCTGTTATTCTCTCCCTCCCAGCCCTGGCTTTCTCTTTCTGTGTGACGAGTTGCTGATGGCAGGAAATTCCAAAACTGCTCTTCCTCCTATGACCCCTTGTCCCCACCACTGCTGACCTGCCCTCCATCCCACCACTCAGCTTCCCATGCTGGAAAATATTTTCATGTTGTTTTCCCACTTTTCATGTGCTTGACAAGTTGCATCGTGTCATCGAGGAAAAGAGCATCTGGCTCCACTCTCATCACTTGACTTGATCTTCCCTATGACATGTTGCCATGGCTACTGCAAAGACTGACACAACATGTGTGCATTTTTTTAATGATAGGATCCCTATTTTTTCTCATTCCCTCATCCTATTTGATAATTACAATGTGACACTTACTGCAAACCAGCTTTTGCTAACCTTTTACTATTGTGATTGTTTTCTTCTTGCTCACCATGTATCTTTCTTCCAATACTTAAAAACATAAAAAGGATTGGATCAAGGGCCCAATTAGTTTGACATTCTGCTCCCATCAATGGTCAGAAAGATACCCCTGGAAAGCTTGTCAACAGGAAATGGAAACAGCATTCATATATTTTTGCTTACAACTCCTATCAGTTTAGCCAATGGTGAGGAATCATGGGTCCTGTAGACCAAAATACCTGGAGGACCACAGTTTGCTTCAACGAAGCATCTCCCACAAACTTCCAAGAAGATTGCTTCAATGTGTTGAACTAGGGGCTGCTCTTGAAGGCCGTCTAGAAACTTCAGCTAGTACAAAATAGACACTAGTATCAACTAGTAGAAAATGCAGGCTGGAATTGGCTTTATGACCCTATTACACTAGTTGCATCTTCACTGGCTCCCAATTTTTTTCAAGGTTCCTATGGAATCCTCACAGCTCTGGACTCGTTGTCTAAAGGACCACCTCTTCCCATGTGCGCATGCCACCAAGGAACTGAGAAAATTAAAGACCTGCTCCAAGTCCCCCCACATTCTCAGATTCAGTGGGTGACTACTTGTGAGCAGTCCTTTTTCTACACTGACCGCCCAACTATGGAATGTCTTCCTTAGAGCCTGGCATCTCATTTGTTGACTTCAGGCACCAGGAAAAAATGTGTCCTCTCTCTGGGCAGCTTTAAAATATTTCAGTGCTCCTTGGTTATTTTCAATCTGTTTAATGATACGTTTTAAAACCGTATTTGTCTGTGTTTTAGCTGTTCAGTAATTTGTATTTATTTTTACATTTTCTCTAAGAGTTTGTAGTCCTCCTTAAAACAATTATTTTATGGTGCCATCCATAACCCTCTGCACTTGCTGGGTTGGGCATCCTGCTGAAGGTGGGAGAACAGCAGAAGAAAGCACGGCCTCCATTCTTCCCTCCCCCCAAAAGACAGGGCAATCCTATGTTGGCCACTGTGCCATGAGGGGGAAGAGCTGAGTGAGGCACCACTGGGATCCTTTACACCCCCACGGAGCCTCAGCCTCACTCCTCCCCTCCAAAACCCCCAGAATGACTCCCCAGTGCCAGCTCTGAAGTCACACGTGAAACTTTAGAGCAGCAGCTGGCACAGAAAGATCCTGTGGTCAGCACTTGGACCCTGACCTATCCTAGACAGCAGCCTGCAGCCATAATGTGTTCCATCCTTCATTTTATTGTACGTGCATTTATATGCGCGTTTCCAAAAGCATAGGTCAGAAGTTAACTCATACATTAAATAATAAAGCTAATAATAATGCAAAGCTGTGTTATGTTGGCTACCTTCCATTCCTTGAATTCAAGATTAATTATGATTGATTGTGTAAGAAAACAAATCAATAAAATCATATATGAAGAAATTCTCAGGTATCAATACCCAGACTAATTTTGAATTTTACAAGTTCATCTCTGAATGAAGAGTGTTCTTATGCAAAGTTCACCACACACTTACTTTCATCTTCCTACGGCCACATAATTATATTGTAGGGTGTTTCCTCCCTGCAACAGTTTCAATCACAGTTTGTTGCCTTCCTTTCTGTGCTGACTAGGCACATTCTGTGACCAATGGTGTGGATGTCGACTTGCTCTGCACACAAGCAGATTTACAGGCCGTTTCTCTGCACATTTATAAAGAACTAAGTCCTGTTGTGCTCAGCAACACTTATTTTGTGGTACGCGCATAGGACAATCTTGCACTGATTTGAAGCTACCTGGAATATTTGATTGATAGATAGATAGATATAATACTAATTGGGGTGGGGAAGCTTTTCCCACCTGAGAACCAGTCTGACTTGAGAGAAAGACTTCAGGGGCTCTGTGCCCACAGTGGGCAGAGTCTCAGCCCAAAATGGAAATGTTGTCACCCATATATATTGATATATACTGTCACTGGCCTGTTACTTTGGGCTTTTGTTTTTGCTTGTTTCCCATGTGTTAGTTATTGTTTTGGAGGTGTTGCTGTACTTCTGCAACCCGGATGCGTCCCCTGAGAAAGCTGATACTTTCTCTTCATTTCTCAACAGCACTGCTTTGACTCCAGTCTTGTCAACGCTCATCTACTGATTTCGCTGTTACAAGGAGTGATTACTGGGCCATAAGGGAAGGCAGGGAGCAGCTCCACTGCTTTCAGTATCTGCTGCCAATATGCAAAGCAATCCCTCACTCCACCCCAAGATGTCTAGAAGTTAGTGAAGCCGGAGGCAAACCTGCTATATTGCCCTCAAGCCTACTCGATGTTGTTTTGTTTCGGAGATGTTTTGTTTTACTTCGGGCTTTTTTGCTTCTGCCTTTTTTGCTACTAATGTCCATTTCCTTCCTATGCATGAAAGAAGCAGCAAATCTCCTCTGGGGTACCCCAAACAATATCCAATTCTCCAAATGATATTCAGTTCCCAAGATTCAAGCACAGAAACAGACACGAGATTTGGGGGAAGGGGGAGTAGCTGCCTAACCAAGGCAGCAGTTTTCTCTCTCTTAAGTAGGACAGCTGAATGACTGCTAAAAATTGAAAAAAATATTCTGCAAATACAATGATTCCCTCCACTTTTGCTCACATCCAAAATGTATTCGTCCAGTGAAAAGCCATCTCATTATATCATTCGCTTTAAGGTCAATTTAAAGGTTCATTGCTATAATAAGCAGCACCAAGTTTCCAAGAACCTTACAAATATTAGTGCCTAGAAGTCTGTACAAAGGTTTGCTTTAAATTTATGAGGATGCTGACAGTATGACATTTATAAACTCTGTCATTAATTCTCAACAGGATTGCTTTCATGGGGGTGAGGGAGGTGTTGGTTGATTTTTGCATTTCTGGCTACAGAGAATTTGATTCTCTAAATCGGTTGTCCACACCCTTATGAGGCACTGATATTCCTGGAATGTCATTTCTCTCTCCTTTTATAGTTAATGACATTTCTGGGCATAAAGGGCTTGTTTAAAGAAAATAGAAAGGAAAAAAAATAATAGACTCTCAAAACATTAGACTCTCAAAAACTTAACATTAAAGTGCATATTTGCATTTAAAATATAGGCTTTGAAAATGCAAATAGCATCAGCTGGGGGGGTAGTGGTAGAATGAATAGTTAACAAGGTAGAACAGGCAGGATGGGGGGGATTTAACCCTTTCTTCCCCTGTTGCAATTCTGAAGAAAATCCCTCCACTGAAACTACTATTTGCATCGAAAGCAAATTTGCACTGGAGCCAGAGAAACACAATCTTGAAAGGAAAGGGGACTCCTCTGCAAAAAATTGAGCCAAAGAGAGAAATGGCCCGTTTATGCACATATACACACACAGAGAGAAAACCTTCATCTGGAAAGGATCAATAGGTAAAGTAGCACTTGTTTACTTCATTGGAAAGAGGCTTCAAGTTCCCCTTTTTGTTTCAATGAAAATATGAAATGGTTTAACTTCCTCTGAATGGTGGCAAGTGATTCTTTACAGTAATTTGGTTTTAAAGTAGCTAACACTGATGACAAAAGGCCCAGACCTTGAGCGAACTGCACTTACAAAGCATAAAAAACTTGCAATACAAATTAGCAATAATTGAAGCCACTTACTGTAAAGATTACCATTTACAATTTTGAGACAATACTTTTTGAAGAATTTATTCAGTGAACACTGTAGGAAAGAAGATGGGGTGGCCAACACAGAGAATGGAATGCAGTCTGCAAAAAGATTGTGGCAAATGATGGGAGGACAGTATTTTGCTTTCTGTTCCATCCCTTCTTGCCTTTCCTTGTCAGCTTTTGGTGGCCCATTTTCTATAAACACTAGCAAAAATACGATGAAGTAGCGAGGTAGCATTTCACCTGCCTGCCAAGGGCAGGATCATTCCTATGGTCTTCTTAAAACATCCTATTGTGTTCAAGAACAGAATTTCCCATTTGTTTAGTCTAAAACTCTTAATCAACTCTGGGCTTGTGACCTTTCAAAAACCATCAGGAACATCTGGATTCCATATGGTTTGCAGTGCTCCTATTCAATACCAAATAAATTCCATTCTAAACCTCTTCATTTCTGCAAATCTGCCTTGATCTTCATCCTCTATCTGCACCCCACATTTTCCTCCAAAAGGAAGACCAAAGTGGCAAACAACATTATACAAACACAGCTGCAATAGTATTGAATACAGAAGACAAACAATATGGAAAGCTATACTCAAACAATATGAAAAATCTACAAGCTTTCAGCTCAAGGCTTAAAAAACCGAATTCAATTAACAAATACAACTTCATACATCAATAAATAACAGGGGAATAAAAATACAATCCAGATTTTAATCAAACGTATATACTTTGACCTCACTTTAGCAGCCAATACACTAAATTAAATGATTTGGACTTGCCACTAAAGGAAATGAATCCAGCTGAATGCCAGCAAAAGCCCTGAGAAACACTAAACACAACTAATGAATGCAATGTATGTGAACGAAAGAGCCATCACACCCCAGCCCTCCCTAATGCCTGCTCTCCCACCACCAAAGCACAAAATGGGGAGGCAGCACATGCTACTCTCCGGCCAGTCACACAAACCCCCAGAAGCAATTGTTTCCCACCATGGTTATGATTGTATAGCCCAGCCTAAAATGTGCTCAGCCATGGGCAAACAGCACAGTTCCTTTAGTCTAGGGTGGTGTATGGGGAAGGCAAAACACTTTCAGCCATTCACTAAGATTGGTATTCTACTTCAGGGTCAGTTGATCTCTTGGTTATAAAGGAAAAGTCAAGAGTGGGGCTGGGGGAAATGCCTTGTTGCATCACCAAGTCCCTCATTGCCACTGCGAGTGTCTTTCACCCCTCTCAAGGACAGCCAGAGTGGTGCAGCAGCTAAATTATTGCTTAGGACATCCCGGTCTAGTTCTGCTTGGCCATGAAGCTCACTGGGTAACCTTGGGCCAAGCTAACCTACCTTGCAGGCTTATTCTGAGGATGAAGCTAAAGAAGAGGACCATGTAAGCCACCCTGGGTTCCTTGTGAGAGGAGGAAAATGGCATAAATGTGCAATAAAATAAATGCACGTGGTTGTGCCATTCTCCAAAGTCTTTTGAAAACTTTGCTAAAAGGTTATTGTAGAATCACTGGACTTGATTTGCTTGATTATAGGGCAACCCTAAACTGTACTTAGCAGAATGTTCAATGCATTTTTAAAATTTTTGTTTGCTTCTGTTGTAGTTAAACTAATTTTATTGGGGTTTTTTTTTTTTTTTGGAAAACATGCTTATATATAGGAGGGAAAAGCACCATAATAATAACAATATTAAACTGTCCAGTATCACTCATCATTCAAATACTTCCATGTGCAATGTAATTTTATTTCCTCATTTGGAGTGTTTGAATATTTAACTTTTCAGTGCAGAAGGACTTCCAGATCGCATCCTCCCAAATATTTTCCTCCCCGCTCAAAAACAAAGCAAAACAAAACAAAGCACCATCCTGAATGAAAAGAAAGTGAAGGAAGCAACATCCCTACTTCAGGAGAAGATTACAATCCCGTACCTATTTACCTGGGGGAAAGATTCAACAAACTCAAAGAACTTGCTTCTATGCAACAAGACTTCAATTCTGTACCCAGTAGCCTGGGAGTAAATCCTTTTAAAGTCAATGAGTATTTGTGTATGTGTATAAGTATTTATATATATGAGTATTTATCTATACGATGGCACTGTAGGTATCCAGCAGGCTAACTAATAACTGTAACGTGAACTGGCTAAAGGCTCAACTCAAGAGGGAATTGTAACTGGCAACAAGGGCAAAATGCTACAACTGCCAGGTGTTTGCTTAGGGAGACACTGGTACCCAAGGCCGCAGGAGGGCCGAAGAGGCTCTGGGAATGCAGAAGGGAGAGACAGTGTAAATTAAACCCAAGGACAGAGGAATTCACACTCCCAAGGAGAGGACCCGAGATTGGGGCAATAGGGGCAAAGAGTCCCCATCTGGGATCCATCCCTGTGAACTCTCTGACTGGCAAGGGAAAATAAAAGAAGACAGCCTACAGGGGCTCAGGGTTCCTCTTTGGGGAGAGGTTCCACTGCTGCTGCTAGGGAAAGCTTTGTTATCTTGTGTCCAAGGAGGCCAACCAGGCCGGGGGGCTTGGGGGCTCTGATTGCTTGTAAAGTGTTTCAGTGCTGCTCTCCAAATCTCCTTTTCCTTCCCTCCCCTCTTTTTATGTGTATTTCGTGCCGTGTGTGTTTTAGCTGTTTTAGAACCCTCCACCTCTATATTTAACCTTTTAATAAATCCCCCTTTCCCCAACACTTGGGCTGCTGTGTGAGGAATCCAGCACCTGGTCTGGGGGGTTCAGGAACAGGGAGGGTCTGAACGAGGATTACAGCCCAGTTGGCCACAGGAGAGGAAAACACTGGGCCACTGTTTGCTACAATAATAGCTTTAAAAAGCTCTGCCTGAGGCTGTAAAAGTAACAAGCTTGGCACTAGGAAAGTTTCTGTGGGGAGAGGATTCCCAAGGACAGCACTGCAATCAAAAAGGCCCCATCTTCACCCACCATTCATCTCACCAGTATAGGAACGGGTCAGGAAATGCCTTCTTGATATGCACAGACACAGTCCTGATCATCCTTCTCTGTGCAACTAATGGCATGAGAACATGTTTCTAATATTTATTTAGAAATGATTCTTTCATCATTGGAAAATCTCATTTAGATATAGAGCAGTTGATACATTTTGCACGCACACACACAGCAGGTCATACAATAAAAATGTGACTCATCAAGTAAAGTTTAAGTAAGACAAACATTTATCTTTAGCAAATGCCTAAAAGCAGACAATTTTGGAGCCTGCTTGACATTAATTGGCAGGGAATTACACAGAGAAGGTGCCACTACACTAAAAGCTCTATGCTGACCTCAGGTCCATGCAGAACCATCTCATCCACTGACCTCTGTGATAAGCCAGGCTGAAAGAGAGAAGGCACATGCTGAAATATCAGGCTACAAACAACATTGTCCCTTTTATCCAAAGAGTTACAAAGATCTTTTTAAATGTATAAGGCCAATGCCCTCCAAATGACATACATTAACATTAATTTCAGGCACGGGAGAATATCATGGTCTGAGATCTTGCTAATCTTCTGCAGCACTTTTTTGCCAAAATCCACAAGATTGTTACAGATGTTTGTAAGAGCCCTTCTCCCTACATCCTTTCTGCCAAGCTCTAGTATCCTTCCTACATATGTGTTGAATCTACACAGATGTTACATACCATCTGTTCAAAATCTTCCAATGATCAGAAAGAAAGTCCTAAAAGAAACAATCACATTTTCCTGCCACAAATGTGCCGTTTCCAAATAACTCTTCCAGTTTAGTACATACAATTTTTCCCTTTTTTTAAATGTACCCACCACCTAGGAGACAATTCTAAAATCATTTTTGGAAGCTATTGTTACAGCACCCAACCTTGCTCATAAACAATTGTTGAAGTACAAAATCAAATATTATTTACTTTCTTTAAAATATATGGGGATTTTACAAGATGCTTCATTTCCAGATATTACATACCTTCACCATTTGTTTGTTTATTTAGAAAGGTATATTAATGCTTCATATATAATCAATAGAACAAAAATTGCTCTAAACAGCATCTGCTCCAATTCATGCAAGCACTTGTCCCTTAACTCGGAATAGAAAGTAGATGAAACACAAATACCTAGCAACACACCAAGATAGATTTTAATTTTTCTCACAGTTAAAACATGGCTGCCATCAAATTCACAAGGTGTGTAACCTATGTCCATATTTTAATCGTGTAAATTAAAGAAGAGTGTTTGCTTTATTCTTATTCTTAATCATGTTCCAGATGGGTGTTTCTGTTCATCCAGGAATTCAATCCTATGCACATTTTCTTGGGTGGTCTGACTTCTAAGTAAGCATAGAAAGAATGCACCAACTCCCCCTTCTCTCCTGGCCATCTTTTCCCAATCTGCTTCCCTCTAGATGTTTTGGAATACAACTCCCAGCATTCTGGATCATTGGTCATGCTGGCTGGGTTTGATTGAAGTTACAGTCCAAACTGTCTGACATTATACCCCTGCCAATGCTCCCACACCTGTTCTTATTTCAGATAGCTGGGTTTCTCTGAAGATGCTAAAATACCAGGAACATCATCTGAAAAAGAAGCAATTAAGTTTAGCAGCTTCTTCATTTCAAGTATTGCCATTCTGACAAATTGAGAGGCCAATGCTCTTCCATTTTGCCAGATCTCCTTCCACTGCTTCACATAATGGTGTATAATTAAGACTTTTTCTTTAATCAACTATTCTATTTTTGCTGAGAGAGATATCTCCAACCACTTTGACAGAGCCATCCATTTAAAACTGATTTTGATATTCAGTTTTAATTTCTGAAGCTGCAGAAGAAGTATTTCAATTTTGTTATTAATAACACCAAACTTTGGCACATGTTTTAATTTTGTTCCTAATTTGTGGTAACCAACTTTTTTGGTATATCTTGCTATATCATCTCCAAACAAGGTCAACTTACACTGCAGCTCAACTTCATCTACACTGCGGCAAATATTATTGGACAGCCAGAGCCAACTGTTCATTTGCTACTGCAAATACAAAGGGAAAAAGTGTGGGGAAACTAAAATAAAGGTGTCCTTTCTAACTTAGGTTCAGGTATTCAATATAGGGAACTAATAGCTTTAATCTAGTACCAAAGCTAAAGTTCAACATTTCATTTGGGTCAAATTTGGGGAGTCAAATTACCCATGGTTTCCACCTTTGCTGCAGCTGGCTAGTGAAGACAACTAGCCAATTTCCCCCCAGAAGCCTCCTTGTGCATGTTTACTCAGTAATAAGTTCCTTTGTTTCCAACTGAGTTTCTTCTCAAGACAAGTATGCATAGGACTCTACTGAAAATCACTTATCTCTAATTCTAATTGCTGGGTTGCTTCAATTTTTGTAATACAGCTGGTTTGATTCACAAACAAGCTCCTGAATATTTCTTTAAAAGTTAAAAATGTCATATTATTTATTGATTCTCCTTAATTTAGGGATAGAAATATAAAATTAAATCTTGATGAATAGCTGAATAGACAATAGAAAATCCCTGTGCTGTGGGATTTAACTTTCTCCAAATATCAGAGAACTCGGAACTATACTCTGATGAGGTCATGTTTTATCTTCTCCAATACACTGAACTTTTCAGGGAATACACATACACACCTGCAGCTCTATCCCTGCATTATAGCCACCTGCCAGAATTGCACCATTTTGCATTTAAAAATTCCACCTGAGCTTTATTTGTAATGTATACTGGGATTTTTCTCTTTTACTGCATGAAAGGACCAGACTATTATAGCTGGATAATAGCATGCACAGAGCTTCACATCCGCAATGTTTTCCCCCCATATGGTCACTCTTATTGCCTAACCGGAAATACTTAGTAATGAGCTATAGAAAGTAAAATGTTCTCCCCCAAAAGTCTCCTGTTTTATTAGTCTTGTTACATCTATATCCCACCCATGGGTGGCAGGCAACACTTGCTCTGGATGTTAACAATCAGCAGCCACTAATCATAATGGCTATGGCTTACCTCTGATTTCAGAGGCAGCCTGCCTCTGAAACCCAAGTGCTGGGGAATATAACCAGGCCTAGGCACAAAGAGGTACTGTCCCTACTGCAGGGCCACATAAGCCAACATTTCACCTGATTTCTCCTTATGTTCTTATTGTCACAACAACCCTGTAAGATTAGGTCAACTGAGAAAGGAACCCACCCAAAATAATCCAATAAATTTTGAGTCTGTTGTGATTTCTCTCAGATTCTCATTTCTGAAAGAGAAATTCAGTTTGTCCCAAACTTTTAGAATTCTCTATTCTGAAGTTCAATTTGTCCTGAACAGTATATGCAGTGTATACTACAGTTGAATGTTTTATTCCCCATCCGTGTATTTTAGATTAGAATTAGAACTCCATTACAAAATTCAATGAAGTGTGCATTTCAAAGGATAACTAAGTTTTGGTTGATAGGGTATTTTGAAATGGAAACTACAGATCAATTCACATTAAAATTTCTCCCATATCCCATTTGAATCCAGGCCTGTTCTAATATCACTAGATCATTCTGCAGTCTTATCGAACCTGGTACCATCCAGATGTGTTGGGTTGCATCACCCACAGTTCATTGGTAGTTCAATTACCATAGTTTATATGGCCATTGGCCATGTTGGCTGGGGATTATGGGAGCTGCAATCCAACATACCAGGTTGGGACAACGCACTGCACTAGCTCTTACCCTTGAGATGTCCCTCACACTCAGTTGAGTGTAAAGCCAGTCTAATATTTGCAAAGCCTGTACTGTTAAAATAAAATGTAGTGATGGCTAGATATTTCTTTATTAGTTTCAGTTGACAACAACAGGAATGGTTTTTTAGCTGTTTGGAATGTAATCAGGCTTTTTGTTTCTTTTTCATTGTGATGCTGCCCAACAGACGTGACCGGAGACATATTTTCTGACATACTGTTCAGCTTCCAGGGTTGATGCATAGCAATTTTCTTGTTAGTGCCAAACACTGCAATCCTGCATCTAGTTAGTCTTCTTAAATCCCATTGAGGTGAGTGGGATAATGATTGCCTATGGAAGACTGCAGCCACAGAAGTAAGCTTTTCAATTTCTTATTACAAAGCTAAAACCCAGGCAGATGCAATGAAGTGCTGTTCTCTTTACAGTGTGTATGTTTCAGCATGACAACATTTCTTGCTGATGGATTTTAGAACTGCTTTGGTATCCCAAGACATTCCCCCCTCCATAATCTAGATTGCACCAAATAAAATCCATCTAGAATGCAAGGAAATTTCAGATCCCATTTGAGGCCAAAGCCATAATCATAATAATTAGTCTTTGTTTCTGGATGCCTGAGTTCTTCTTGGAGGGAGGAAGAGAGATGATATTCTGACAACTTGGAATAAAAATGCTGCATCTGCGGGTTGTTTGGGCAGAAATTACATTGCGGTACAGCATGTTGGCTCTCTTTCCCTCTTTCTCTCTGTGACAATAATGACAGCAGAGATAAGAAATATCTCTGTGAGATGTTGCAGCTGAAAGAAAAACAAGAGGCAAAATCCTCCAAGAAGTTCTACTGGGCAGGCCCCGCTGCAATGAGGGGAGGCTGCATCAGAGCACATGATGGACGTAGGAGGAACCATGCTGGACCGGGAGAAAGGCCTAGCTAATCCAGCATTCTGTTCACACAGGGTAGGGTTGCGGGGCCCACCAGCAGCCTGTGGCAAGCCCATAAGCAAGCCTAGGGTGGAAAAGCACCCTCCTGCTCAGGTCCCTGCTCTTCCTCCTCCACAACTGGTTTTCAGAGGTATATAGCCTCATGGACTATAGGGAATACTCAGCCAACATGAGGAGTAGCTATTTATTGATAGCCTCATACTTCGTGAACACTGCTCCACTTGCCCGTATCCAAATGCATGGGCTGCGGAAGGAAGGGGAATGTCCCTAAACTTGCGCTGTTGCACTCCTTTTCTGCTTATGGGATCCCAAGGGCAAATGGCTGGCCACTGCGTGGAGAGAATGCTGGACTGGACTGAAAACTGGTCTGATCCAGCATGGGTTTTTTTAACATTCCAGAGGGTCAAGCCAAAAGCTAAACTTGTAAACAAGGCGTTCAAGAGCAAATTGTAAGTAAATTGTATTGTCTAGGTAGGAATGAAGAATCTTCAACATTCCACATTTTGATGGACTACAGTTCCCACGATCTCTGATCACTGGACATGTTGGATGGGGCCGATGGGGTTTGGAGTCAAACAATAGTTGGAGGACTACAGAGCCCCAGTCACTGTGGTAAATAGCTGCATCACTATCCTGAAATGCTCGTGTACATTTGAACTAAACAAAGCAGCACCTTACAGGTTTTTTTAAAAACAGTCTGCAACAGAGATATCAGATGAATGATGAAAGCAGCTCCTGTTCCAAATGACCACTTGTGCAGGTTTTTCCATTCAGTTTTGCATTTAGATAAAATTAAGCCATTTTATTTATTTGTATATTTGTTCGTTTTAGGAGAGAGGGCATTTTTAAGTTGGCGCATTAAGCATTTTAAAGGCAGGCAGCTTTAGGAAAAGGTTAAAGGGTGGTGCACTTGACCATCAAGAAACTTGATGAAGTGTTCCTGTTGTAAGCCTTTCTGCCTCCTGGAAAACAGCCTGATCATTTTCTTAAGTGCAGACTGTTTCCCTTGGGATGGAAGAGGCAATGTCTACTCGAGGCATTTGATCTTTCCTAAGTGGGGAATTCTGAAACCACGCCTGATCCACAGTGCCTCATTATCTGCTACTGTCACCTGTTGCTGCCCTGAGGCTGATACTGGTTTCAGTTTCATTGCAATAAATTGGGACCAACTGAATCAGATCTGGGTATGCCGGCAACTAGCACTGTGTGCTGGTTTATGTTAAGGTCTGAAATAGGTAACAAGAACAGTTGTCCAAGACCCCCAAATACTGTGTTTTTCATATTCCATACCAGTCTCTCCCAACTTGATTCCCTCTAGATGTAGTGGTCAGCAATTCCTGCCATTTGCAGTGACTGGGAGCTTTTGCCGTGCTGGTGAACCGGTGGAAGGAATAGTCCAACACACCTGGAGGGCACCAGAATGGAGAGGTTTGCTTCATTCTCATGGTACAAACAGACTGCATTGAAAATGTTGGCTCTGAGTATGGAATAAGGAGACAGAGAAATTTCAGTGTGTGTCAGGATGAAGCCATACAATCATTTTCTTTCCTGGTGTAAGAAAGAAATGTGCAAACCAGCCTTCTGAATGGGCTTCATCCACATTTTCCAACTTGGTGTCATGTGTGAGTTCTGATTCTTACTGGTAGATAGTTATGAGAAAGCCACAGATTGTACAATTATTGCCTGTGAATGGATAGAGTTCATCTAGTCCTACTGAGTTCAAAGGCAAGCTCATCTAGCTCTACATCCCAATACAGGCAATCAGGATCTAAGCATCTGGATCAGGCAAAGAGATATACTGGGAGATCCAGAGGGCAAGGTGGCCCAGACTTCAACCCCATTAGTCTAGGGGTGAGTGTGAAATCAAGCCAAATTGTAGGTCATGCTTAAGAATATTGAAAGGAACTTGTTTCCCTGTGTCTGCGTACCTCTTGTCTAGATCTTGCTATACTTGCTGAAATCAAACAGAAGCACAAGAAGCAACTTTCTGAACTGTGAATTGCTGGTCCAGCCGCTCCTCTAGAAAAGGGGTGTGCTTGTCAGTTAAACTACTAGGCAGAAAGGAAGCTGTGTGCTTCCTATGTGCAATGGTCTCTCAAAAGCAACTAGTCCAGTGTTTATTGTGCACTGGCAGCTGGGAAGAATAGCTGGTAGGGGAGACTAAGTGCCGTGATGAGGAGGACCATGGATCCTAGGGACAGTGGAAGCCATGGAAGCTGGTTTACAGATCCAACATATATTCAAATGCACAGTACAAAGAAAGAGAAAGAGACAGAGTGAGAGGCTGCACAGTGCAAGTTGCATAAAACAATTTTTGGACCACAGTAACCCAAACATTACAAAATCTAAGGGAACCAGACTGGGGCAGCAGACTGGTAGCACAGTGAAACAGCAAAACTAGGTATTAATTGCTAGAGAGCTGATTTCAGGTAGTAGCTTCCTGGGATAGCTCAACATTCATTGTTCTGGCACAGTGTAAGAACTGCTCTGCACTTTGGTGGAAGGTGAGAGGACATTTAAAGGAGCATTACTCCGTGTTGGAGATAGAAATCTGCCTGGCAGTGAGTAGACCAGAGGTCTACCCAGCCCAGTATCATAAACATTGTCTGGCCATGACTCTCCAGCTTTCTAGACTGAAGACTTTCCACTACAGCTGGTCTTGGGTGGCTGCCAAGTTGACTGAGACTTCCACAAAAGTGTTGGCTCTAATACTTGATAAAACATTTTGTTCCTCCTCAGAGATGTCAAGGGTGAGTTCCTTTTATTTCTGAAAGGTGTGAAAGCCCTAGGGCAGACAATTTTGGCTTGAAACCTCTGCCAGAAGAGCCACAAGTCGAGACACCCAAGCTCTTGAGTGAAAGATGCTGGGTCCCTTGCATCCCATTGGATCCTGCCAGTCCTTTCCTGCTCTCCTACCTGGCAGAGTGGTGTCCCTGTACCACCAAACCATACTGAAGGTGACCCCTCCCAGAAGCGCACCTGTTCTGGGCACATAAATATGAAAGGTCTTGGCAGCATCTCTTCTTCCTTTCTACCAACACACCCACTGCATGTATGTTTCGGGGAAGGGGGATGTCTAGCGTTCTGTGAAGTCAAGCATGACTTCTCACTCTTATTTGATTTAACATCCAACCTTTATCAGCAATGTAAATGTTGTGCAATCATGTGTCCAGGCATTTACATTGTCCTCTCATTGTGAACTGAACGGAATTTGTGTAGACACTAATGCTTGCAAAAATGTTCAGCCAGTCCCTTCCTCTGTGTTGCTGGAGGACTAGCCATAAAACTAAGAGCTTCTGAAAACCTTATATCAGAGGGTGAAGGATTTTTGAGTCAAGCCACAAAATGGGAGGGAGTCATCAAAACATGCATACACACAGACACACACACCTCGGTTAACATTTCCTCTTCAATCACACTGTGTGTCACAATCCACTTAAAAGATGAGATGAGAATTCTAAAATGCCAATTTGAGTCTTTTTTCATTGACAACCTAATTCTTATAGAGACTCCATTAAACTTGAGAGAATTATTTTTGGAGAATCCAGATTATTATTGCTATTGCTACATTGCATCTACATCCTGTCTTACGTCCTCTAGCAAGGAACCCAAGACAGCTTACAAGTTTTCTTCCTTTCCATTCCTTCCTCCCATTAACCCTGTGATGTAGGTTGGGCTAGGAGGCAGTGACTGGCCAGAGAGCTTCAAGGATGAATAGGTCTAGTCCAGCAGTCTTAACCACTACAGCACACAAGAATTTTTCCTATAATTTTTCTTTGCCCATTTGCTAAGCCTTCACCCACAGTATATTGGAGCCTTGGATTTTTCCAACTCCACCAGTTCAATATTATTCATAAGGTAAGCTCAGTGATTAGCCTCAACTGCCAACTACATTCAAATCACAAGGAACTTGCCCCTCTCTTAGAAGATTTATGTTTGCTGCCAATTCCCCCCTGCCACCGCTGCCACAATTGCCACACCGTAGGACACACAAGAACTGCAATTGCTGACTACAGGAGACATAGAAACGCAACTGCCCTCTCCTTAAGGAAACAATTTTCACTTTTCTTTTCAATGCAAAGATAGACCATTTCAGACTCGGGTGCAGCAGTAGTCCCTGAATGAGAAGAGTCTGGAGTTCTGATCAGCACCCAAGCATATGAAAAGATCTCCAGATGTAAGAAAGAAAAGCAAATTTAACTTCTCAAAACCAGATATATGAAAATGCTTCTGCCTGTGAAGATAAATCTCTAAGCACTGGACAGTGCTCCAAGGGCGCATCCTTTCAGCCATCCAGAATGGAGCTTAGCTCACTTGTTGTCACCCCCCCAGTGAGCATGGATGAGTACACGATGCAGTTAAGGATGCTCCTCTATGTCAGCCAAAGAGGCAATCAGGAGGCAAGGGAAACCAGAGCCTGGGTTCCCTTGCAGGAAACTGCAGTCCTGGGCCAGCATTATTTCCAGGGAAGGTGAGACTGGCAATGCCCCTTCCATCTCTAGCAAGCTCTCCTCCTGCTAGTTACCCTTCCAGCTTTGGAAAGAGGTTTTCTCACATGGGAATGGGGGACACTGTAGAGGAACCTTTCCTGAAAGACCCTGAGGTCTGTGGGTTGTCGTCTTTTCGCATTCCTGGCACCACTTGAAACTAATGGTTTGCTGAATGTGCCAATGGAATTTCACCCTGTCAACCCACCCCAGCATGCTCCTGTTTGTCTCTGGGGAAAAGGACTAAAGACCAAGTCTGCATTACCCCAATACTTCACTGTTTCACCTTTGTTTGCTGTTCCCTATCCATACCATGAGTGGACTGCAAGGACACAAAACAACAGTTATGTGCATAGTCAAGCCCACATGTACCACTGCTTCTACTGGCACCCTAGTGGGGAGCAGTCTCACACTTGCTGAGGAAGGAAAAAAGACAACATTCATATTGGAGTCATTTGTATTCACAAATAAATTATATTAAGAATCATACAGACTTGCTAAACTCCTGTGCTCCTCCATCTGCCTGAGAAAGATACCATATTTTTCGCTCTATAAGATGCACTTCCCCCCCCTCAAAAGTAAGGGGAAATGTCTGTGCATCTTATAGAGCGAATGTGTGTGTGCCCAACGCCCGGGACACTGCCAGCCCGCCTGCACCACGTGGCACCACCTGGCTGGCACGCGCTCAGCGCACCCTGCTCCGCGCCCCCCCTCCGGCCCAGGTGAGAGCTGTGCCGCTCAGGGGGAGCGGTGCGGAGGAGGAGGAGCCACGGCCTTTAACCCGCCGGCAGCACAGAGAGCATGGAGAGATGAACTGCTCACCCCCACTGCCCGGGAAGACCTGCCACCGCCGCTGCGCCGCCCGGAAGACCATTGCCGGCACGCTGCCAGCCACCCGCACCACGTGGCACCACCTGGCCGGCACGCATTCAGTGCGCCCTGCTCTGCGCCCCCCCCCCAGGTGCAGGTGAGAGCTGTGCCTCTCAGGGGGAGCGCTGCAGAGGAGGAGGAGCCGCGGGCTTTAACCCACCAGCCGCACGGAGAGATGGACTGCTCACCCCCACTGCCCGGGAAGACCTGCCGCCGCCGCGCCGCCGAGAAGACCACCGCCGGCACACTGCTGTCCCGGCTGCACCACGTGGCACCACCTGGCCGGCATGCGCTCGGTGCGCCCTGCTCCGCCCCCCTCCTCCAGCACAGGTGAGAGCTGTTAATCACAGGTCGGTGTGTGTTTTCAAATGGCAACCTGTCTTTTAATGACGCCCATGGGGAAGTGATGGGGAATGTGCCTGTGATTATCAGGAAGCTTTCCATGGATCCCTCCTCTAAAAACTAGGTGCGTCTTATGGTCAGGTGCATCTTATAGAGTGAAAAATATGGTAATCTTCCTCTAAAGCAAACTTCTTCTTCTTCTTCTTCAGCCTCTTTCTTTATAGTCCTAGTAGGTCTCATTTTAGCAAGTTGCCATCTATATGAAATTAGTTGCAATTTTTCTGAGCTCACTTGGATGAATGTATGGATGAGAGGGGGAAATACATTCAGTTCCACTTACAATGGTGCCTTTGAATTTTTACACAGCAGATAGCACCAGAGATGCGACACAGCAGTTTTTCTTCTCCTTTGCTTGCTGTACAAACACTAGCTAAATGCAAGCAGGGTTCAGTTTTCAAAGCAAGTGGCACGGTTTTCCTGTAAGCATCCGGCTGTGATTGTATACAGTTGGGATGCCTCCTGATTATCTTCCCCAACAATGCTGTGACAATAGAACATTGTTTTTCAAAAGGTTCAGAAGAGATTTGGCCTTTGGGATAGTGGGGAGGGAAAAGATAAAGAAATGCAAGGTTGTTGGGTAGTTTTTAAAGAAGACTTGCTCAATATTTCCCCCACACACCACTGAAATGTGGTGTGTGGGGGAAGAAACTGCATGAACTGTATATAGGTCAAGTTGGCTGAAATGTTAATACGGTATGTACAAGCATAACAATGCAGCTATTCAGCTTAGCCCAATATTAGCTCCTTATACCAATTAATATATCACAGTAAGCCGACATCTGTAGGATCACTCTTGGGCCTTTTAATTTAGCATGCCTTCTAATTAAGGAAAGATTAAAACTTCTTTAAATAATTGCTCCTCCTTCCTTTGCCACACTCCATAGGGCCCTGTCTATTCTACTTGGGAGGGCACGCATCAAAGAAGGAACCTTCCAGGCCTTGTCAAGCTTTGGAATTACAAAATGCAATCTGGAGCCCCTACCCTGTGCAATTACCCACAAAAGAGCATCCTACTTTACAAAAGAAGTGCACTTGTTCTGTTGACTCCACTCTCAAGTGCAGACCAAAACAGAGCAGGTAGCAAGCAGAAATCCCGTGATTCATTTTATTCCTTTGAGCTCCCTCTTAATTTCATTCCATATCTCAAAACCCTTCATCCGTACAGAAAAACAGGCTTTATATGCATTCCACAGACCACTCTGCCACAACCTGGCCACCTCCAACAATGACCATCAAACTGAGATGGTTAGTCATGCTGCTTGCAGGCCAAAATATCTGAAGGGTACCAGGCTGGAAAGACTGGTACAGACCACCCAAACTATTGGGGTGGGGCCAGCAATAACACCTGACTCATCAGAGACATTGGAAGTTTTCCGAGAAATAAATTAAGTGTAAACCAACCCAAACTCTCCAATGTGTGCTTTAGTTAGTGTGTTGCTCACTAATCTTGCTACCAAAACTTACCTTGAACAAGGTAAGAAGGGAGAGACACACACAGGTTAGGGACAAAAGGAAGCCCATATCCCAACACTTAATGGGTACAGCCAGATATTAACATTGTGCTGGTTACCTATTTGGCTGCATTCACACAACAAACATGGTTACCATGGTTCATAGCTTTTTTCTATGATCTACCTCACAATCAAGTAGTTGCTGCATTATTGTTTTTTCCATCCTCCCCAGTGAGTCCTTCCAGTGTTGACACATATTCCATCAACCAATGCGCTGGAAATTCAATCTGAAGAGACATCGCTCCCTTCCTATGTCACCTGTCTCTCGTTCATTGGCCCACACATAGAGGCTAGATGGGTGGAGTGGTTCCAGCAATTGGTGCTCTTTCTAGGGGACTCTGTGGTAGTTACATACCAGGCATGTGGAAACCACAATCCTAAGTCCAGACAACACAACAAGCCATGGTGGTATGGAAAAACTACAGGATAAGTAATTGGTTTTTTATCATGTTTCTAAACACAAAACTTACTGTGGTGAATTATAATGATAGGGTTCAGACAACACAACAGACCAACAATGGAAAAAATGGTTTGTTGTGCAGTCTGAACCCAGACTCCGTGTCCTGGCTCCATTTAAAGGGCTGATGCTTATTTTTAAGGCCCTGAAACAGCATGGGACACTTAGCTGTACGAGAGCTTTTCTCCGTAACAGTCTGTCCATGACTGAACTCACCAGGGAAGGCTCTTTAATTAGAAGCAATGCCCTTCTCTACAGTGGCACCTCAGTTTTTGAACACCTACCCAACAGAACCATGCCTGGCACCAACACCACAATATATATATAGAAACCAGGTTAAAAAGTTTTTTATTTGTCCAAATAGTTTAATGCCAATAGTCTGTTAGACTCTTCCATTGTTTTATTTGCTCCTCCACTATTTTATTATGAATATTTCAAATAACATTTAAAATTTATTTCACATGGTTAGTTACCTTCTTTCTACCCTGTCCTGGCATCTGCAAGAACGAAGGGTGATTTGAACAAACTATAACATATAATATAACAAATCGCCACTTAAGGATAAATTATCTTTTTGCAGGCCAGTCTCTGCTACAGTGATCCTTGTTAAGACCAGAGCTTCAAACATAACTAAATACTGAAACATATATTTATATAATATTTTTCCATCTTTCCTGCCCTCTTTCACTCCTTGCAAGATAAGATGTGCAATGCTGCTTTGCATACTTAAGTTATTGCAGTATAAGCAGGATTTTTTCTATTATTCTTTTTGCAACGATGCTGTCAAAAGATGGAGGGCAAATCTGTTGGATTCAGACAGTGCTCTGTGCATCTTTTTGGCAGGGCTCACTGTAGTTTGACTCCAATATGACATTGCTTTTTATTTGCTGGATGATTTACTTCCTTTTAGTCGGCAAATACAAAGAGCTGGAAAGGATTTGGAAGAAAGCAAAGGAAAGGACTGGGAAGCCTCTTAATTAAAGACAAAAAACAGGAATGTGGAACCTAATTAATTTAAAGCAGATGCTCTCTTTGACCAGGTGGTCAAAATAACAACATGCTTCAGTGTAAATAGAGCAGCTGGAGAGACTGGTGCATAGTAAATGGGTTATTATAACAAGCTTATTCATACAAAATGCAAAAGGCAGCTTGACTAGTGCTTCAAATTAAAGGCTTATTTGTAGTTCTGCACACAGCCTTTGGGAATGCTTTCTCCTAGGGGAGAGAGCATCCTAGTGGTGCCTGTAGGAGCACCAAGAGGCATGAAACCACCCGACAGCTGTGGGAACCTACCTTTCTTAATGCTTGTCCTAATATATCAGTAATTCAGAAACCCTAAACCATTTTGGAGGAAGGGAATATTTCCAAACCAGGTACACATCTTTGCTTTGGATGCACCAGTATTCTCTGGCCATCAGGGACAACCCATACATGCTGTGCTCCAGGCCTCAAAGCACTGCAGTGATTCCCCAGCCAAATCTAACGTTTCCAATTTTCTGTAAGAACCCAGACGTTCCACATGTGCTACATGCTTTTAATCTGCTTCTTCTTCAGCTGTAACCACAATGCAGCATTATGACAGCACTGATAGTAATAGAAACCATTGCTATTTGTAAGCAGGGTTGAGGACCCTAGTTATACACTCTGGTTGTATGCTGACTACAGGCAGTATTCATATGGGCTGGGTTTACGCAACATGATAAGCAACTCTGCATGGTCACTACAGTTCACTTAGACGCAAAGAACCAAAGCAGAGGCTGGGCAGCTGCAACAGCTCCTAGTCTGGGCACTCTTTCCAGAAGAATCCATGATGATTGAATTCCAGGGCCATGGAAACTATAATTTGAGTTCAGATAACCAACTAGGGCTTGGTGGCACCACAAGCTGGGTTTGGACAGCACAACAGAGCAATCATAGTGGGAGGGGGGGAGAGAGAGAGAAACCCACCACGGCTTGCTATGTTGTCTGAACTCAGCCACTGCCTCGAGGGTACATTCACTGTTAGTTCTGCAAAGGGGAGGGAAACAGCAAAGCAAGAGTTTGCAACACACTCCCAGTGTCCCCACCAATGCCTGGGACGGAAAACACTGAATTGGACTGGGCTAATCCATTCCATTGTGGATTCATATCACACCTGAACGTTACAGATAAAACTGTCTTGACAGGCTCCTCTCTGCTGCCCAGCCACTCTCTAATCGATATGCAAGTATTCGAACTCTTCTCACTGTGCCATTTTGAAATGTGTTTTTATTCTCCAGTCTTCGTGCACCCTATTGATTCAGTAGCTACTAAGAACACCATACAGTTGTAAAGAAAAGCTTAAAAAGTGTGCAAATTAAGTTGTTTGCTGGAGTTTATAGATTACATAATCAAGAAACAAAAGGAAACCAACACTTCCTTCCTATGCAAGGAAAATACCATTACCAGAATATACTGAAGGATGACAATATTTCCACCAACACTTCTGCAGATACAATGTTTCAGTACTGCTATCTAGGTGGAGGGGGTTAAACGATCTGTCTTTACACAAAAATATTATCTACAGATGTATCCAGCCCACCTTTTTGAAATAACAGCCCAAAAATGTATGACTTGAAAGGTAAGGCAATGTTGCAAACATTGTATCTGATGTGGTTTGCAAACACACCATTCCAAATTACAGTCTCCTGCATGTCAGCTGTTAATCCATTCTCACACACTGCGGGGTTGCCATATCTTTAACATACAACAGTTCTGTGTATGCGCTGTAGGAAATAATCTCAGAAAAGCTTTGTAATTAATATATTTAAATAATATAATGACCTTAGCAGGAAAAGCTTGAGATCATCAGAAAGTCTTCCATGCATCGGGATTTGAACCCAGATCACAGTCCGAATCACAGACTAAAGACAGTATCTCCTGCGTTGGGTGAGCAATTTGTCTGACCTAGTATTACTGTTCTTTATGTTTTTATGGTCTGTCACTGTTACTAGCTACGTTACATCTGAATTGCAATGAACTACTACTACAACTGCTACTATGGTGATGCTTATGTCAGTTGCACAGTACAGTGATCAGTGGCACAATTGTTGTCTGTATAGTTGTCTGACTGAAACCTACAGTGATCATACACTTGTGCCCAGGTGTTTATTTTGCCTATCAATGGATGCATGCATAGGCATAGAGCAATACCTGTGGTCTCCCTCCCATCTGTTCATTCAGTTTTGATATGCCAACTGTACAGAAAATGACACACCACACCTGCTTTAAAGCATCTGCTTCAGGGCAGAGTGAATTCTGAGCCACCAATTCAGAGCTCAGGATCTTTTGCAATTAAATGTCCTATGCCATAAAACTTCCTTCAGCAACAAAGCCAGACGCCAACATCATTGAGCTGAAAAATGATTTACAATGATCGCTTCTTCAATTGCAAATCCTTGTAGATTTTTTTTCTTTTTAAATAGGTCAAAAGGACCTGGGTTTCAGAAAAACTTTCCTGCATCTGACATTCATGCTGAAGAATTCTGAGAGACAAGAAACAAGTTGCTGAAGAGACAACATGGAATTGTCTGGCCAGGAAACAGGCTACCTTCAATAGAGGATGGAGAAAGGTTATCTTATTTGGACAGTTCAATATGCTGAAGGCACATAAGAACTATTTCACTATATCCCTAGAAGGCTCTATGTTATTATGAAGAGGGCCCATAGCTCAGGGGTGGAGCACATGCTTTCAAAATGCATAAACTCCATTCTCAAAGTCTGCCATTATCAATTAAAAAGGATCTTTAGTAGCAGAGAACTGTTCCAGAAAATGAACAGCTCTCCAGCTACACGTTAGTACTCTGTGCAACTACCAGTTGGTATAACTCAGCAAGGAGAAACCTAAGGTCCTCCAGATGTTGTTGTAGAATCCAACTCCTATCAACCCCACTCAGCATGGCCAATGTCAAGGTGTGATGGCCACCTTGTAGACTGGAGAGCTACTGCTTACCCATCTATCCTGGTACAGACCACACAGAGCTGATGGTTATACAGTCTGATTTAGTTCAAGGCAGTTTCAGACGCTGGGAAAATAACTTTGCCTAGTTCAGTTGGAATGAGCCCACTTCATTCAGTTCAGCAAAACTAGAAAGCAAAATGTATTTCTAAGACCATCACACCATTTTAACATAAAGCTTTTTGTTGATTATTCAATCAGTTAAATCTGCATATAAGAAGGAAAAAACCATTTAAAAGAAAAATGCCTACCTCCTTTGTTTTTAAAACATGTCATATGTCACAGCAGACACTGTTGCAGAAGAAAGATTTCCTGTCTCTCTTGCACAGGAGGGAAGCTTTATATAAGAAAATGTGTGCCATCTAATATTGCTATTTACAGTATCTGTATTACAAATAATGTTAACACATTGAAAGTCTGATCTTCAGTTAACTGGAAGAACCAGTTGATCAAAGAGTTTTTAATATAAATGTTGCAACCCTACTAACTTGTACATCAAAACCTGATCCTGAGAAAAGGCAGTGTGAATTAGGTTCGGAATAATATATTCAGCAACAAGGACCTTCTTCCCCTTTCATGACCTCCCAATGCAGAATTGTTCAAAATTCCTATTTGCAATTCATTTAGCTTCCCTGACAGCAAAGGCAATTACAACAAGCACAATATAACATCAGTAACACTCACTATATCAGAATTAAACAAAAATTTACTAAGACTGATTCCTTCTGGCCAACCTCACTCCTAAATTGTGCAGAAGGGCTAAGTCATGTCTTTGGATGCCAGGATTGTACATCTGGAAAACTCCTGGATGGAGGGCATTTTACAGTGTCCTCTGCCCACAATGCATGCAAGCCGAGCCTTACAGCATCCAACACAGGGTGTGAAGTGCCGTGGCAGCAAGTACTGCATTTCATCTGGGTGGCTGCTTCTTAGCACCTAGATGGTCACAGGGAGGAGGGAGGATGCTGGGACATTATTTGGATGCAGCACAGGCTGCTGACCTCACCCCAGCATGTCCCTTTAGCCCTCCCTGATACGGACTTCCAAACTCAGAGACGCAGCCAATGCAGTTCTTTCCATTCTAGCTGCAAGGGGTGTAGGGGCTCCACAGTCAGAATCCCAGCTCTCAGGCTGCAGCATCTCAGAGCTAGACAGACAGACAGACAGACATCTGAGGCCCATCCATTAAGCACACAGCAAACCTACTCTGTGCTTGATGGAACTTCTGTTTATACATTGTGAAGGTTTATGGATTTGACAGACAAATTAAATATAAATCCCTCTATGATTCATAGAGCAAGTGGACACAAACCCAGGTGGCAGCGTTCCATACTCTCCATTCTGTGCTCATGGGGAAAACGAGAGTAGGCAGCGGGATAAAGAAGGTCCATTAAGCAAGGAGACGATGTTTTGCAAGTTCAGAGTGTGATTGCCTCTATACAGAATGTAAAACTGTTATCACCACCTTGCAGTGTGGACAGAGGAGGACAGGAGGGAACCACTGGCTTGCCATGAAGGCATATACTGGGCTCAAGAGCTCACTGGGCACTGAATTCAATCTGGTCTGCTTCGTGATGGCCATGCAGGTGCCTCCCTGTTCTTCCCCAGCCTCTGTGATTTTGCATGGCACGAATCTTACCCTTTTGCTACCTATCTCAGGTCATCCCCAGGTCATGGCTAGTTTGTTGTGAATTCAGAACTCCTTCCACTTCTGCATACCTGAAATGATTACTGTGCCTGACAGTGGTGATCCCTTTACCTCTCAGAAGAATTCCTAATGGCAAGCTAAACTCCACAAGGATCAGTTTTGCTTAATTCCAATTCATTTCTATCTCTGATAAGCCCACTTAATAAGCAAAGAAATTACCAAAGCTGGAATAATACCCAAACATTCCTTGGTGTTACCTATTCAGTTTTAACCCACCTGATTTCTTATTTTCAGGGACAACTTCAGAGGTGTCATGGCCCTTGAGTGCATTTAATCGCAGGGGGAACTGATTGACCTTGTTTGCCAGAGAGGTATAGATGTGTGTTTATCTATATCTAAAACAGAAGGTCAGCAACATGTACCATAACTCACACTGACCACAGCCAGCATGGCCAGTGGTCAGAAATTTATGCAAGTTGTGAGGTATGGTTCAAAACAGGTGGTCAGCACCAGGTTCCCTGCTGCTGTTCTACATGAAGACAGCTTGTTCCATTGCTTCCGAACTACGTCTGGACCACTGTTGTGCTTTAGTTACCACTGTGTTGCTGTGCATCATATTCAGGCTTCATAAAAATGAACAGAACACAGACACTGAATTCCATACTTATCTGAGATTTGCAATGCACATACAAAGATGTATACATTTGGAACAGTCATACAAAAACAAAAAACCATATATTTAGAATAATGTGCAATAAATGCTTTTTTGAGGAACAAATATTGCTAATAATTTTAGAATTAAAATGCACTTATGTGTGTCTATTTTGCGGGCAGAAGTATATAAAGAATGCACATACCTGAATTGCTGCGAATTGCTTTGGCTATTGAGAAGCATCAAAATTTTATATACCTACATGAAAATCTGTCCTGGGAAATGTGGGCAGTTCACACATTAACAATTTATTGCAGGTGCCACTTGTATTTGCTCATGAAAAGGAGGCCGCAAGACTTACGTCCACTTGGTAATGGGAGTCTTGGGGTTTTGGGTGTGTGTGTTTACTAAGTCCCAGTGTCCCCAACTTTTGCACCCATTCCCAAGAGTCCAGGTGCACAGGAAAATGGAAGAGTGCAGCCCACCCTGTTTTACTGAAGTCAAGACAGTGTACTCTTTATGACATTTGACAGAAAATATCCCACAGCACAAAATATGTTCGGAGATGTGTGTGTGTGTGAACACTAAAGGGAAGGCAAACTGCATGAGCACTGAGTACACTTTGCTGCCCTGAAAGGCAGTGGATGGAGTATCCTGGTAAAGGGCATGGCTGAAACCCCGAAATCCCTCATATGAGCACTCCACATAGGAACACTTCACTGAAGGTCCCACTTGCCTTTTTGTGCTTCCCCAGCAAAGCACAGCAGCCCCAAAGTGGCTCACAATAGCAGCCACTGCCTGAAGCCATGCTTTGTAAGAGTAGGCACTTAAGCTTCAAAAGCAGCAGGAGATGAAAGGGCCTTTTGCTTCCCCAGCATCACCTCAGTCTACATGCATCCGTTATCTTGAGACTGCAGGGAAAAGAAGAGAGGCTGATGCTTCAGGGGGGCAAGGGAACTCTGAGCAACAGGCAAGGGGGCCTGCTGGTCGTCAGATGGGGCAGGAAGCTCCGATCCATGTGAACAACCCAGAAGGGAATGACTACCGATGGACTAGGGAGCACATGAAGAGGCAATGAACTGTGCCCTGGGAGAGATGACCAGGCAAGGCCAATAGGCGCCAAAGAATCCGATAAGGAAAGGGCAGTGCTCTCTTGTTAAAGTTGTTTGTTTGGCTTCAGCAGAAGCAGTGAAATAGCAGTTCAGAAGAATGTTGGTTTCCTTTCTTTCCTCTTTTCACATGGTGCATATTGGAGCTGGTATAAGTGAATCAAGGTCTGTGTTGAAATTCCCAATTCCCATGAATCCTGAGGGTTGCCTCTCATGTAGCAGGTGGATGCCACCCTCAAGCTACCACCCTCTAGGGGTATTGCTCTTCCATCACAACCATCCAACATGCTGCCTGAGGATGATGGGACTTGTAGATCAATATGGGCAAAGAGTGGCAAGTTGGGAAAGGCAGACTAGACTGTTCAACTAGGACTGAAGTGAGCCAGCTTTAAAACCCACTCAGTCATGGAGCTTATGAGCTGAAAAGCCCAGTTATCAACTGCACCTGAGGCATTTCAAACACATAAATATTTATCTTGCTAGCCTAAGTAGCAGCAGTAGTGAGTGGAAAGTTTCTCACCCATGCTTCTGGCCCAAGACCTCTTTTAATCCCACTGAGCTGTCATTTCCTAGAACACACATCAACATACACAATTTGGTGTTTTGTTTTGTTTTGTTTTTGTTTTAATGCTTAAACCACAGTGTCATGAGTGTGAAGACAAAGATGAACAGAAAGTGCTGATGGCAGAACTGATGGTGGAAAGCAGGTTCTTCTGTTCATCAGTATGCAAAACTGAAAATTAAAAACTGTGAAAGTAGATTCGGGAACTACCAGAAGAAGCCAGCTTACCGCAGGGCACTGAACGTGCATTAGCAGGGGATACACAGACACATTAGAAGTGTATTTTGCTATAATTAGGCCAAGTGACCCAGCAAGTTTCTTTCCTGGTCAGAAATTGGTCCCATTAGACCTGGCATCAATGTTCTTTAATACATGCTGCTTCCTCTTCTCCTCAAGTAGGTCGGCACCTGTAGCAACAAGCCTGCCTATCTAATCGAGAGGATTTGGCATCAAACTGGATTGTTTAGGATAGGGGATTTCATTCATCCCATTGGCTTTTAGGGAGCACCATCCAGGAGATGGAGATAGCATAAAATTCCTTTCTGGCAGATAAAGAGAAAAATGAACAATAACCAAGCATATTATTGACGCATGGTAACTTTTACCAGTTTGTCCACCTGTGCATACCTGTGAGCCACCTGATGGCTTGTACAGCACATTGCCCAAGTCTTTCGCCTAGAAGACAGTGGCCTAATGCAAGACTGAAGTTCTGGGCTACTGAGAGGAGGGTGACTGAAATAGTCTACCAAGAAATGATAGGAAAGGGGAACATTTGGCCCTCCCAGTGTTGTTGGATTCTATCTCCCAACAGGCACAACCAGGATGGTCAGTGGCCTGGATGATGGAAGTTGTAGTCCAAATAAGTCTGGAAGGATATAAGTATTTGTTATGTGTGGATGCCATCCTTCCTCAAAGAGATCACAGCAGGGTCTCTGAAACTTCCAGGGGTCTCTATGTATTTGTTAGAGGCTGGCTTGCTTCTCTGCAGAAGGAAAGCTACAACCTCCTTCAAACTTTTCTACACTGCAAGGCTACATCATTCTTGATCTACCACTTAGTTAATATACCCTTCTAGAATTAATATTGTCTATGCACTTTTTGCAATCTGTTTTCTTGTATTGCAATATCAGAAGAAAGCCCTTTAGCAAATTCAGCTGTATAAAATAATAGTCAGATGTGAATATTAAGTTTGTTAACAAGAGCAGTGAAAAGGGTCTTGTCCTTGCACTTGCACTTATATTTGACCAATTGGTAAAAATTGACCCTTAACAAAGCTATGGACCCCATTATTGAAAATACGTCACCAGCCAAGCTATAACTCAAATGCAGATTACTTAATTTCAGTCTAAGCATCATCTCTATTCTACCTTTACTTTTTAAAATAATGAAAGGTTAGGTCACACAGCACCGAAATTAGCTAACCAGGCAGCTGGCCTACATGTTCCTCCCTGCGGGCTTAGCCTCACAGGACGCTCCTGCCCTGCTCTCCCTCCCGCTCTAGCACATCAGTCCATCCTCCCCGCGAGAGCGCCTGTCAAGCACATTCCATTGTAAACAGTGAGATGAAATGACTTTGTGCTTTTGACCAATGAGGAGTAGCTAGAAGCCTGCAAATGCATGTCACTCCTCCTCCATCTCTGATTCCAGCGATGAAAGCTGAATTTTCTGCTTGACTAATGTAACTCTGCTCTTTTACCATCACAGGAAAAGCTCTGTACTTGGAAAGCAGAATGTAATGATCTCCCCAAATTAAAACCTCTATGACCAAAAGGAAGGAAGGAAGGAAGTCCAGCCAAGTGCTCAGATGCCTTATAACCGGGCACGTTCTTTTTAATTTGCAACTAGTTGCTGTGTCACATAAATGCTCCAGCATTGCTTTGTAGCCACATTCTGGAATTTATGCAATTCTATTCAAAGTTAGGAAAATCCTTTTCTGTTCTAAGAAGATTTAATGCAGTTAAGTTTTTTAGAGGGAGTCGACCCATTAGCTGATTAAAAGCTATAGATCACCATGCTTTGGACACACTCAGAACATTACGAATTCGAAGTGTCAAAAAAGCTTCCAGCATAACCAGTGTCTCTGAAATTACTATGGCTACAGTTAATAAAACTTCGTGTTCAATCTTTTTTCAGGTCTGAAATGCCAACAGGCAAAGAATTTATGGCAGCCTTTAAAACTGTCTTTTTATAGAAATGAGTTATTGGTAGTTTGATGCTCCCAAAAACAAAGCAAAGAAAGCTATGCATAAAGCATTGTTCTAGGGCCAAGACAGCATGCAGCTGAAACACACTCCAAGAGACATACATAATTGGAAGAATTCCACCATTAACTTCCTTCAGATAAAATAAGCAATCCATCTCCAACGAAACAATACATAGAAGAAATTTTATTTGCAGTGTGGCATTTTAAAACTTGCCACAGTCAACCAATGTTGATTTCATTATAAAAACATAAAAAGTCATCCCAAAGAAGTCATACCTGGCCTCAGTTGTTCACGCCCTAGTTGTGAGATGACCACTCTGCAATTAAGATGAATAACATAAAGAAAACCTTCTTAGCCTAATCGAAAAACTGTAATGATCCAATAATGAAGTGAATACGTCTTTCACCATCTCATTCATACCACATTTTGACCCAGCAAATGGCCAAGGAACAAGAGCTGGTCACATGTTCCACTTAAAGTGGGACTGCTTGGTTGTGAGCGGACAGTCCTCTGTCTGAAGTGCTCTGTACAGATCAGGAATGGTAAGAATTGTAAGCCGCCCCGAGGCGGTTGTAAGCCGCCCTGAGGCTTCGGCGAATGGGGCGGCATAAAAATGTTTTAATAAATAAATAAATAAATAAAAATAAGAATGGAGAGCAAGGCCTTGAAGTCACTCCTCATGGGCTGGTCAGAGAATCTTCTGGACTCTGGCAAGATGCACTGGATTCATTCTAAATGCATTACTGCCTGGAAGGGAGCAAGAAAAGCTAAGGTATGCTCCATATACATTTTTATTTGTACAGCATTGAGTACAATGGCATTTAAGGCCCCACAAAACCTTCTTTGAGTCACAGTCTCTTCTTAAAAACATAGCTTTACTGAACCTAAAGAATACATGAGCATTAATTTTCAACAAGGACCGCTGATTTAGGCTTTGAATTGCTCCAATCAATCAGTTCTGAGGCTTGCTTTACCATCAATTGCTCATTTGCTTTTCTCCAGAAATAACATTTCAGAGAGTAAGTGTTACTGTGTTCAGTCAGTTTACTCCCTGGTAAGTATGCACATGACTCCTCTCCATGACATAAATGTAGATTTAATTTTCAGGAATAAACCCTCATTTCAAACCTGCCTCAATTTATTTCTCTTTACAAACAGGTCTATCACATAATTCTGTAATACAGAAATTCTGAGCTAAGTATTACCCAGCTTAGCTGGAAAAGATATGGCTCCATCAGAAATCCGTACCTCAGGACTGTGCACAGTACAATATACCTATTAAATGCTATCAACTGTTATGGACCTTGAACTAAAACAGTGCTATGTCAAGAGAATCCACATTTTGCTTCTTCCTGACCAAGAAAGTGCTATTGTCCTTGCTTGTAGTTTAAGGAAACTTGCTGTGATCCAGCACAAATCTAGAAAGGCCAAGCACACAGTGCAGGGGGGTTGGGGTGCGGGTAATGTGCTATGCATAACTAGGGATAAGGAAGAATTTAGTCTGGTCCACGTTTTTAGGTGAGTCAGCCTAGTTTGCACTTCTAAGAAGCTTCTGTTAGAACAAAACTGAATGTTTTCCTATAGGCAACCACTGTCAGACAAAGGTATATTTTCTCTCCCTACTGGTTCAATCTGTACACAGAACATATCATAAGGAAAACTGGATTTGGATCAGAGAAAGCACGACTGAAAATTGGTAAATATATATATCAATAATTTAAGATATGAAGGTGATATATTACTGACAGAAAGCCGCAATGAACTGAAATGATTCCTGGCAAAAGTGAAAACAGAAGTGCCAAAGCAGTACATCAAGAAAACAAAAATCATGGCGACAGAACCATGATTATAGAACTTTTAAGGTCAACAGTGAAGAAGGGAAATTGTGAAAGGTTGTTCCTACTTTGGCTCAGCTATCCATCTGAATGGAGATTGTGACCAAGACATTTGAAGAGGAAAGGTACTTGGAAGGGCAGCAAAGAAGAATCTAGAAAAGATCATCAAGTGTAAATATGTTTCCACCAGAGACCAAGGACAAGATCATTCACACGACCACACATGAGTGTGAAAGCAGGACAGCGAAGAAACCGGGCGGAAGGAAGGCTGGTGTGTTTGAAGCACAGCACTGGAGGAGAGCCTTGACATCACCCTGGACTGAAAGAAAGGCCAACAAGTGAGTCCTAGATCAAATCAAGACAGAACATTCCCTCAAAGCAAGCATGGTAAAACTGAGGCTGTTGTGCGTTGGGAACATCATGAGAAGGCAAGACTCAGTGGAGAATACAAAAATGCATGGGAACCTGAAGGCAACAGGGCAAGAGGAAAGCCAACTATGACATGGATCAATGTGTAAAGGAAGCCTCAGCCTTGAGTTTACAACAGCTGTGCAGGGTTGTCAATGATAGAACATTTTGGAGGGTTTTCATTTCATTCATCATCTCTGATGATGGCACACAACAAGAAAATGAAATGCAGATTGGAAGAGTTATTTTTTGACTGCATAGTTTCAGAATTTTGTGGTGCAGTTCTCAGTTCAAAACTGCACACAAAAATGTGTGTATTAGGGAAAGTTGCAGACAAAATTGCCTACATTAAGGAAAGTGGTATACAAAATGCATTTGTTAGGGAAAGTCATAAATACAATTTTGATAAAAGATAAATGCAATTGTGTACCTTCTAAAGAAAAAAATCACTGACTCAGAATCATAGAATAGTAGAGATGAAAGGGGCCAAGGAGGCCACTGCAGTTCACCAACTGACACCATCCCAAAGAAATTGGACTGAATAGACTTGGCTGAATAAGATGATAAACTGAGGTGAACCAGATATAAAAGGTGCTGTCCATCCTTATTCAAAGTCCAATATGTCCCACTTATTTTTTACATGGGAACCAGAACAGGAGAGGACTCAGATGCACAGCTGAGCTTCTCCAGTATAGAAAATACCATCTTGGTTCGAGGGTTTTAAAAGGATGAAAAAAAGGAAGCTAAGCCTTACATATGAATTTAATTGAGCTTTCCACTCCCTCAGCCCAAAATTTTTAAAGTTGTCCAGGACTGACGGTGCAGGATAGGCTTACAACTTTTCATGAATCAACATAACCTATTTTTGCACATTTACATTCTGCTGGGTCT
This sequence comes from Varanus komodoensis, assembly GCF_004798865.1. Taxonomy (NCBI): domain Eukaryota; kingdom Metazoa; phylum Chordata; class Lepidosauria; order Squamata; family Varanidae; genus Varanus; species Varanus komodoensis. The sequence continues at coordinate 4,668,439 of NW_025335922.1, forward strand.
AAGAATCCATTTTCATACAGGCAAATGATTATGGGTGCACTTATAAACGAACTATATATGTCATCTAACATCCTTTCTACTCAAGTCCTCTGGGGCTAATCTAAAAGATTACAAATTAATATTTAAAGCTAGAAAGAATTACTAAGGAGTTCATTTTGCTGCAGAAGCCCACTCATACATATTACGTTGGACAATTCCCTGAGAGAAATCACAGTGTAATTTGGAGCAGACGAGAGAAGCAACTTTGCAAAAAGAGACAACAAAATCCAAGCACACATTTCTCAAGGCATCCAAAGAACCAATACAAATCTGATAAAGAGGCTAAGTGGGCCAACCTGTTAGGTGTTAACAAGGGTTAGGGTCAGTATACTGTCAACAAGTATATTATGTGGCCAATTGCAAAGAACTGTGACTGGTAACAAAACTAGCTAGCCAGCAGCATTGCCAATGTTTAAGCTTACTCATGCTGCTGCTGGAGAAAACCAACCTACCAGATTTTTCATATGAATACAGAAGCAGCCAAAACCCCACATCCCACTGTGAAAAGCCTGCTTGCACCAAGCTGTCTCCATCAGCTATCACATGATAAACCCTCACTTGACTCCTTCACACTTGCAAGGAAGTACATTCCATAGTAACCTTTCAGTGCAGAAGTGCAAAGCTCTGCTGGAGTTTGCAATCTCCACAGAACTGGGTCATTGTCTATAAGTAATTAGAAACAAGTTTTTTGTGCTAAGTAAGAAGGCAAGAGAGAAAACACTAGCAGTTGTTCGGCTTTAGGAGCTATGTCTGCACTCATCTATAATCTCTCAACTGAAAATTGATAATCTCAGTTATCAATTTATCTCCCTTGAAGACTGGCTAGACATATTTGTGCAAAATATCATTTTACTGATCAAGTTTTAAGAGCATCTCCCATACGGGTTTCACAGTGCTGTCACATTTTTTTTTTAAACAGGCAACTATAAATCAGTACCAGGATGTTCATTCTGCACAGATTCCTCTCCTCTGGATACTTCCATTGCTTTTTCTTCTATTCATGTGCTGTCCCTAGTGCCTACAATAACCTCACCTACACATTCTTCAAGCTGTTACCCCTTCCTTTGGTTAATGTTTCCTGAAGTCCTGCTACTTTAGCAAAACCCTCTCCTAATGCAAACCCATCCTAGTCACAAATTAACAGCTTTTTCACTCCCCCCACAACCCTCATGCTACAGTTATTTCCATCCACACTGCTCACTGCTATGTTTCAACATCTCTCTCCATCTGAGAGATGGGGTTCTGCAATGGTGCTTGAAGTTCTCTGTTGGTTCCACTGGCTCTTTGGTTTACAAGTCACTGAAGGACTTTAGGGTCATGACCCAATACTAATGCCATCCTACTAACACAGAATGCAAGTATTCTAGAATGCAATTATATCATCTCTACGTTCCAAAGAGTGTGTAACATGCTTCTCTAGCTAAGTAACTACCTAGTAGTAGCAGCAGTAATAAATTTCAGACAAGATTTTTTCAACTTTACATTTCAGATGCTCCCAGTCACACTCCACTTGTTGTTTATGGCCAATTATTTCAGTGTATCCAGAATTTTTCTCACATAGCCTGAACCTCAAAGTTTAGTTCCAGAGGAGGCAGGCAGGGATCCAAAGGGGAAGAGGCAGATGACTGATTATATGAGCCCACCCACTATTTCACTCTAGTCTTTAAATCACTTGTAAACCATTCCCTGATAGAGAATCTCTTTCTAACAGGTTCTGAAAGACTAATGAGGCTGGCTATCATCCAGTTTCTAATGTAACAGGCCAAATATCCAAAATTAGATAATACACCATTGTTGATGCACCACTGAATGCAGAGGTGTGGAAACCAATATCAGGCCCCAACAAAACGATTGGGCACATGTTGGTGTCCATTGCTGGAATTGGGGTCCTTTACACAGGGACCCTTGAAGCATGACCTCCAATGTCTATATCCTCAGAGTCTATAGCAATTTCACACACATTTTGAAGAATAATCAAACTCTCTCAGGGCCAGCACTGACAACGGGTCAGATGGGAATCCACAGGAAGGTGAAGGAGAGCTAGATTCCAGGCCAAAGGCATATCCCTTTAAGGCAGGGGTCTCAAACTCAGCTTACCTGGGGGCCGCTGGAAGTAGAGTCTGGGCCACATCAAGTATTCCACCACCGCGGTGGTGGTGGGCCGCTCATCCTGCGGCCGGCCCGGGCGCCACCGGTGCTGTGAAGGCCGCAGGGCCCCTCCCCCGTGCCCTGCCCGTCCCGGCAATTGGCCTGCGGGCCACGAGTTTGAGACCCCTGTTTTAAGGCTTTCTAGTTGGCAAGGAAGGGGCTGAACCTAGGAGGAGTAAGCTGGGCCTAGAGCCACTTTAGTCAAGACTGTCAGAGCCATTGCTCAGCTGGAGCTTTCCATGGTGCTGGCTTGCCCACTAATACCACACAGACTTCTACTCACACATGGAACATGAGCATCTTCCAAGGCCCATACCTGCAAAGAGAGGGAACCAGCCAGAGCACCAGAAGTGCACACAACCTGTAGGTATAACACAGGAATGTGCAAATCAGCAAAACGTGAGCTAGTTGAAGTTCTCCAAATTATATCTTCAAGCTGAATTCGACTTGAGTCTGTATCAGATTGCAAGCATTAATATGTTTTCTTTTCCCATGAAAACTGGTGTGTATTTTCATATGTCCTTTTCAAAATTTTCACTTCAGTTGCACACATCTTTGAGGTGTGCATTCTTCTCCCATTGATTACAATGTAGTGCACATTTTTCAAATGCATGCACGCTACCAAATGCATTTGTCTCTGATTCAGGAATCACACCTCAAGTTCAGCAATATATGGACTGCCGATTGTGTCCAAGTCCATGTTTAGTCTGAAAGGAAAGAACCAGTTAAATCCTGATTAAAAATTAAATGAAACTAATTTCGCCTTCATCCTTGGTATAATGCTGGAATTACAAGCCCACTGCCAACACATGAGGAATATTCCTGTCTTAGCTTGTGTCTTCAAGAATGTCGGGGCACCTCTGTTTCTGACTCTTGCAGTTCATGCGGATATTGACCCCTATTAAGCCACACTGAATTGGTAATGTGTTTACTTTCTCATTAAGTAATAATAACAAATCACATTCTTTCAGTGCCAGCTAAAAAAAATAGTGCACACACAGATGTCTGTGTCTTCCCCTGCCCCTCAATCTCTACCTTCCAATAGTCATAAAATCCTCAGAACCCCACTGACTAAGCCCAACTCAGTAAAGAAGCCCTGTCACCATGACATTCTCCCACCAGTACACTTAATGCCAGCAAGAAATAAAATCCAGTGAGCTATAATAATAGTTTTTAAAAATTTCCTGCACACGCATCACTCTCCTCGTTGCACCTGGTGTGAAGGCAGAATGAGGAATTGGGCTGCAACAGTGGTGGCAAAGCAACTGCTATGAGACAGGCATGACTCGGGCTGCCTCCAGAAAACCCAGGAGGAAATCATTGACCTGGTTCAGATGACACAATGACTCACGGCGAGTTTGTCAGCCTGCTGTGTTTCGGGCTGGCTTGTCATGATGTCCAATCCTGGCATGGTTTCCTTAGCATGGTTTGTTAAGCCAGCCTGAGACACCATGGCTTGTTGCTGGGTTGCTCAGGATGACCTGTTTTCGGAGAAACCTGACATGGCTTGCTGGGAAGTGCTGGTTAGCCACTTGGCAAGAGCAGCAAAAACCCTGGTCGCTCCTCATGATCTGACTAAACATATCTCCTCTTGATGACATCTTGAAAGGACAATTAGTCAGTTTACTCTTCCACTTTGTTGCCTCCTTAGACAGAGATACTTCATTTTAAAAAACCTGCGGGAGGTTTATGCATATATAACATAGCTTCCTCCCCACCTTTGGGAAGATTCAGACAAATTTTACATATTTTCCCCCCACTGTCAGGAAGATCTGCACTTTTTTTTTTCCATTTTGGGTAGGTTTACACAAACTTAAAAAAAAAAAACTTGGGGGGGATTTGCACCAATTCACTAACGCACAGTAATTACTGAACATTCACAAATTCACACAGATCTACCCATATATTTAAATAGATAAATAAAGCTGAATTGGTGCAACTCTCCAGGAAGGTGAAAATAATTTGCAGAGTAACAAATAAGGTGCTGAGACTGTGCTGCAGATGCCTATAGGACACCTGCTGGGAGCAGGCAAGAGGAGTAAGCAAGCTGCTGAGCACCCAGTTACCTGTCAAGCTGGCATGGAGTTGCAAATAAAGCACTACCACAGCTTATTTTCAGGGAGGCTCATCATGATATGCAAACTGACCCACTGAGAACCTTCAGCTATGGCTTCTGCTCCTCCACAAGGCCACTGGCTCCCTTGCCACCACCTGCAAGGTTCAATCCCCACCACAGCTTAGCAGAAGACAATGCTGGTGACAGTGAGCAGCCACTGCAACTATGACCCATGGGAACATGAGGGAGGTTTGCCTCTGATGGGCTTAACCAAAACCCTCATTATTACATAAATTGTCGCCACCCACCCTAAGACTCTGGTTTTCAGAACATGTACTGGAAGTAAATGACCAGAGCTTCAGCAGGATACAATACTTAAGGACAAGCTGTACCATAATTCAGCACCACTATAAATAAGGCCTTTCGGAGTCAGAACAGAAGCAGTCCCATAAAATGCACGCTTGACGCATGTCTTCATAGCACCTGATCAGGTAGACGAAATGTGGTCATACAGCAGTCCACCATTTCCAAAGTGCAGCCTGCATCTTAAGGAAACAAACTTGCTTCCTTCAGAACTGCAATAATGTGTCATCAAGCTTTTCAGCAATGGATGACTCACCAAAACCAACATGCTCCCCCCCTGAAGTGCTAGGTTTCTCTTCACTATCCACACTCATCTGGGCATTGCACTTGGAAGGCAATCTGCAAAGCAGCTGTTGGTCAAAAGAAAGTTAAGCAGGGAGGCTGTTGCACCTTTACGATTTCTTCTCAGAAGCTAGCTGAGAAATGTAGATTATACATTTCTCCTGTTGGAGTTCAGTTGAGTACAGGTTGCAAATGGGTTGCAATCCTGAGAAAATGGAGATTTGTCATTAAGTTGAATTTGTAGGTAAGTCAGGTCACATATAGTCGGCCCTCCAGATTTTGAAGGGTTAAGGATGCAGGACCCCCATGAAAGTGGAAAAACCACAAATATGTATCTCCCCCCCCCACCCCCCACCTTGCAACTCACCAGTGCCCCCTTTTTACAGCAAGGAAATGCTGAAAAGATTTCTTTTTCCAGATGGCTGAGGTAGGAAGGCATCCTTTGGAGGCCTCCCTCTCTACCCTCTCACTTCCTCTCTGTGGTGATACCTACAAGGCCCTCCCTCTCTCCTCCTTCACTTCCTCTCTATGGTAATGATGATTTTCCACTGTAATTTTTTTCAATTAATGGGCTTTATGGCAGTTCATTCATAAGTGTGGGTTGATCATAACTTGGATGTTCATAAATTGGAGGCTGCCTGTGTTCATATCTGTCAACTGCATTTACCAATTCATACTGGGCCTCCTTTCAGGCAATTAGACGTGGCAAAGTACTGGCATTGCAGGTGAAATATTTTTTAAGTGCTTCCTTCCCACTGAAATGGCTACACCAGTTGCTGGAAATATGCTGAGGAAGGCTGCACTCATGCCTTCCTTGTGGGTTTCTCACAGGCACCTAGTTAGCTCTGATGTGAACAGGATGCTGGGTGGACTGATTCAGCATGACTCTTCTTGTATTTTTGATCAAATCAAAGTATGTTTGGTACCTTGGAGCGGTGAAAGCCCCATTCTCCATCTCCAGATGACAGCTTGGCAGTGACACATGCTGCTTTCTTCAGGCATAAAAGTTCTGTTTCCCAAGTTAAAATTTGAAGTCCAGCTCATGCTCCAAGGATACTGAACTGGGGGCCTTGAAAAACACCCCAGGTTCAATCCCTTGCATCTCCAGGTACGGCTGGGAAGATTCCTGTCTGAAACCCCGGAAAGCTCCTGCCAAGCACACAGTAGTTGACACTGCCGGGCTAATAACACTCATGCACCTTCCTGTGTAGTGAAGAGGAATGCAACCTAAATGTCTAATGCATAGTTCCTAGAGCAGTGGTGGCGAACCTATGGCACGCGTGCCACAGCAGGCACGCAGAGCCCTCTCTGTCAACATGCGAGCCAAGTCGCCCCAGCATTGCCCCAGCAGCCAAGCATCGGATAACAGTGCACATAGGGGCCATGCGCATGCTTGGAAAGGAATAGCGGCGCCCAGCGAAGACATCATGAGCTGTGACTCATTAGCAGTGACTCATCTGAGCTTTCGCATGGCCGCTCAGTGCGCTGCCAAGGATATATATATATTCCCTTGGACTGGTTGTGAGTTATTTTTATTAAACTAAAACCTCAGTTTTCAGGTTTTATTTGCAGTGTTGGCAGTTTGCGATAAATAAGTGGGTTTTGGGTTGCAGTTTGGGCACTTGGTTTCTAAAAGGTTCACCATCACTGGGTTATGGTTAAAAAAATGAGGTGTCCTGGCATGATTTTGATGGTTGGAATGTGTTTAGAATGGGCAGAAATGTTGAGATGTGCAGAAAATGCTACTCAAAGAAAGCTTTTCCAAAATCGCCATCTTTTTAATGGAACTTTATCCATATATTAGGGGTAGGGGTGTGCAGCAGGGTAGGGTTAGGCTTAGAAAAATGAGAAAAATGGTTGGAAAGTGTTTAGAATGAACAGAAATGATGAGCTGGACAGAAAAAGCTACTCAAGGAAGGCTTTTCAAAATTGCCCCTTTCAATTATATTTTACCCCTATATTAGGGTTAGGGGAGTGCGCCAGGGTAGGGCCAGTGGTGGCGAACCTATGGCACATGTGCCACAGTGGGCATGCAGAGCCCTCTCTGTCGTCATGCGAGCCAAGTAGCCCAGCATCGCCCCAGCAGCCGAACATCAGATAACAGTGCACACAGGGGCCATGCGCATGACCAGAAAGGAGTAGCGGCACCAAGTGATGATGTCACGACCCACGACTCATTAGCCGCGACTCGTTTGAGCTTTTGCATGGCTCGTCAGTACACTGCCAAGGATATATATATATATATATATATATTTGCTTGGACAGGCTATGCGTTCTTTTTCTAAACTAAAACCTCAGTTTGCAGGTTTTATTGTATTGCTGGCACTTTGCAATAAATAAGTGGGTTTTGGGTTGCAGTTTGGGCACTCGGTCTCTAAAAGGTTCGCCATCACTGTTCTAGTGGCTGCAAATTAGCAGAGACAACTGTGAAAGTTTCCAGATAGCCATAATTACCAAAGCATGGGCTGTTTCCCAGCTTTTCCTCACTTAAGTCAGAGTTAAAGTATCATAATTTTTCTGCCTGGCCAAGTAAGAACAGCTTTTACATTATAGCTCTGGTAACATTGGTTACATGCATTCCAGCTGAGATTCCAAGGGTGCAGCACCACCAAATAGCCACTGATAACTTTATCATCCATGAATTACACAAATCCCCCTTTAAAACCATCTGCTGACGGCCATCACCACATCCTGTGCAAACGAATTCCATAGCTGGACTATGTGCTGTGTGAACGAGTGCTTCTATTTGGCTGAACTTCCCAGTAAGCCACCTTCTTTACCAGTTTCCTGCTTCAGATATGGGTTTGCTTTACCACTGACCCTTACAACTCCAATTCTCAAGTCCTCCTCATACTTCTTTTTCTTGGCATCCCTTCTTGCCTGCTTGAATTTCCCATGCTAATGTTTGTGCTCCTGCATGTTCTCCTCATTTGGGCAAGGGTCTCCTGTTTCTAAAGGAAGCCTCCATGCCCCCGATGGCTTCTTTGTTTCCCCTCATTAGCAGCACTGGCCTTCTCTTGGACTTGGTGGCATCTTTCCTGGTGCCATCTTTTTCACTTAGAATCAAGAATTGCCAAGGCAGAAGGACCCCTGAGAAGGCATTTAGACCCAATCTCACAACAATATACTCCACTGTCCCTATTTATCAAAGACAAAATTTATTTTGTCGCTGCTCTCCTTGATCAGTCACGATCCCTAAATTGCCTTTGGGGAATGGCTTATTTAAAAAAAAAAAAAAAGACTGATTTGCCAGTTTCATCATGGTTCAGGACTCAGCTTCCTCTCAACAGTCTCTGGAAGTCAGTTCTCCAAGCTGGGGAAAGGATCTGTTTTCTTTCTCACTTCAGTGCATGCACTTGAATGCTAAGGCATAATACATTATGCAGCTGCCTTTTCATACAGCATAGCTGCTGATAGGTCTGGAGGATAAATTGGGTTGTCACACATTTTAATCTGGACCAATCTAATTTGCACTTCCCAAACTAATACATGAACTGAACCATGAGTATTCTTTGGTTTACACACTTCCCTAAATTCCACAATGGGGTTCTCCAATTTTAAAATGTATCCTAAAATGCACATATTAGGGAAAATAGACTATAAAACAGCATGTATGAAAAGGAACTGCTTTCTGAAAATGTGTATATTAAGAGTTATACACACAAATGCATAGAGATATGCATGTGAACTCTGAGAAAAGGATTGCAAATTGATAGAACCAAGTAGGAAAGAACTTGCAAAAAGATAAAAAGTTGCATTAGAAAAAGAAAAATGGACAGATGCATCCATGCCTAGCAGCCATCAGGTACATTTAAGGTATATTTTCAGTTTTGAACAGTTGATAGCCAACTGTAAATCAATTACCTGTTTCTACTTTATCCTTAATGAAGTAAGCAAGCTTTCTTCTAGTAAATTAATATGGCATACAGAAGACAAAGTACAGCCTTTGGCAGTAACTGCAGAGGGGAGGGGGGCTTTGGTAAAGATCCTCAGCATGAAGACTGAGTTATTTTTTGCTTGTGAAACAATGGAGGGTTAAACAACTTCAATGTGGTAGAAGTTGTTTATTGGATACTTAACCCAGCCACTGCGTATCCCAAATTGCGCAGGATATGAAGCCTTTCTGAAGCACAAGTGGTTCCTGAACCACAATACTCCAGCATCTCTCCACCCATTCACAATAGCATTCCTGGTCAGGGTCCAGACAGTCGTGCCTTTTTCTAGGATACTATAAGTGTTAGAGGCACAAGCAAGCTCCCCTCACCTCTCCATTTTCCATGGTGCAACTTATATTCAAGATGCCATAACTCCAGCATCCACTGAGTATGATAAGTCCCCCCTGATCTGCTTGTCTGGCTGGGCAATTGCCCTCATTCAGCGTTCTTTTTATTATTGTGTTTTGCAAACTTCCATTATTTCAACTTTTTTCTATCATAATTGGGGCGATGATTTATCAAGACAGTCTTTCAAAATAATGTGCCTCTTCTTCATGAACTGTTATTTCAATTCCAAGGCTGAGATAGATGGCATTGCCAAAAGACGAGTGCTCCTGTACCTTTAAAGAATTGCCTAGAAGGCAGATATTTTTTTTCTGGACCAATTTTAGTATGCACATATCCTAGAGTACTGCCCATTTGTATATGTCTGTCCTTGTACATATGCAAATACACATACACTTCAGCAAGCCTTAAATTCATACGAGCTGTCATTTCAAACTCTTAGAAAATAAATATAAAATTATGAAGTGCCATCCTTCAGAACAAATGTTCCAAGAAATCCTGTGCTAAGTTGTTGTTTTTACTTGACCTGGCTGTATAGGAGCTCTGTATATTTATTTTGCATATATCAGTCTTAGCTGGCATTTCCCAGGGGAGTTTCATTATCCTGGCCACAAGCAAGCAAATTTCCCTCCTTCTTCCTGGGGGGGAATTATAAAAGAGCAGCCTGGGCTCCCCCACCCAGTGGCTCCTCTGACCCAAGGCAGGCCTATTTTGTTTGCCAACCACCTCCCTAGGGACAAAAAAAAAAGGTCTCAAAGGAGTGGGGACTTTTCTATGTAAATGAGTCCCCCATTAGTATGTGACAGCTAATGGGGCAAGCACTGAGTAGAGAATTGCTGCAGGCAACGTGGGCAAAGACAGCAGCCGAATGGACTCGAGGCACATATTCCTCTTGCTCTTTGCTGAGAAACAGGGTCATTGCAACAACCCAACCTCAACCTATTAATGGCTCACAGGATTTAATAAGAAAAATATGGACATGTAGGTCAAGGGCTCACTCACATTTTTAGGCTGAGAGCACATCAGGCTGTTGGTCTGGATGAGGCAAAAGGGGAGAAGAAACTCATTCCTTCCCCCATTTCTCCTCCCTGCAAATAATTCAGCGGAGCGGCACCATTTTAATTGATTCATTGGTTACAATAAAACTTCCAATTGTCTCAAAATGTGCTCCACTTTACCTATCTTAGCTATCACTCTCGCTATAACTAATAAAGGAAATGCAAGCAGCAAGCACCAGCTCTTCATAGAGATGGGGGGGGGGCATTCTAGCTCTAAAACTCCCATCGACCCTCACCAGCAGAGCCAATGATGAGCAACGGCAGGGCTTTTAGATCAAAGCATTTGGTGAGCCACAATTTGCTCTCTACTAGAGTACTAGAAACCTACTCCTTCAACACATATATGAATCATAGAAAACCACACTTCTGCTTAAAATAAAGTTTTTAATCACGCAACTGTAACTAGCATGTTAGCTGCTTAATAGACTAAAACCCATACACTAAATGTATTCAGATGTTACACTGTAAGCTGTCCTGAGTTATCAGTGGTGGAGGGTTAGAAAGCTTTTAATTAATTAATTAATTAATTAATTAATATTTATTGCAGCCTGAATAAAGTTGCTGCCTCTTACCCCAGAACCAGGTATAGCTCTTTAAATATCTAGCTGAAATACATACAAAGGAAGATTTGGCTCCACTGCACTGGGGAGAATGGTTCTGAAAAAGCTCCCTCCTTCCTGAGAAGTCTCCAACTGTTTCTTAGCCATGACACCCAGAAAAGGCACAGCTGGCACTACCAGCAACTGGGCACATAACTGCTGGGTAATTTGTCTGATGAAGGCCGCGACTGCAGAGGCTTGGCCAACATTCACACCACAAATACGTTAGCAGGACAATCCTATATTCTAGGGGCAGGCAACCTCTTTGGCCCAAGGGCATCTTTGACCACAAAAACGGCTGCTTGGAGATGTCTGGCAAAGGACTATTAAGATGCCTAAAAAGACTGGCTACAATGAAGAGGTGTTTGTTTTTTTAAAGTGGAACTGACAGGGTACCTTGGCAGGGTTGCACTGGTTTCCTTGTTGTGTTGCCCACCGCTGATATGCTCCCTTGCCTAAGTCGTAGTTTTATTGGACACTGTGGAACTTACATCTGAGTAGACACATATACAGCTCCTGCATGGCTAAGAACAACTCATCTGTTCTTTCAAGTATAATTTGAGAAGGACTAAGATCCTGCTTGCACTAAAGTGATTAAAAAAAACTTTCTTTAAAGTACAGCAGGAAATGGGGGGGGGGCGAAGGCAGAGAGAGAAACATACAAAGCAATATTTAATTTTCTCCTACTATAGTTCAACTTTAATGATTTCTGTTTTCTATCTAGGCCACAAGCCCAAGATCTTTTGCATGGAACATGATTCTAATTAACTACATGAGATATCTGAAGCATCTACAGCACCTTTCATCCAAGTTTCTGGCATCTTTGATGAAAACATGCTAAGGATGAGCTTCTAACACCAGTAATGTCAATGGCAGAAATCCTACCGACTTAAAAACTGCAGAGTAATTCTTTGTATTCTGTATTTCTAGGCAGCAGCATTCCTTTTTCTAAGAAAGTCCTCAGAATGGTGGCTATATGACATAGAAATTATGTATGCTGCCATAGCTCATTCTAGTTCAGAGTCAGGCAACCTAATGCCTTCCAGATGTTTTTGACTACAACTACCATAAGCTCCAGCCAGCCTGGTCAATGAACAGGGATTATGGGAGATTTAATCCAAACATCTGCAAAGCACTAGATTGCGTACCCCTATGACTGGCATACCTTTCACTACACACAGCAGGGATGTGTTGAGTATAACCAGGGTCACATGTAGCAACCCCCAATGGTTTAAACAACTGATAGATTGTACTGCATGCTGCCTGCCATTTCCACTTTTAAAAAGTAACCTATGATTGGCTCATTCATAGACTGTTACTGAAATATATGAATCAGGGCAATCTGGGTTGTTCATGAGTTTAAACAATCTAACAAATAATCTAGAATTTGTTCTCAGGATAACTTTGGGTAGTTTAACCCACAAATAACCCAAAAGTGTCCAGCTTGAAACTCACACTATCTATCTACAGAGTGTGTCTATGTTTTTTCTACATACCAGAAGTGGCTTGCATGCTATGTGCAGCCCTATCAATCCTAAGTTAATTAACACAGTGAACCCCACCATTACATGTATGAGTGGACAGCTGGGATGAAATGTACCTGCTAACCCATCTAAGCTTCACTGCTTGTCCCCATCTCAGTACAGAAACACCATCTGGCTGGAATCCAAAGCATATCTATTCAACATATACCAAATCGTACCGAATCAATGCCTGACTCACAAGGCTTGAAAGTTCCTCAACAACAACCAGGGGAGGCAACCCACTAGCTCAAGGCTTCCTATGTTGCAGTGTGCAATTATGGACCCAGTTTCAAGCAAACTGAACTGCATCCCTGTTGGTAACAGGTTTGCATTATGGGGACCCAAAGACCTGTTTGTTGACTTGCCAGTTAATAGACTAAAGGAAAGGTGGCGTCACTTGGGAACAGGGAAATAGGTGGGAAGCCGGGATTCATCTCAGAGCTGTCACAATAGTATGTGGACTTCCATTTCTGGGCATTAATCATGTAGGATGAATTGCCTGGGATAAGAAAGTAAATTCCTGTATGGTACAAATGAATTCTGCTTGTACTATCCTGCCCAGGAAAGCTATGGCTGGAGGGAAGTCTAAGGCCTTTCACAAGACTCCTCGGCAGCCATCTCTCCATGTCCTTTTGATTTCCTTCGTATCTCCAGGCTACAGGCATTCTGCCTTAACAGACAGTCACTGCACAAAATCTTCCCTTCCACTGCACTTATCTCAAGGGTGAAATAGGCTTCCAAGCCCCAAATAAACTCCCCCTCACCTTGATTTTGCAAGACCAACTGAAGATATGTCAGGGTTTCCCAAGGGAGGAAATTAGGCTTGTATCTCACTGCAGATATCCTTCTAGGTGATTCTGCCAAAGCTGTCTGTTACTAATGTGCCTGCACCAGCTTTTACATCACACAAGCACCCAGCTAGAAAGTGAAACAAGCAGATTTCTGTCTTCCCAACACAAGAACAATGGAAGATTGTGGAAAACTGTTTCATTTCCAAGCTATGCAAGTTGATATAGAAGACTGGCTTTCTTTTCTTTTCTATGCCTTAACTGTTCTTTTTGGGAGCTCTTTTCCTGGTAGTTTGTCATAAAAAGGAACTGGTGCCCTGTGCAGATGTTCTAAAATGGGCAACAGTTTTAATGTTCCATGTCTGGAGAGAATATGAGGGTCATGGATGTAGGTTCTGTCCCTGAAGTCCACATATCAATCATTCACTAAGCACAGAAGAGTCCCCTCAGCTGTGCCTCTTCTATATACTTTTTCGGCACAATCTCTACTCTGCAAAAATGCAAGAAGAGATCCAGCTGCACCATGAGGACTAGACTTCAGGGCCAAAGTCCAGGGCCTGGCACCCCAGGAAGCCCCCGATGACCACCAAGAGAGTGGTTATGCCAGAACTCCCTGTGGCTAGTGCTTTGTGCTGCATCACCTTTTGCTTATTATTTTTGAAACAAAATTTATAATGGTTATAACTGTTCATTTTACAGTTTAAATTTTTTACGATTTTTGTTTAAACTATATTATTCTTCATTGCAATAAAACAGTGCTTATATACTTAGCATCAGTTTCAGAAGCAAGCTCAGTTTTATTCCCACAGTCATCCGGGAGCTATGATTTGAGTTAAAATTGTGTGACTGCACATGCTTAGACTATTTTCTGTTTTAAAATCAGAGTGGCAAACAGTGTTTCACTGTTGCTGTAACACTCTCAGAAATATGCAAGCAGTTTCAAAGTATTTAGGGGCTGGGAAAACAAAGGGAAACGTTGATCACGTACTTCAGAACAGAAGTAACATACAAAGGGGCAGCTTCAGGGTGCAATCTTATGCACAGGTAGACTGGAAAATAGCCCTTACAGCTACATGAGTATGGCATGCATAGACTTACACCCTGAATTATAAGACCTCTATGTCCAACAACTAAAATTGCTTAGCTACGGCACTGAAAAGAAGCAATATACATATAGCTCATAAAAATATACATTCTATGTATAAGGAACAATAACTATGAGGAGAGGGAAAGGACAACAGATAAAATCTTGCTCTCCCTGCCACAGGCTGCCTTTGGGTTTTGAACCTACACAGAGTTCACATTCTCTTTGTTCATTTTTTCTCTCTTGGAATCTCCAGAAAGGGAGAAAAATATCCTTGAGAAAGAGCTGGAAACTGGTAACTCAGGGGTTATGTAAAGAAAAAAAATCTTTTCAATCTTCTGTAGCAGCTCTAGTTATTTTCCTCTTTATTTTGGATTGGTGATGTGCTCTTGTTCTGGACTTCATTTTCAACAGCTCAGCTGCAACATCAGTACATGAGTTAACATTTCTGTGTCTTCTGTTCCTTATTCTGTGTAAATAGGAGCCATTTGGAAACACTAAAACATAGTCCACATTTTCAACATTACAATCTCTCTGTGTGTCTCTCATTCATGTTTTTCCATTTTTCAAATTACTTTGGAGAAACCAACTGTAACATTGCTTCCAGACAATGAGACAGCGCCGAAGGAAGTCACAGACAAAGCAACCACTAGGGATCCTGAGGGATTCCAATCACTTATGTAACTAAGCCAAATACAGAGGAAGGACAGGATCGCTTCTTGATCATCTCAGAGCGCAGGACATGGAATAACAGGCTCAAGTTACACAAAGCCTGATTCCAGCTGGATATCAGGAAAAATTTCCTGTTTGAGCAGTACAACAATGGAACCAACTGCCTAGGGAGGTTGTGGGCTCTTCCACACTGGAGGCTTTCAAGATGCAGCTGGACAGCCACCTGAGAGGGATGGTTTCACCTGGAGTTCTGCACTGAGCAGGAGGTTGGACCCCATGGCCCTCTGGCCCCTTCCAACTCTAGTATTCTATGTTCCTATGGCTGCATATTTAATTTATGGTGGAGGAACATGTATTAGTGATCACCCACTAGAGTTGCTGAAAAAGCTGCAGAACTTATAACCATGCAGACTCTTACACTAAAGCACAGGACAATAAAAGACAAGGGTCATGAAGCCACATGGGTTTCTCATGAATCACTCTCCAACAAAGCAATAGTTGTAGGAGGCTCTACCATCCTACAACCCCACCACAAGCCACCTGCAAAGCCGCCACACCTGGAAGCACCCCAAGTCAAAGCATCCTGCTTTAATCAAACAGGTGCTGGAGTTGGAAAGGCAAGAAATAGATTTCAGAACATCTGTTCTTCCAAATTGGAATCTGAAGATTTGCTGTGACAGAATGGAAATATGCTGTTCAACATCTTTTCAGAGAAAGGGCATGCATGAGAAGTAATCAGCCTTGATAACTTAAATGGGTGGTTTTTATATACTCTGCAAAGTGTAAGATTTAATCATGGCTAAATCTGTACTGCAGACTTCCGCTCAGAATAGAAGGATGCAATTTTTGTTTGGGAGCATGAATTTACCCAATTGTTTAATCTTCCAAGATATTTCTTCTTTTTCTTATAAATGCAACATGATTAAGCCAATTGTTTTTGGATAATCAACAGTTCTTAGGTCCAAACACTCCTGTTATTAGATGTTACTTATACAAAGAATGTTTCTCTTGAATGTAAATGATATTTAACCCCTTTCCTATACCAACTTACTTTGAAGGTAGACTTTTTACAAGCCATTTCATTACTGCAGACTTAGTGTTTGAGTTGCCCACTTTCTTAAAAAATGTAAGAAAGAGAAAACACCTTCAAAAAGAGGACCTCCCTCTGTAAAGTAGGAGACAGGGCCACCCTAAGACAGCCGCCAACCACAGCTGATATCACAATGTCAAATCATGAGGACATTTTTGTTGTTAAGTGTGCTGAAGCTAGAAGAGTTGTTGGCCTTCAACACTATTTACAGCACAGCTTCAACTGCTAGTTAACTCCTTAATTCCCTCCCTCCTTTGGGCAATTCCAGCATCAGATCATCTGTACCTGAAATCAGCCCTGCTCTACAATAAATCCTTTGTGCATGCAGTATCTAAATTTCCCTACATAAAAGGGGATTAAGTCAAGTGTGCTCAGCAGCTTGAAATCTGCAAACAAAGGAGAATGATTTGCAATTAGGAATCCTGTTGTAGGCCTGCCTAGGGACCATATTTAAACAGAGCAAGGGATAAGGGAGCTCACATCAGCTCCCCTCCAATCACAAAAACAAAGGACTTTTAACTTCCTCCTCCTCCTCCTCTCTATTAGGAGCAGCATCAGAGGGGCTTTGGCAGAGCCGCTGTGATCTGTCCAGTCGGCTTTGGCTATTGGGCTGTAAGAAATGTAATATAATAAATAAACAAATGATATCAAGGACCTGTCTCCTTGTTGCCCGTGTCTTTCCACAGTGTGAATGTCAGCACAGATCAGTCAGGAGTTCCCCCCTAGGCATGTCAGCCGCTCACTGATATTTGCAAGCATCTTTGTTCACACACAGGAGTTAGTGCTGAAGCACATAAAAGGGAGAACTTACAACAGAGTTTGTGTTGCTATTTTGATAGCAGGTTGGAGACTGGAATGGGCAGAGAGACTAAGGAAACAATCCTATGCATGTTCCGTCAGGACCAAGTCCTTCAACACTTGTAGGGTTTTTTCCTGTCTAAACATCCAGAGGATAGATCAAGATTTTGCCTGCATCTCTTCTTGAGTGCCTTCTGGTGCTCGCTGCAGACTGGGGTTAATGGGCATGGTAGTATGACACATCTGGAGGGTGCTACGTGGTAAAGGATGGTCTGGAAATACATGGGGGGGGGTGAGAAGTTTCTTCAAGAGAAAAAATCTACTGGGATCTTCAGTGGCTTCACATGAAGGTATTCCTATAGGCTGAAAGACACTCTTCATATGATTCAAAGCAAAATACCCTGTGCTTAAACTCGCAACATTTCTTTTCAAATTATGTATAATTAAAATTGAATATTTAAAGAAAATAAACTTTATGCTCCTGGTATCATATATCAGACTTTGCCACTCTGGGTTGGGCTATGATTCACAGCCAGCATGACCAGCAGCATGATGATGATGAGGACAGTGGGAATTGTAGTCCAGCACATGAGGAGGGCACTAGGTTTGGGGAGGCTGTCTGGGAGCTGAACTGTAATGCTGAAAATTAGAAAATAATCCTCTCTTGTTTTAGGGAATGGGAATGCGCAATCCATGCATTCACTATACAGTGAAAACAGCAACAGTCTTCTCACTGGCTTCCCCTCCATTATGAAACAATCTTGCACCAAGACTGGTATCCGTTTGGCACAATGTTAAGACCCCCTATTCTCAGGCATTTAGCAGCATTCAATAAGGCATTTAATTGGGTCCTGGGATTCCATACTGTTGTTAAAACTGTGTGTATGTTGTCCATATGTTTGTATGTAAATTGTTTTGTACTATCCGCAATACTGTTTTTTTAAGTTTTAATCTTTGTAAATTGACCAGAGAGCACTGGTTATTGTACATGTGGCAAGGCAAGGTTTATAGTGGCAGACACATTTCTTTAAACCTAGGTCTACCGCAGTCACATAGAAAGTGGGGTTGAGGTGGCTGAGTTAAGGGGAAAACAGATGCAGAACTGAGTTGTGGTAAGCCCTATGAGGTAACCTCGCCACAAATTGTCTCCTGACATGTCCTTTCCTCCACAAGTGAGCTCCAACAGCAAAAATGAGTCCGGCTGGGAATGAAATACTGGGAAGACAGTTGTATGAGGAGGGTTCAGCACTTCAGTTCTTTGAACTGGATTGTCACACATGCCATGGCTAGTAGGCATGGTGTAGGCCCATGCCTAAAGACAGGTGTCTGCCACCATCTGCCAGGATCTGAACCGCTCTGCAGCAGTGAGTCCAGGACTAGGGCCCTCTCTATACAAACACCAGCTGGAAGATCTGGGAGAAGGACTATATGAGGACAGGCTCTTCCCTCCAGTCTTTGCCTCTGCGACAAATATCGTTTTGGCATGTTGTGATGCTTCCTGTTGATGACTGGTTCTTTGCTGCCTGAAGCCCTGTCCATGAGCCCTGCCTTCCAGCCTCTTGGAGCCTTGCCTGCTCCTGCTCCTGCTTCCTGACCTTGCCTGCCACATCTTGCTACTCCAGGACCACTCCTTGTTATCCTGCTCCCAGGTACCATTTCCCTGTCATGTGTCTTCCTGGTTCCTGACCTCTGGCCTGTTCTGACTATGACTTTGTCTATCAGATTATACCCTGATCCACCACTGGTTCGACCCTGGTCTGTTTGGAATTGCAACTCAGACAGGTTATTGAACTCTGGGCTTATAGCACCTTGCCTCTGTTGCCGGGGTCCTGTGCTTCTGTTTAGTATCTTGCCACCTATACCTCAGCCCCTGTTACCATCAAAGTGTAGCTTTAAGCTCGACATTTCAGTGGGGCAAATATAAAGACAAACATAGAGTTAAGTACTTGGGAAGTGGAGGGTGAAAAATCAAATTCTACAAATCTGGCAAATGACATCTTGAAAACTTGCAAGTGGTGTCTTTAAAAAGCTGAACTCACTTCATTAATTTGCAGAAAAGTTTACTGGGGCAAACCTGATTCAATGTAGAAGTTAAGCTGGTTTTATGTTCATTGGCAATAACATCACTTAGGAAATGAAGAGGTAACCACCTGGTGTCACTTTAAGTGAAGCTGACAGAAGGGGGCAGCAAGGAAGCCTCCTGGAGTGTTGATATCAGCAGTGCAGGTGGCCACAGCCCAACCTCTGACAAAGGTGCACACATCCCATATACACATAGGAACAGCTTTCCCTGCTAATGGGGAAGGGCGATGAGAAAAAAGATGGCAAGGTGGAACAGGACCCCCATGCTGGATGCAGAAGATCCAGAGACAGCTGGAGCGAGAAGGAATTCATCCTCTCAGCAGCTGTCCTTGGCCTTATGGAAGCTCTTCAGTACTGAAGCATGTACAAGCTCACAAAAGGGAATCTCAGATTTTGTTCCTTTTCCGACACGTTCATTTTCTTAATGCCTTCTGGGTTCTCTCCTGCAATATCTTCCTCTTCATTTGCACAAGTCATACATTTCTCTTCCCCATCATTTCTGATCGTGTAGTTACAGGTAATTGTGCCCCACGCAGTATCCTCTTTTTATCACTCCTTTAAAATCCCATTCTCAACCACTTTTTGTGTAGATGCTGCACCTCCAAAGCATTACTTTTCTGTAATTTGTATCGATCACTCACTGCTAAACACCCCCTAATATCCTTGCCTATTCAAACACTGATGTCTTAAAAGACTTGCAGCATTTTGACAATTTAGTATGGCAGAATGAATTACCTAAGCTGTAACTACAGATTATGACTACCAAGCAGGGGAGATTTTTTAAAAAAGTCCATTTCTGCGAGCTACACCCAAAGGAATCTTCTCATTCAAATGATTGAGAGCCAAACTGTCTAAAAACCAAGTATTTTTAATGTGACTCAAGTGACAACCAAATAGGATAAGGAAACACCACAATCCAACAGGCACACACAGGTAGGATGATCACTGGAGCTACATACATCACCCCAGTTTATCAAGCCACTGGAACTTTACAAGCATTAAGGATACTGGAAGCAGAAGGCCACTGATTACTGGTTATGCTCACTGTGATATTTTGCTCTTATATGGTGATATGGGAGCCCTTTTGGTCATGGTTATAACTGAATGTGTACCTTCTTACCCAGTACTTTTAAACTTTCAATGCACCCACTGGCAGCAGCGGTATAGCCCAACACTGAGTGTAATTAATCTGTTTGATAAACTGACCCTACTGCTGATTGGATGTCTGTATGTGCAGTTTACATTAATTTTTTACAGTGACTTTAACACTGGAGGAAAACCAGCAGTATAGGCAATATGCAGATGACCAAGTGAGGTTGCAGTAACTAATCGTTCCCTCCCACAACAGAAAAATTCTATGTGTACAGAAAAATGCACATAATAGAGAAAAACAGGCTAGCATCTATCTCCCCCTGTACTAACTTCCACGTGCACAGAGGTGTATTTTGAGTTTTTTTGTTGCTTTACAGGAGACGAGAGATGGGAAAGCATTGGTAAATGTGATGTCCTGCTGAATTGTGAAGTGGTACTTAGAAGGCCACTATCATGTGATTTCCCATGAATGAGCAGCCAGGTTCATTTGATTTAAATCATAACATCAATAGAATCATCAATTGATACAGATCATCACATCTGGATGCTGGAAGAATGTCAGCTTTTCACCTGAATCCGAGCTGGGCAGAATTTTAATAGGTGTCTGCCTAGTAAGGGCACTGTCTTAAATGACACATTTCAGCATACCATACATTATTTTCTTGTTTTCAGTGCTAGATGACTATAACATATTTTCTTCTGAAGGCACGGCAAGAACACTTCCAATTTACCATCTGCTTATTTTAACACCAGCAAATCCACTCTCTTCATGAAGAAAGCAAAAGTATCTTATTTTTGAAAATTAAGCTAAACACACAGTGTATGGTCTAGACATTCAAACATGTGCTCCTGCCACTTCATTCTTCATTCAAAATGAAATCTATTTAGTTAAGAATTAGCTTCAGTCCTGCTGAAGCCATGGAGGCTGTTTAGCAATGCTCAATTTAAGTCATGAAAAGGGATGGATCTCTGAGTCAGAGCCATAAAGAGGATGTATCAGACCTCTTACCCTTGTGTGTTCAAACCTGGATGTTGCTCATACAGTGCTGCCCATTGTGTAATATGTGCTTTTTCTTTGTTTTCCTGCTCCCTGACCACGGCTGTCTACTTTGTAGGCTAAACTGACTGTCAAGAAGCAAGCTTTGATATTTCATTTCTGTAGCGTTTTCCCTGCACCCTCTGGGACAGTCTAAAGAGGAACAAATAAGCCCAATGTAGCCTTGCAAAATAACAGATTGCGATGCAGTCAATACAGATGGTTTCCTGCTCACATATAAAGAACCAAGGCGTCATTCAGAGGGCATCTGCAGAGTGGCTATGGTGCTATGTTACATTATGTATTTGATTTATATGCCACCCAATTAGCCATAAGGCTGTCTGGGTGGCTTACAACATCATCAGTACAATACAATAGATTGCAGCTTATTCATGGCCCTTCAGATGTTGCTGGACTTCAGTTCCCATTAGTTGCAGCCAGCACGGCCAACCCTCTTTTGGATTGTGGAAGGAGTTAATAGTCCAAGGTCATTTGCAGAGGCACGTGTTCCACACCCTTAGCGCATCTTCCATGTCCTCACACATAAGAGTAGACTTGAGGGGGAGGACTGTCTTCTCAGCTACAGGGATATGTGACCTAGAGAGCAGTTGGAAGAAGAGTAATGTGGACTAGAACCTACTCATGAAGGGCGTCATGAATAGCTGTGTTCGCACTGTTGACTGCTCCTGCTGCATTTCTCTAAGGGTCAGGCAGTTCAACCCCTCTTAAGTGGACCATCCTGCCCAATCCTAATCACACCAACACAGCCAGACTGTCCCTGCTCCTCAAAGAAAACTCATCTTGGAAGCCAAGAAGGTTATTTTACATGCAATAGCTCCTTGGACAGCAGAGAGGACACCAATTTTGTCCACAAGCAAAGGAGATGTTTGCAATATTTCTTGATCCTGAGCTATTGCCTCCTGTGTAGGGTTATGGGAGTCAAACTACAACTCCCATTACCCCCAGCAGAAACTGCCAGTGGCCAGAGATGATGGATGACATTGTTCACCCTTCCACAATCCAAAAGAGAAAAAGAGGCCACGGCATTAAGAGATGCTAAAGTCTCCTTTGATCTGTAGCAAGTACAAGGGAAGCTAGGAAGGGAAGAAAGGTCTCTCCTCTCCACTGAGCCCTTACACTGTTGGAGATGCCTCTGCTTGCCTGGCACTCCGCACTTTCATGGTGGGGAAGAACGTTGCCCACAGCTGCATCAAAAATGTTTTTTTGATTGATCAACTTGCAATTAAGCAATTCACTGGCTTCCATTTGATTAAGTGTCACAGGCTTATTAAGAAGATAGTTGAGAATGGAATAGGGGGAAATTCTAGCCTAGTTAAGTTGTGGTCTATGTGTCATTTTTCTCTTTCCACATAAGAAACATCTGGATCTTTATCTAGTATATGCATACAGATACGCACAGAACAAACCACCTGAGAATTACTCAGGGCAGCGTAAAAACAATGCATCAGCTGCCTCAGAGGTCACATTGGGTGTCCATATCAGGCAAATCTGCAGCAGTTTTGATTCCAAGAGTAAAATAAATCACATTGTGTCCAAAAGGTATCCTGCTCAGCTTTATAAAAATTTATGCTCCCCACCAAAATAACAAAACCCAAAAGGAGTAAGATTTTCTCACTTTCTTAAAGTCAGGGCCTGCATAATCCCTGCAGACCTATCTTATAAACATGGGTCTTCTTATATGTTATTCAGAGAATTCAAGTTACAAACTGAAAAAAAAAATAGCAAAACACTTTTTTAAAAGTTATTGTTGCTCTCACTGCTTTTAAATAAGCCAGAAGCAAATCTTTGGGCATGTTTTCCAGTGGTCTAAAGACAGCATTGTGGTGCTCAGAACAAAACATCTCTCATTCTCTCCTTACATCAAATTCATTTCCTTTCAGTTCATTCCCTCCCCCTTCTTTCTAGTTCTCCGCAATCCAAAATCCTCAAATTATTTGAAAATCTGAATACTGGAAGCAGAATAGATGCAATAAACTGCATACTTCTATGCAAATTTAACTGTGCATATTTTTCACAGCACAGAAATTAGAATTATTGGAGGCCAGCGTACGTGTAGGCTCTAAGCAATCTACAGATGAACTCCCAGTGACTTCAGCTGAACCAGAATTACACCCAAAGGTCTGTTTTCAAACCCAACTCCTTGATTTGAAAGCACACATGTTCACCCTCAATCAACAACAAGCTTGAAGCTTTTTAAAAATCCCAAATTACTTCAGGAAGCATTCCAGCACATTGTAACTCAATTGTAGAACTGTCATTAATAGCATGATGCGATTACAATTAAACTTGGTTAAAGAGACTGTGGTCTGGATTCTTGGAATGGTAATTAACACTGAACTCTGTAGCCTCTTCCCTTTGCTTTCCAAGCAACCCGTGGTCATGCAGTGCCATTAAGACAAACATTTTGCATGGCTTAAGCAGCATAAATTCTGAACATGGCAATCACCTATGATGTAACTGAGGCAAAGTATACAGTCATTTCTAATGAACCTACACAGCAGGTCCTGTAACGTTTAGCCACATTTGATTAATGAAGTAATGAAAGGAGTTTGGAAGAATGTAAGATGAAAGTAACACAAACAGTTCTGTTGAATAAGAGGACTCCAGACAGTTTATAACTGGAGTAGGCAACTGGGGGTCCTCCAGGTATTTTGAATGACAACTTCTTTATCCCTGACCATTAGGTGTGCTGGCTGGGATCAAAGGCAGCTACAGTCCAAAATAACAGGCAGGCCCTATGTAATGCAGGTGGTTGAGGAGGATGGAGCTATGTGAGATTGACTTTCAGTTGCATCACTTAGCAGGACAGATGAAAACATTTCTGGGTGAATGCACCAGGTGACCGATAAAGTTTGGCAAAAGGACCCCACCTCCTTTAATGATTAATCCATAAGCAAGTCTCCTACACCACTAAACCATAGCAAGTCCCATGCAGGGAAACTGCTTGAGCAACTCTGAAAGTAACTGATGCCAGAAGAGGTTCCTGAAGATTGCACTTTCGCCTCCAAGACAGCCAGATATGATTACAGCTACTGATTTGATGGATTTTTAATCTACATTATAGAGTAGGTTGTTTATAGACCAAATGCTGCCTTTAGATGTTTCAGCAGAGAGCAGACTTCTATATTCATCCACCCACATTATTCTCTCTTCCTACCCTGAATTCTCAAAATCTCCCTCTAGGGGCACAGGATAATTGGTTAATCAAGAACACCCTCCAGCTCTGGACGCAAACACTACTAAATTGCAAATGTTTTGTAAACCTAAAACTTTCAGGCCGTATCCATGCATGGTAACCTAAATTTAGCATGATGCTTAAAGTAAATCATGGTATGCTCTGGGTGAATTGAAGGATAAATAATATTTAGATACATATCCACATTTATCCATTTATCCAGATGGATGTAGTATTAGTAGTAATAATAGTAAAAAAATAATAATATCATCTTCAAAAGAATGTGGAACTATGTTCCTCCTACAGATTGCTTTGAATGATGCCTCCAAATTCTACTGCTATGCTATTAAATATACAAGCCCTACCAGGGCTTCCCATTGGAAAGCATGCTTCTCATTTTGAGGTATAAAAATCAGCTCCATGGTTTACCCTGCTCTGAGTCTTTAAATTGCCCATTGGCTAAAAATTAAGTGAGAAAAGAATTTACATATTCTCTTTGCTGAAGTACATTAGAAGAGATGTTATGCAGAACCTGCCATTCCTTTTAGCTCTCCTGAGTATCTAGCACTCCATGGTAAATTGATTGCAAGATTTTTATCTCTCCATCAATGCATGTGAAGCATTGCAATTTGCATAACATGGAAAGTCTTGTCTTAAAAGGCAATAATCCATTTTTCATTGTAGCAATTTATTTGGCTCTGGACTGCCTTTCTAAAAAGGCTATTGCTCATCCAAAGTAATTAAATTTCCATAGTAAAGAGCAAAGAAATCGCATGGTGATTTTTCTCTAGAGAACTGTTGTCACTAGTGATTATTCTAATACAATGATACAAATACTGAAATTATTTTTGATTCTACCATTTTGGATTGTTGATTTTTGGTAGTACCATCTAAATCACCCTTCCCCAACCTAGTCGCCTACCGAGTCTCCATTAGGCTATATAGTTCATTAGTTGACAAAGACTGGACCTTTTCCATACTGGATGAAGATGATGGGGGCTGTGGTCCAACACATCTGGAAGGCACCAGCTTAGGAAAGGTTGACTTAAAGTGCAAAATCAAAAATGCACTTTATTTTTTGTATTGACTAGAGTGGCTTCATACATTTATTTTGAGGTGTCCATTTCTGCACATAGTGCTCCATCTCACACAGAAAGGAATGCAAGAGGAATACAAGACAGTTACGTTAAGTGTAACATTAAAATCAAATTCAAGGTGGACTTTCCATTATAGCATCTAAGATAATACGGGCAGTCCCCAGGTTATAAACAAGTCTCATTCCTGAGAAAATCAAAATTTGTCCTTAAGCTGAATTTGTATGTAAGTCAGATCCTGAATCGCTGGCCTTCCACATTTGCAGGGGTTAGAGGCATAGGTCCCCATGACAGTGGAAAAACCACAAATATCTCTAGCTGCCCCCCACCCAAGCGCACCAGTGTCTTCTCTTTGCAGCAAGGAAATGTTGGAGAGATTTCCCTCTTTAGATGACTGGGGCTTTGGAGGCCTCCATCTTTCCCTTTCACTCCCTCTGTCTCTACAGTGATGCTCTGGAGGCTGTTCCTCTCTCTCCCTTTGCTTCCTCTCTCTTTATGGTGATTATGATTTTCCACAGCAATTTTTAAAAATTAATAGGCTTTACTGAAGTTCATTCGTAAGTATGGGTTGTTTTTAACTTGGACATTCATAGCTCAGGGATTGCCTGTATGCTTAAAATAATTATGCAGGACAAATCTAGCTTCAACAACTTTTTCTAAAGAAAAAGAAAATACAAGGAAAAGATGCACTGAAGTGAGTAATGACACTACTTAACATTCATATAGTACCTTCAAGTATTTAAAGCACTTTACACTGCTTGCCTAGTTGTAATCCTAATAACACCACCACAAGTTAAACCAATATCATTACAAATGCACATGAGGAGGGGTCGTTCAAGGCTTATAAATAACTGTTCAATAGTTATTTGATTGATAGCCATGGCAATTCCCTCTGAAAGATCAGGACTGTAGTTCGAGGTACTCTTAGATCCACTGGAATCCCAAGGGATTGTTGAAGCTCAGAGGGCTTTTTATCCTCTTCGGTTGGTTCGCCAGCTATGGCAGCTCCTTGGCAGGGACGTTTGACCACAGTAACAGAGATGCTAGTAACCTCGGGACTGGATTACTGCAATGTACTCCATGTGGGTCTGCCACTCAAGTCTGTTCCAGAAGGTGGACTTGTTGAAGGAACTGTACTGGCCGCCTGTTCACTACTGGGCTAAGTTGAAGATTCTAGTTCTATTGTACAACACCCTGAAAAATTGGACCAGGATATATTGTAATCTGGTTAGAGGGCCCATGGACCAATATAGTGGAACATAAGTTTAATAATAAATAAATGAGAGCATGCCTTCTCCCTTACCAATTTGCCCAGTTACTGAGGTCACTGGAGGATTTCCTTCCGGTGGTTCTGCATAGACTCAGCTGGTGTCCACCAGAAGAGCTTTCAGCATGGCAGGTCCGTTTCCATGGAATTCCCTGCCTCCAGCAACATAAACACTGTGTTGTTTTCAGTGCCTGCTTAAGACCTCCTTGTTCTGGGAAACCTTTATTGCTGAACAACCATGGTTTTAAAGATTTTACTTTGCTTTTAATGTGCTGTTTTTATTATTTTATCTGTTTTAGTTTTCTATTGTGTACCACTCTGGAATCTGCCTAGAGTGTGGGACTAGGACTCAGGAGATCTGGGTTCCAGTCCTTGCTCAGCTATGGAGCTAACTGGATGACTTTGGGCCAGTCACAGACTCTCAGCCCAAGCTACCTCACAGGGTTGTTGGTATGAGGATAAAATGAAGAGGAGGCAGAGAAGAACTACATAAGCCACCTTGAGTTCCTTGAAAGGAAAAAAGAGGGGACAGAAATATAGTAAACAAATATTATACAGAAATACAGTGCTGGACTGGGGACCTGTAATATCCAGGTTCTGGTCTGCACTCACCCATGAAACTGACTGGGGGACTCTATGCCATTCATGGACTCTCACAGCCTAACCTACCTCACAGGATTGCTGTTGTAAGGATAAAATGAAGCTATGTAAGCTGCTTTGCATTCCTTGAAAGAAGAAAAAATGCAAGAAGTAAATGCAATATAATATTATAATAATTATAATAATGCAACCGCCAATAGTATAATCATTTGCAAAAAGCAGCACGGCAGTCAAAGCATCCGTCTCTTCTTGAGTTTTGGGTTCAAGGTTCCAGGCAGTGTTTATGGGATGGCCTCAACAAGAGTACCTGTTTACAGTGACCTGACCGAAACTGTGCTGCCATGTGGCTTACATGGATCAGATGTTCTGAAAGGTGCTTCTTGTGCCAGAAGAGAAGTTAACCAGTGCAGCTGCATGACATTCATAAATTTGAGCAAAACCAGGGGCAAGGTTCTCACAAAAGAGCCTTTGGAAATAATTATGCAGCAGCAGTGCTGAGTCGATTGCAATTCAAGGTACCATTTAATTATTCACAAACATCTGTTTAAAATGTGCAGAGCTGGGCCATAATTTTGAAACCCACATTTAAGAAGGTAAATCCTATTTTACTGCAGTGGACCTTAACAACACGTACATAGATTTGGCAACCATGTATGATATAGGGAGGGCATTTCCGCTCATTTCCCATATCATGTTTGCAAGAAAATCGCACACGCACACACTAACTTTTTAGAAGCTGTAGTTGACCTGGAACTCTCTGCCTGTATCTTACTGCTTACAGGACACATTAACATTTTCTATCCCCTCCTGCATCTTCACGCATCAGGAAACTGAACCTCTTACTGACCCAAAATCTGTGACATGTGAATGTAGCCAAAAGGTTTCAACTCATTGAGAGAATTTTCCTTAACAAAGGATGAACTCCAAATGGTGAAGCAGCTTTTTAAAGACCTGCAATCATTCTGTAAACTGACATGCTTGTCCTGTCATAAGCTAGGTTTCCTCTCTTCACACACTCAAGCCACAGACCTTTCTTGAAAATCCCTTATTGACCAAAGCGGTTCCAAGAACCACAATCACTCAGAATGAATCTCTGAACATGCACAGAGCAGTGCATTGAACCCAATCTAGTATTTACTTCCAAGAACTCTCCTTATGAGTATGTCTGGGCCCCATCCTTTTGGGAGGGTCCTTCAGGCAACAAGCACACCACCTCTCTGCATGCCGATCCTCTAATTGGGTAGCCTGCCTCTGCTTCTCTCATCTCATCATCTGGAATTGGCCCCACATTCTGAGCACTGCCCCCACATGCATTCCCTCTCTGAGTCCCAAGCAGCATGCCTTGGAAATGGGGAATGCACACCAAGAGCAACTGCCAACAAGTCACTCCCAACAAGCCCTGGGCTATATGCAACTAATCACACAACTCACGAGAATCTAAACCATGGCTCAGCAATTTCAGAACCCTATATCCACAATTCCCCCTTTTCCTTGTAGCTTTAGAAAACTGTATTCCATCTGTCCAGCTGGATGGATGGGCACAACTGGAAAAATGCTATATTCATTGGTTGGGGTTGAAGCTCTCAATTCTTGGAGAATGAGAAAAGCAAAATGACTGACAAGGCAGAGGAAAATTAAATGAAATATGATAAAGAAATCTGATCTGCTCAAAGGGAAATTTACAGTTACCAACATATCCTAATCTTGATTTTAATCTTATAAACCCTAACTAAATTTCCAACAGGATGGACATAGTTTTGGCCCAATAGCCCTGCCTCCAAAGCCTTATTAACCACAATGGTGGGCTGGGTTAAGCCTCTACCATTTAGGTTCAGTCCATCAAATATAAAATGAGAACCAAAGTATCCTCTTTCATTGGAAAGAGACAGGCAGTCTAGAGGGTGATTGGCTTTATCAGGGATTTTGTCCCTTCAGGTGCTACTGCAACAAAATGAAAAGCATACATAAAAAACTATTTCTATAGTAAACTATAATAAAGATGATGGTGTTAATGATGACATTTGGAGAAAGCAGGACCAGTCATACATTAGTTATTTGCAAAATAAAGTTCTGAAACTGATGCATCAGGGCAGTAAATGTTTCATCTTTTTAGCCATGTTGTTCAAAGACAAAGCTGAAGGAAACAGATCCCTCAAGGCAGCTTGCAACATTCTGGTAATCTGCTATACTTTGGACTGGTAGTTATGACATGTATAATTTATTTTCTTTTTATCTGGATGTTGCTTGCTATACAGGCCTTAGCGGTCCTGTTTTCTGAAAAAGAATGTGGTCTATGAGGACATGTCCTTTCATTAAGAATTCTGGCCTTGTGTTAGAAAGTGCTGCAACTCTAGCACAACTCAAGCAATAAAATGCTGATCTTTCCCGGGTATCCTCCTTTTCCAGGATTTTAACTGCAATAGCTGCATATCTGGTCTAAAGAATGATAACACTGTTCTGTTGGCCTCATGAGAATGTGCTATAGACTTCAGAGAGAACCTGTTGGGACAATGCATTCCATCCATCAAGGTATCCTGTCTTTCCATACCAGACTTACACTAATAATACAAACTACTAATTAGACGGGGAATCTTCAGATGATTCCACAACACATGCTTATTATACCTACAATGTTCCCATGAGGCAAACACACATCTTCTCTATGCAGATACGCTGAAGTTCAGTTACTGTGATCTCAGACTCCTGAAGGGAACTGTGGTTGCTTGGGTTTGTCCCCACTGAGTTTAAAATAAAGTTTTGCATATTATTAATTAATTTATGTACATGCTTATTTTAAGAAAGTATATTTCAGCCTTCAGTGCTAAATTTTTCCAGGCTTACAAAGTAATAAAATTCAATTGCCAATTTATTTATATACTTCATTTTCCACAAGGCAGTGCACTCAAAGCAGTTCCCAGAACAAATAAATACTAGTCAAAGCACAATAACCATAATTATACAACATTACAATATGTAACAACTTAATTACCATTCATTTTAAATGTATCACAGTTTATTATTATTACTGTGATTATTATTTACTAAATGAGTATAAGAAATACCAATAGGTCACTTAACAATATGAAATACCAAAAACATACTGAATTCACATTAAGCAATTCATTAAATAGTTTGCATTAAACGAAACCTCAACCATATCAAATTTACAGCAAAAAAGAGTAAGATAAAATAACCACAAGGCACTTGAGACACTACACTTTCAAGCTCCAGAGTGAGATCGGCCTTCTTTTTCCCTGGACCCAATAACCTGAGCCAAGAAAGGGTGCCGCATCGACTTCCCTCCAGTCTGCCTCTGGGCAGCAAACGGCAGGAGAGGCATGGTGGAAAAGGCCTTTTTCCAGACAGGTCCCCTAAGTAACAGCTCCTCCTTGGTTGTTCAAAAGTGAGTTACTTCATCACAGGAGCAGAGTGGCACAGTGTAACCCTGCCTACAGTTGTCCTGCAACTGCCATGACCCTGCTCCACCACCGGAATGCATGCCACTGCATGTGCGCTGGTCTCCATGTCGGTACAAATTCCCCTCTCTCCACACATTTGGACTTGCGCTTTACAAAAGACATCACACACACCTTCACACTCACCAGAAATAGCGGGAGCTCCCTTATGAAGGCTCCTACGGATGCAGCTGGGGCAGGGCAGATGGAAAGAGCCAGGCCCCTGTGGCAAACACGGGGTCCCCCCACCTCTCTCTTGCACTGGAACAATAATCAAAGCCACAGACAAGAGAGTAGCAATAAAACAATTCCAATAAAATGTAAAGCCTGGGAAAAGTCTTTGCCTGGGGCCAAAAGGGACATCAAAGTAGGCATGAGACAAGCCTTCCCAGAGAGTAAAGCACGTAATTTCCACTGGCATATTTTCTTACAAAGTTTATATATTTGCAGGTATGCTAGGGGAACATATACAAAATCACAAACTTTTACTCATAATGAGTTAATTTGGAATAGCTACCACAGTGGTTTTCAAAGGGAAAATGAACACCATTAAGAGCTGCATTCCACCCACAAACATGCACTGAAAGAATAGGAAATCCATACTTTCTGGCTTAACCTTTTTTCACCTAGCTAAGTGAAGAAGGTTAAGCAAGTTATGGCATAGCCGATATGTGTGTGTCCAGGTTTTCCAGCAATCAAAAATTAAGATTCCAGAATACACAGCATGTCTGAAAATAGGCCAAGGAAGACAACTAACCTGGTGAATGGATAAATTTGCCCTAATTCAGCACCTGCATAGGAATACAGAAAGCTGCATTATGCTGAGTCAGACTACTGCTATCTGTGACTCAGTCCTGTCAACGTCAATGAGAACCAGTTCTCCAGACATCCTGGGAGGAGTTTTTCCTGCCCTACCTGGAGACGCCAAGGCTTGAACTTGGGACCTTTTGCATGCAAAGCAGGCATTCTTCCCGTGAGTTGCCTAGGAACTTGGGCAGGGAGCTGCTGCTGCTGCATTCATCATCTACCTGTGCTTTCCCACGGCCAGCTGGTGGGCCCCAGTGTGAACAGGATGCTGGAGCAGGTGAACCCTTGGTATGATCCAGCATGGCTTTCTTCAGTGCTGTGATGCGATGGCCCCACCTACATGTCGCTGCACAAAACACGGAGCTGGTGAAGTTCTTACCTACAAAACTTACAATCTACATTCTTTGGGCACATAGGCGGTAGAGGGAGATGTTGGGAACCAACACATTAATAGTGACCAAAGGGATACAGGAATGCAGGCACAGACGTCAAGAAACATCAGGTCCACACAAGGCCAGGTGAATGGCTTCCCATGTTCCTGTGTACTGGTAGGTTGCTGGAAAAGTTTTGGTGGACGTGGCGAGTAGGAAATGCTTCTGGTGGCTTTGCAGGGGAACGGACATATGGGTGGTGCCAATGTAGCCTCAAAGTTGTAGAGAAAGAGTTAATATGAGCCTCGCCTGGCAAAAATAGTGGGTGAAGGAATGAAAAGCAATATATACAGAAATACATCTTCATTCATGTTCAAGATGTACTATTTCACAGAACTTGCAGCTTTCTGGTGTTCCTTGCATAATTGCGTGATTGACTGATTTACCAAAAAAAAAAAAAAAAAAAAGGCCCAACAACCTAAAAACAGCACACAGCTTCTTCGGGTCACCTTGACTTTACAATATACGCATAACACCACACACCAGAATCATCATGACTAGGAAAGACAGAAGACTGCCACAGGAGGAAGGAAGTAATCAGATTTCATTATTACTTTCTTTAAAAGTGCACTGGATTCTGCCTTATTAGTGATTGCTAATCAAGCTTGCAAATGAAATTCACAAAATAGACTAGCCCCTGGACATTTTCAGAATTCTGAAACAACCCGCCAGTGACCCAAAAGGGAGAAACTGATATATTTATTTACTCAGCTTATATTCTCTTTATCTTCTGTGGAATTCAAGGCATCAAAAAGTTCCCATGTCATCTCCACCCGAACTGGGCAATGACCTGCTTGTATTCACTGAATCCAATACTTCATGTGTTTACTCTCTTCCACACTAGAGAAGCTTTCCTGACTAGATGAAGTCTTCGTTGCTAAAGAAGGGCAAGTGAAAGACTCTTTTGCACACCTTTGCTAATATGCCCTCCAACATTTTATAGATAAAAATAGAGACACAACTGTAGCAGCCCTATTCTCACATAATTTATGTCCCAAGATATTCCATATTCAACATCTACTTCAGCCGTTGTATGCTGCATTTATTGACTCTGTATTTGTTCTGCAAAAAGTTTTGGCCTCTATTGACAAAAAATTCAAAAGTGTTAATTTAGGTTACAGGAAGAGGTCAAAGTGCAGTGACAGAACACATACATTGTATGCAGAAGCTCCCAAATTCCGTATCTGGCACCTCCTGAGAGGCCTGGAAAAACTCCTGCCTGGAACCTTAGAGAGCTGCTGCCAGTCAGTGCTGACAACACTGAGCTAAATAGGTCAACAGTTTGATTCAACGTAAGATTGCTTCCTTTATTCCTGTACTCTTCATTGTCCTACCAAATATTCTCAACAATTCAAAATGCACCACAGCTGCTGCAGTGTGACACTTGGAAGTGGTATTTTGTATGGTGCCTTGGTGCATTCACATGCGTTTATACAGATGTGCATCAAAGACTACCACCTGCCATTTACATCCCAGACCTGGCAAGATGTGCCCAGGCAGTCTTCCATCCAATCGCCAGTCCCCATCCTGCCAAGCATGCCCTGTGATTAAAGCACTGGGGTGGCAGTGTCCATGCCATCATGCTCTGCCATACTTATCTTCATTTCAGTGGGGCGTGCAATGGGGTCAGAGGGTCCTGTACCAAGCAGCACCTGCTAAGGCTGCACACAGTGGCATGAGATTAAACCGCCCTGTATAGCCACTCTGATCACCCCCATCAACAGAGCTGTGATTTTCCATGAAACTAGGGACGTGCTTTTGAAGAAGTGAATGCTCGCATGATGCCGGTTTAATGTTTAAGCACCAATCTGTGAACTGGCCTCATGTCTATTGTTTTGCATTATCTGTCTTTCTTGTACACCAACATCAAAGGAGCCAAAGGGAGCTTTGCTCTTTAAAACAAGGTTGTTAAATTTGGATGATGCTGGGAAGAATTGCTCCCTGACAAAATCCTTTAAGGCAAGAGCAACTGTGGAGTGATGGTGGCCAAGCCTACCTATTGATACCATCATTCCTTCCTTCACACTAATTACTGTGAAATCTCATCCAGCAGTTGCATGCATATTTCATAGCATCAGGGCCCTTTCAAGCAGGTGCTAGCGTGTGTACGTTGACACTGGCTACAACTGTAAATTATTAACTCTACCAACAAAACTTCTGTGGAATAAATTCATGTTGTTGATGTTCTTGATTTGTTTGGGGGGGTTCCCCCCTTCCACTAAAGGAAGGCTCTGCTGGTGCGTTTCTCTCTCATTAGTAATCTGCCTGGGTCTCCTGCAGCGCTGTGCTACCGGCGAGGATCACTGCTCTGCTTGAGACGAAGCCTCAAGGGAGGATTTGGTTGCTTTACGTCACTCAGCAAGAGCTTCAGACCAAACGGCATCCGATGCCACCACTGACTTTTCAAGTGCCAAAATGCTCTCTCCGATGTCACGTCTAATTTCATAGCTAATTGTGCCTTTTTGGTATAACAAGGACAGCATAAATATCTTGAGGTGCTGATCAGCTTTTCTTCTTCCGTTTCTTTACCAAATGCTATTTTTAATATTAATAATGCTGTTTGGATACACAAGGTTTCCATTAATCTCTAATGCCTGCTCAGCGTCTTCTGCTTTATGTTTAAGAGTGGGAGTAGGAGGGGGAAGATTTACAGCAATAAAGGTCTGGACTCTAAACTCAGCTGCTCTACAAATTAATCTCTTTATTCTCAGTGCCTAGTTCATTAACAAGCAACAACAGGGTGAGTGATGCATTCATTGTTCTCCATGTATGCACACAAGCTTGCTGTTGCCAACCTGTCACAGTTGCTAACTTGTTTGTAAAACACCTGGAAGAAAATGAAAGACCCACACAGGATCTTTATAGGAATCTTCTTGACTGGGTTGAGGGCAAAAGAGTATCACTTGCTTTGATTCCATTTTGTGGATCTCTTGAATCACGGGTTACCAGCATGAGGTATGGGTTTGCCATGGCCTCTTTCCTCCCACACTGCTCCAGTTAACAACTGCATCTGAGAACCATATGGGAAAGTCCAATGATGTGATATTGCTCCCTTCCTTCTGAGTGGGAGTGGTCAGGAAAGGGGAGTGGTCAATCAAAAATTACATGATTGGCTCCGGCATTGATAGACATTAGAATAAGCTGCAGGGAAACACCTCCCATGCTGACAAGAACACATGAATTACATCTAAGTCTGTCTGTCTTCATTCAATGTTTATGCCACCTTTCAACCCAGCTGTTTCAAAAGGAGGCTTGTAAAGCCACCCCCCTCACCACATTTGATATAAATCATATAAGATTAAAAATAAACACCTTTCTAAAATTAGGAGGAGAGGCAGTACTGAGAGACAATGAATTCTTTTTCTAACGTTATACAAGTTCTAGCTTGTTTCATAGCTCCAGTCATTTACAGGTCATCGTGTGTTTGATGGGGAACTCCAACTCCAATCTCCTCTTCATACCAAAGATAACAATCCTGCTACTGTTTACATGATCACTTGTCCAGAGATAAGAGAGAGGGAGTAAAGAGAGCTCCTGGTTTTATCAGGGGCTCTCTCTTTCAACTCAGTCTCCACTTTCACAAACAAATTAGACATTTACAGAGTAATTCATCTAGGTGAAGGGAATGTATAACTCAGCCCTCACTTTCAAGAACTGTTGTTAGGTTCAGTTCTACTAGTTACTAAGCCCAGATCAGTTACTCTCCCTTTTTTATTTATTTATTTATTTATTTATTAAAACATTTTTATGCCGCCCCATTCGCCGAAGCCTCGGGGCGGCTTACAACACTAGATAAAACAATAAGTTAAAATATCCATATAAAATAATCATAATTTAAAACACACATTATAAAATAAGCCGCCCTGGCCAGATAAAATTCAATTGTGTTAGCATTTAAAATGTTGCTTAAATAAAAAGGTCTTTGCCTGGCGCCGAGAAACAAATAACGTTTGTTTCACTAAGGCTGCAATCCTAAACATGATTACTTGTAAACAAGTTCAGTTTAATTCAGTGGTAGCTAATTTCTTTTTGGTGTCTATTTCTCAAAAATGGAAAGCATCCTTCATCAGGATATCTGAAATTCATAGTTCATATAGCATATGTCTTTCCTGAGGCTTCCAGATTCTTGAAATAGGAAGCCTTTTGACATACCAAGCCTACCAGAGATAACAAAGCCATTTCTTTAAAAAAAAAAAATTGTCTAGCCCCATCTCCTAGCCCAAAAGGCATTCAGAGAATTTTCTCTGGCCTATCTCTTAGACCCCCAAAAGTAAAAAAAGATCTTTCTGTTTACTGTCCATTTCCTGGATTGATGAAACATATTGGCCATGACTACTGGTGCAAACACATGGACCAAGAGTCTTTACTCCTTTGCTCCCACCTCCTCTCTCCTCCAACAACCATCCAAAGCTGCATGTGCTGAATATCCCCTTTATTTTTAGTTTATCACTAAGAAATGTGCAACTTAGTAAGCTTAAATGTTCATTTTACTTTCAAATTCCTACCTGCTTTCCCTTTTTGTCCTATTCTATTTCTCGAATCAACATCTTTCAATTCGGATCTGAGAGTTTTTGATGACCTCGAAAGATTTCTCTTTTCCACTCACCTAGCATCTTAGGTTCACCTTGCCTATCGTGCCTAAGGGAAAATAAGAAGAAAGCAAGCCACCTTGCCGATGGTGATGAAGTTTTTTAGATGGCTGCAACCTCTCCCAGGCAAATAAATTATTTTGGATCCCAGTACTTTGCCTCCTGGCCAATGTCTGAGCCACAGATGAGGTTGTGCCAGGCTCATCAGGTCGTAGCAGACACAACTGGTCTGTCTCACAAAGCAGTTGCGGCATGACATAATCATGATAAGCAATACGGGGCTTCTTTGGGTGAGCAACTTTTTAAAGCTAGTTTTAGTTCTCATTTGTCAGGAACCAGCAGTATGTCCAGGTCTTAATTACCACACAGGGGCTCACGCTTGCCTTGTCATGCTTCCAGCTACCCAAGAAGACTTGCTCTTTCGTCCTTAGTTGAGACAGACAAGCTGTCATCAGCAATGACCTACCAAGCAGTGGAGGGGGGGGGCGCTATTCTACCACTTCTGAAGGGCTACGTAAAAGGAAGGGCAAACTTGGACATACTGCTGGTAAAATCAATGGCTGAGCTGTGTGAAAAGGGCACAAGTCAATCAACTGCATGATAGTCTCCATTGATTATTGTCATCACCAGATCCTTTTGCATCACATTTCAAAATGCCAAACTGCACCAATGGTTCTGCTGTAGCTTAATACACATCTTTGTGCAGCACACTATGACTGTTTGTGGGACATCCAAACAAATTTACACTGTGTTACACACAATACATGGAAATTTTATTAGTATTTGATCATTTATTAGTATTTGATAATTTTATTAGTATTTGATAATTAGTATTTGATAATTTGATTTTATTAGTATTTGCTGAAAGTTTTCTTTCAAAATTACTAACAACCGTTTTGAACAACTATTTTCAACAAGAGTTAGACAAGGTTTTCATTATTTTGAATAATGAATAGCTGTTTTGAATAATGTTTTAGGGTGACACATACGCACTAAGAGAATAATGAATAGACCTTCCTTACACTAATCTTTGCAGTGACTGTTCCGAATGACCTTCAACACTATAAAATCATGCCAGACACTAACTGGGATATGTAGAGATGCTTCTTAATTTACATCTAGTGGTTATGCTGACTGTGATAAATGGGAGTAGAACTCCTAAACATCTGGACTGCACCAGCTTGGACAAAGCTTTTCTAGACTTGATGGAATTCTACTTTTTCAAGCCACTTTTTCAATTACCGCTTTTTCATGCTGCCCTTCTAGAAGAGTCTCAGTCCAGCATTCTAACCATTGCAACATACTGTTGATGCACCTGTCTTTTTCATACTGGCCAGGTACACTCGTGTCCCATCCCCCAACTCCTTTCCTCCAGGTGTCCCAGTGTATGGTCATACTTAGATCTTCTGATGGACCAAGGGCTCAGGGCTGCTGTGGCCACCCAACCTGGTACTTCTCCATCAAGCACAGGGTCCAACATAACTACCCGCACCATCTGTTAAGATTCTGGAGTAAACTATTACTTTTGGGAAGGGAGCTCAAACCTGGCAGGGCTTGGACTGTTCACTGCTGGAACTAGAATGGTCTTGCACCAAGCAGAGAAAGCAAGCAAGTGGAATGAGAATAAATTTAAGCCACTAGGACATCTAAGCATGGTTTGCAGCAGAAGCAGAGAAACACAGGAAGCCACCTGACACTGTGTCAGATCCTTGGCCCATCTAGCCACATACTGTCAACACTGACTGGTAACAGCTCTCCAGTTTTTTCAGCTCTGCCTGTAGGTGCTGTGTGCTGAACCTAGACTCTTCAGTGTGCAAAGCAGGTGGTTACCTGTGGGTTATAGCCCTTCCCAGTACAGGCAGCTTGCTCAAGTTGTAAGGATGAGGGAAATGTGTCAGAATGCAAAGCTCGGACATTAATGTTCTATGTTAACAAGGTTCTTGCACTAGGATTTCTACATCCAGTATATCTGTAATTGCCACTTATGACTCGGGAAAAGATGCACACAATGGCCTTACTGCCCTTAAACAGCATCCCAAAGCCTCCCCATGGGCTACTGCTTCTTTTGGGAATGCACTGTCAAGAATTCACTAGTTGAGTAAAAGAAAAGAACATTCTTTTGGCCAGAAGGGTGTGGCAGGAATGCAGCTCAGATGATCATGGTTGATAAATGTTGGGTGAGTCACCTTAATTAAGAACTCTGTTTGATGACCTGGAAAGGGAAACATTCTTACTGTTTCAAAATGCTGATCACTTCATTTGAGGCAATGTTTTAAGGCTACACCCTCCATTTCTTTTGCTATACCATAAAAATGCTAAAATTCTATTAGAAAAAGAAGCTAACGTGGAAAATTCTGCCTTTCCTGAGTTTGGGGTCAGAATGAGTATCTGAGGGCAACTTTGTCTATGATGCCAGAGTATAACTGTACATGCTCCTTTATTTGTATTTCAAATGTCAAAATTTGCTGCTTTTCGACAAGTGGAAAGTCAAATGGCGTCTAATTTCAACATTAAATAAAAGACATTGAACAAATGTGACATTACACAGAAGCTGAAGACAGGATGACACTTCTGGGATCATTGGATCAGATCCAAACTAAAATTGAGACAGGGTTCATTTAGAGTAAAGCACTGCTCCTCAACTGGAGGGCTGGGACCCACGGATAGGTCGTGATCTGCCTTCAGGGGGAAAGAAACAAGGTCTCCAAGTAAACAGAGGGAAAAGTGTTTATTGAGCTTGATGCTTTTCAAGCAGAAGTCTTCCTCAGGGCTATTCCTGAACAATTTCAATCTGGTCTGCGCACATTGTTGCAAATTAATTTTGCCTTGTGAGATACCAGCTGGAAATTGGTGGTTGAAGAGCCTTCTTGAGGAAGAAAGTTGTGACCCAACTGAAGACATTCTAGTGCACCTAAAGGCCTTCTTCCTTCCCTCCCACCCTGTGGTCATTGCCTTCCTGCCCCTGAAGCACATCCACATTTCCTTTAAAAGAAAAAGAAATACAAAGTAGAGAGCAGAGAAGAGTAAGGGAATGCAGGTATACCTACACTAGAAATGTACACCAGCTCTATGCTGGTTTAACAGTTACGGTTTTGCCCCACAACACTGGGAATTATACTTTAGTCAGGCAGCAGGTTGGGGTGTGCAAAACTGCAAAACTTAAGTTAACCAAAGTTTTCAAAATTCCATCCCAAAGCTCATTTCAAATCATAAGAAAAGCTGTGCTGAATGAAACCAGTGGTCCATCCAGTCCAACACTCTATTCACATGGTGGCAAGCCAGCTACCCCCAGGACCCCTCAAGCAGGATCTCAAATAATAGAGTAGCACATAACCAACAAGGCTAGGAACCATGGATGGGCTTCTCCTCCATAAATTTATCCTATCCTCTTCTCTTTTAAATTGGTGGCCATCACTACTTCTAGTGGCAGTGAATCCCATAGTTTAACTATGCACTGTATGAAAAAGTACTTTTACTTCCTTCTCCCACCAACCAGCTTGAGTACCTATCAGTTTGTGAGCTTTTTTTTTACATGAAAATCTATGCATATTTTTCCTAATATTGGCATTTATTATGCATATCTTTGAAATGTACATAATCTCCTATTGATTGAAATTGGTTTGTATATATTTTTCAGAAGTAGATTTTTTTCAGGTGCGTTATT
Source organism: Varanus komodoensis (assembly GCF_004798865.1). Taxonomy (NCBI): domain Eukaryota; kingdom Metazoa; phylum Chordata; class Lepidosauria; order Squamata; family Varanidae; genus Varanus; species Varanus komodoensis. Next base: position 4,708,532 of record NW_025335922.1, read on the forward strand.
CAAAGGCATATGGAAAATGTTTGTCAACCAGATGTTTGTTTCTCCTGCAAATCATACTTCAAATGCAGAAAGGCATAGAGTTCAACCACAGATTGTGTCCAAGTCTGTGTTTGGTCCAGAAGGTGTAAGGTGGGTAAATCCTGATCAAAAACAAACTGCAATAAATTTCTCATACATTTCTAGTAGCATTAAAATTTTTCAAGTACTTTGTCACTGGCAATGAAGGAGAAACCTTCTTGGTGGCATAGAATTTAGAATGTTCTCCCTCTGAAGTCAATCTGGTGCCAATGCAGCCATCTTTTCAGTCTGAGGTTATGAGCTGCCTCCACTCCAGGGCTTTTGATAGCATAAAGAGGGACTTTCAGATCCATTATCTTGTTGGGTCACAAAACTGTATTGCATTTTATCTATCTAAATTATTTTAAAATTATGTATGCTAAATTTTATGTTATGTTTTTCTCATGTTGTATGTTGGGATTTCTGTTTGTATGAACCACCCAGACAGGTTTGGCTATTGGGTTCTATAGAAATGAAAAAAATATATATAGCTGCTGTTCCCCAGGTTATTTAGAAGGACAGAATGACCGTTAAACAAGCATGTTTGTAGTGTAAATGTGCTCTGAAAAATAAGGCAAGGAGGAGGAAAAAATGGACAGGATGGATCACACCTGAATTGTAAACACATGTTTCACATGTAGAAAGTCCCTGGCTCAATCTGTGGCATCTCCAGTGAAAAACATTGGGTAGCAAATACAGAGAAGATTTCTTTCTGCCTGTATTCCTAAAGGACCACTGCCCATTGTGAGTAGACCATACTGAGCTTGATGGACAAATAGTTAGGCATGGTATAAGGAAGCGTCCTGTGCCTCTGTAATCTAACAGAAGGAAAAAGATTGCCAGATCCCTTTAAAAATGAAAACTGGGACCCATTGTTTCAGATCATCATCAAAAGTGGGTCCCAAGTCAGAATTAGTTGAAAACTATACAACTAAACTATCCCCCAGAACAGTTGTATTTGACTTGTGCTTGAAAATTCACCAGAGAAGAAAATTCTATGACAATTTAAAGCAATGTACCCTGAGGACTACTCAGAGATTCATGTCCAAACCTGGCAATGACAGAGGAGAATACATAGATGAAAGCCCTCTAGACAGAAAATCAACATCACTGAAAGAAGAAAATATTATTTGGTCTGGGATATATGTAAGAACAGAAAACGACAACTGACACAAAAAGGTTATGAAAGGAGAGATCCTAATTCTGGAGGGTGGGGCTGAAATATTCTAAAAATCATTAGAAGCATTTCCTCCCATCAGAAAGCTTTTCAGCACTGAGGCTGAGATTAAAAATTATATCCATGTGCCATCTACATAAAATAGTTGTTTTCAAATTGGAAAAAAATGGATCAGTCTATTTCTGGTCCATGTCAGTTCTGCATGTATTTAGTGACACATCCATTCAGTTGCTACATCAGTCTTCAAAGCAAGGAAAATTCACATTCCTTTTCGCATGGAATTTCCTTCTAAGATACTCATTTTTGCACACAGTTTCCCCAACACAACCTCTTGTATATATCTCTTGAACCATGAGCTGCATAGGAAACATATCATAATTGCATTTTGATCCACATATTAGTCCAGAAAGTATGCATCAGGTTGGTTCACTTAAAAATGGAGACCAAATCAAATTCTCCTCCAACCCTACCCTGTACACAATATGAAAAATACAGTCTCTCAATACCAGCTTTTACTTAACTCTCAAGAGCAACTGGCACCGTATGGCACAAATACAAGCATAAGCACACAGCAAGATGCTAACTTTGTTGGGTATTGGTCCAACAGAAAGAAAGGGCATGCCGGTCCATATATAGATCTTTCTGTTATTTACCTTGCCAAAGAAAAGATACTGGTGTTGCCTTATAGTAACTGTCACCAAATGGCAGGACACTAATTTCTGGTTCAGCTAATAAAGGACATTTCCCAATGAGTATATTCTGACTAGGAAAGAATTTTAGTTATTTCAGGGATACAAAGATCCTTTATCTCATAGTCCAAGTGATAACAACATCAATGAAGGAAGAAACTAGCAGGAGAAAATAATCAGAGAAAGCCATGATGGTTTGGAGAAGCAACACTCATTCTAATAGTTATTGGATTTTTTTCACACTAACCCTGTGACATACTGCAGTAGCTTTCAGACACTGCAGAATTATAGGGTAGGAAGACCATGATAATTGTTCCTTTTCTATTTCTGAATCTTTTAAAAAGCGAACACTGCAGATTAATTGTGACAGCTGAGAATGCCGCACAACCATATGCAAAGAGCTACTTTGGGGGAATGGATTGAGGGCACTGACACACACTGCTCAGAGTCGCAGGAAGACCTTCACTCAGCATATTTCTGGGCTGTATGTTTGTTTTCCACATTAAAATGACTGCTGGTGCCTTCCAGGGTTCTGTAAAACCTTTACATTGAAGTGGAACCCAGCTTTTGCCAGTTTCTATTTGTCTTGCCTAATCTCTATGGGCCTGAACCAATAGTAATGACTATGCTGCTTTGAAATAGGATTATATCTTCTCTCCCATCAGCAAGAATGGAAATATTATGTAGTTTGATGTTAGTGCAGTTAAGTCTGATAAATTTTAAAAGCCAGCAACGTTTTTTAAAAACTTGAAGTTTTTGTCCTAAAGAAAGACAGCTTGAAAAAATGCATTAGATACACCTAATCTAACACCCTCTCTTCATTTATATGTATTTTTAAAAGGTGGATAGGACAGCTTTCAGCTGCAGCCAGTCAAACTGCTGTTTCCCACAGTATCAGATAAACACCTTAACAGCTTTGCTGTATAAATACTTGCTATGTGATGGATTGCAAATCAAAGTATTCCAGAGGGATCCAAGTTTTCCAGATTGTTTAACTGGATTAGTAGCATAATTAGCGGGCATTGCTGTACAAGTAGGTATCTTTAAAAAATGGCTGCCTTCGTCTGTACAGCTGGTACAGCTGGATAAGTGCCCACACTTTTCCAAGCAAACGCAATCTCACATGGGGTACGCAGAGGTAGGGAAAGTGTCATGCCAAGGGCACTAACTGGCGTGCCTGACCAGGGTAACACATCAGTTTAGCAGCTCCGGTTGTGCTCTTGGGAATTCTGCTTTGAGTTTTTGCAAGTACGTCCTATGGGACTACAAAACCTGAAAAACAAATTCAACCATGACAGGAGTTCAAAGAGAAAAAAACAAATGCATGTGTTGCTCTTTCTCTTAAAAGATATACGTATACAAAAATATTTAGAGATAATAGGTCAGTTATTAGGCTTTGAATTGTATGTGTTTAGATTTTTATATACTGCCCCATTTTCATAGATTCAGGACAGTTTACAAGAATTTAAAAACAACAATGATTAAAATCACGCCATACAGACGGTTCTTCCATCTGTGCAGTGACCAAACCCAGAGATGCTTGGTTTTGGCAAGACTGCCAGCAGTCTATGTTCCCACCATATAGGGACTCAACACACATCCTCTGTTCTTTATCACTGATCCAAAGCACCACCCAAAATAACTTGGGTCCTCCAACATCTCAGAGGTTCTATCACTCTGTTGCCTCCACCATTTTTGGCCTTCTATAAAAGCACCCATTTAGCACAAAGAAAATCACCCTCAGATTCTGGCAGAGGAAAAACATGAAAATTAAGCAAATCTAAATTTTTCCGGTGTTTAAAATGTATTTGAAGAAAGAGAAGCTGAGTACTGCAAAATTGGGTGCAAGGGAATGGAGACAATGCCTTTTAAAAATAAAAAAATAATGTAACATCTTAAGAAAATGATGGAGACATTTGGTATTGGAGACTGGAAAGATGTTCTAGGTAGGCAGTTTAAAAACTGGCTTAAGAAGCATGAATGTAAGGACTGGACAACCAGCTTCCTAGTGGTATAGGAACTGGGGCAAATGAAATTACTATGTACAAAGTTGTCAGCTTCTTGGCTTAAGTAAAGTCATTGTCACAAAACAAAACAAAACAAGAGCAAATGCATCATATAAATCTAAATAGCCAGAAACACACCTGAGGGTGCTACAAAGTAGTTCTGTACAGCAGATCCCAGAGAAACTGCCCTCTTTTCCTTTAATTTTATTTTTATTTTAAGATATATATTCAATGCAATCACATTATCAATATCCACCATAATACTATTAATATAGTCATTAAATGGTCTGTCTTTTCCTATTGGCACAGGGCAATGGGTGGTGGTTTCTTTTCCGTTTGGCACAGTTCATGAACACGCTTGCGGCAACCACTTCCACCCATTGCCCACCAGCTATTAAATTGCATCTGTATGGCAACCATCCCAACTGTTAGCATGGAAACATAATATTAGGGCATAATTGTTGATGGCAGCTTTCAAACACATCCACAGGAGTTTGGTGGCCCAATTTATTCATTACCTTTAATGAGAAGTCAAATTACAAGCCCCTTAAAATGATTTTGGAAACTGTTCTCATGTGATAGCCCTAAAACAACCTACGTAGGAGTTGAAAACGATACATCCAAGTTCACGTACAATTATGTGCAAGTTAACATTTAAAAAACAGCTTTGGCAGGCTGAAATTTTGAAGAGAAAGTGACCTGGCTGGGCTGTCTGGTTATCTGAGCCCAGGTATGGTTACCAAGAATGAATTGTTTTGCCCTTAAAACGATGCTGCACACCCAGGGTTTGGTCTAGGGTTTGTTCAACCAATGGCGGGCTCGATACTGCTCAAGCCATTCCTCCAGTGGAGGCTGCACAGCTAGAGTTGGATAGGGGCACCTAGCTAAATGCCCTGGGTGAGTCTCCTTTCACTGGGTTCCCCCAAAAAGAGGGAGCAGCGGAAGCAGCAGAGGAAGAAGAGGCAAGAGGAGATGAAGTTGGAGCGAAGCAGCTTATACCTGCAGCTGCACAATGTGCACTGCTGAGCTCAGGTCCACCTGCAGAAGAGCCACCCCAACTCAGGTTAGCAATAAGCAGAAAGCCAGCCATGTGCAGCTTGCCTGGGACCTGGTGACTGACTGCCACAGGAACTGCAGGAGAGCACACCTTTGGGCTATCCCAAAGGCTATCCCAGGAAGGAGAACCGGTGCCATCACGGTCTGGCCCAGCAGAAATATTTAAAGCGGCACCCATGCCTCATGAGAGTCTGTGCACCAAGGCATGCCTGCCGCAATTAATGGACAAATTGGGTCTATTTGGAAGGCCATCAGGATGATGGCACAGATGTTGCCAGCTGCTGGGCAAATGCATTTGCCATCTTCCCACTTCCAACCATTTCACTATAGAGCCCCCAGGTCATCACTTCCCCCTCCTCCTCTGCAACAGGAATCTGCTTTGATTGCATGACTGGCAGGATGGCCCGTCCCAGTTAGAACACAGTATGCATCACATCAACCTGTGTTTCTAACTCAGGCTATCCCTGGGCCCTTGGGGGCACCCAAAGGTTGATGCAACCTGACAAAATAGCTTTGGGTGTCTCTGTTGAGCGTAAGGAATCAGACCCACCAATTCCAAGGCACACCAGGAACACAAGGAACAGCCATGCTCCTCCATGCAGTCTGGCAAGGAAAAAGAGTGCGAGGGAAGGCAAACAGAAGGCACCGCTGCCTTTGGTAAGAACAGGCATAAGCAGCAAACACAACAACTTCAGCTACATTCCAAGCATGTCTGGACCTTTCATTCCTGCTGGAAGGACTCTGAATTTAGGAGATGGTTCTTGCCACGTCCACCTTGTGAACCTGCTCTGGGGGATGCAATTCCTCCCCTAACCTTCCCATATATTTCAAGGAGTGATTGCCCCAAAAAGGGTTAGGCACTTACGGAATCCTCCAAGTGCTGCCGCCAGCCTAGAGCTCTATCCAGGGAAGAACATACTGGTGCACGCATCATCTCTTCTCCCTTCTATTGGTCCACTTGCCGCACCCACAGTATGAGAGGACCAAGCAGGCCTCGCACTTCCACGTGGTTATATCCCTTTCCCCGGAGATGCTTCTGGCACTGTGCTTAGAGGCCTCAAATCAGTCCCTGTGTGGTAGCAGTGGAGAGTAACCTTAAGCACTCCAAAACTCCTCTTACATATAATACAGCAGGGGTGGCTAGAAAGTAATTCAAGATCTATTGATAGATGTCTGGGTAATGTGCAGTGGATCAACAAGGGTTTCTGACTCCCACTGGTTCAACAAGAACAAAAGTGAAACGGCTCATATGTTGGATGCTAATGGGTGGGAGGAGTTGCAGAGGCCATTTTTGTCTTCCCATCCTCTCGATCTGCATTTTCTACTAGAGAGTTTTTTCATCTATCTACCTGAAGTATCTTGGAGGGCAAGGAAAGCAGGCTAGAGTAGTTCCAGGAAAGCTCATCTCCTGGCGTCTCTAGTCTCCTTTCCTCTCTGCCCCCCAGGTTCCAGTCCCCATCTGGCCAGGAAGTCTATTGGGTGACTTTGAGTCAGTCACAGATTCTCAGCCTTCACAGCGTTGTAGTAAGGATAAAATGGAGAGTGTAGAAAGATTATTCAAGCCACCTTGGGTTCCTTGCAGAAGAGAAAACAGGATGCAGATGGAACGAACAAATGAGCAAATGAACGAACGAGCAAACAAACATCTTGCACTGGCACTTCAACAAAATGTTTAAGAAAACATTGCAGAAAAAGTGAGAAATGGCAGTGTCCTCTCAGGAATGTTTTGAAAATAATACACTACCCAGCAATGCTTGAACAATACATACAATAACAAACACATCCTGGCAGAGGCAGGAAGGCGGCTTTTTAGGTGCAGCAGCGCAAACTCCTTCCAGAATCCGTGTGACCCAACCTCTCCTTCCACTATAATCTGGTGAAGCTGCCCTTTGTTCAGCACAAAAATGGAAAGGAAACAAATACCCTGGGGAAAATGAATCTGTCAATCTTAGCATATTTTCAAAAACTCCGATCCCATGAATAAAAAGGTAGAACAAGGAATCAAGGTTTTTCCAACCTTGAGAATCACATCAAAATCTTGAAATAAGATAGGCAACTCAGCCAAAATCCATATACAATGGGTGATTTGGTGGGGAAAGGTCTGAAAGGGGATTATGTGCTTTTAAAGGGCAACCTGTGATGTCGTTCAGCAAACACTGCCCACCCAACATCGACTGCAGCCTCCCAGTATCTAAATCTTAACCACCAGCACCAACTGGTTTATAAAGCCCCAGAAAGAAAAGTAAGATGGGGGAAGATTTGTCAAGCCTCTTGTAGACTCCCATGGCCGTATCTGACTCTGGGGCAGGTGCAGTCCTGCTTTAAAGCATTATTTATGCAATCATAGAGGTACTGCCAAATTAAGAATGGTTTGTGGCAGAGGCCCTTATGGTACTCAGATGCTTTGAAAAGACAGAATAGCAGGAACACGGAAAATAATGGCATATGCTTATTTTGCAAAAGCACCATACTGCATTGCACCGTCCTGTTTTTCATAAGAGTAATTTTGGGCAGGATCTCAGCATGACAACACTTCAGTCTTTTCTTTTTCCATTTCATGTTGCTCTCTGGTGCTTTCCTCCATCTCCTTACAACAAAGGAACTGTTTGTACACTGAATTATTAATCCCAATATCATTGACCCTTGCAAAGCTCTCAAAGTCCCCCCGTGCTTCCATATCTTGTTGATGCAGCTTGGAAAGCTTTCCTAGAATCCCTCACCGATTATATATCACCAGAAAAGTATATTATTACTGTAAACCAGCTGTAGGTAACTGGAGGGCCAAAATGTTTGGAGGACCAGAATTCCATGAACTCTACCCAATATAGCCAGTCCAACATATCTGGAGGGCTTCAAGTTGCCCATCCTGGCTGGAAAATAAATTGCAACTAGTCTTCCCAGTCTATTTATTAATAGCACATCATCAAGTCTACCATGATAGCTCCAAAAATGTGTTTTGGGAGTTTTTTCTTTGCCACAAAAATGCATTCACAAATCTAAGTAATCCCGCTTACCATTAATGTCTTTTGAAAGGAGAATGTATTGAATGTTTTAAAAACAAAAGGCAACAACTTCATATTGTGTGTGCTATCATCAAAGATAGGAAATGCCTAGACTCTCCAAACATTAGAGTAACTCTTTTGTTGTCTGATGCCCACTGATTTTTTTCTTTCCTGAAACATAATCCTAAATAAACTTTTACTTTGAATGGTAAGTTTTGGACTGGTGAACTAGCAAACTCTGAAATCTGCTTCTCATGAGGAGCATTATTTATCTTAATTATAATTCTATCATACTTTTCACCTTTCTTCCTCTTGCAAGGAACCAAAGGCAACTTACATGCTTTGATGGCTCTCCATTTTATTCTCACAACAACAACCCTGTGAGGTGTGTCAGGCTGAGTCGGTGCCTGGCCCAAAGTCAGCCAGTGAGCTTTAGGCTGGGTAGGAACAAGAGCCCAGATCTCCTGACTGCCAGTCCAACTACCCCACGCTGACTCTCAAAGCTGCACTTTCATGCTCCCACACTGTGAGAGAGAAGGGACTGAGGGAAAGCCCCTGGTCAGAAGGGATTCTGGTGTTTTATCAGTGCCCCAAAGGTCTTTAAGCTGAAATGTTCCTCAATGAGGAGGTGATGGGAGCGGCACTGATGTGTTAACAATTTCCTCTTGGACATCTGAAAAAAGGTTTTCAATTTCTTCTTCTGTTGTTGGAGTATAGACTTAAATTATGGTTAAGCTGATTGTTCTTCCAAAAGAAAAAAAATCTGATTTATATTATTTGGTTGGACTTTACATTACCATCCCTTACTGAACTATACCATGCTATGCCTTGTCTCAATATTACAGCCACTCCTTTTCTTCTGTCTGCGTTATTTCTAGAATAAAACATTTTGTGTCTGCCTGACTGCAAATGCCCCATTCCAAGCCCCTTTAGTTCGCTCACACCACACACTGCAATGTTTAGCCATTCCATTTCTTGCTTTACACTTTCTGGCTTGCCTTGATTCATATTTCTCATGCCTTGGTGCATGTCAGCCACAAGACGTACACCACTTCCTTTCTCTTTGCTCAGTTCCTTCACACTTCTCTAGTTCGTACCTGTCCTTTGCTCTTCCCCAGCAGCCGATTGATTGTTTTCTGACCTGGGAGTCTAGTCTTCTCTTGTTTCTTTTTGTATTGTTCCATCAAAGGGTTTTCAAGGTAGTGGTTCCCCATTCCCCATTGTAAGTGGCTCCCCATTGCCTTCTCCTGTGCAGTGATGACCGGAGGATCACTGCCATTGTCTCCAAAAGATCCTCCACCAGTGTTGCTTTTGACTACCACTGCTGCTCAGTAGCAGCCCTTCAGGAATTTCTCTGCCCCTCATCATCATCGTTATCCATTCCTTCGACTGGAGTCAGCATTGCCCATGAAGTCAGTGGACTCATCTTAGACTGCTTTAACCTTGGTCAAGCCCGCTAGGAGAGTAGTGAAACAGCCTGGCCTCTGGTGGCATTGCTCTTGGCTTCTTTGACACTCTTAAACCACCTCACCATGTTAAGGTGTGCACCCAAGACAGGTCAATACAGGTAGCTACATATAAGGTGTAACATGTTTGTATACCACCCAATTTCAAAGTTCCCTGGGCAATTCACAATTATATATAAGTGAAATATTCAAAGGGGATCTACACAAATTGCATCCAATACATCCAGAAGGAAAACAGAGGGAAAGGACAGAGGAAGGAAAGGAAAATGAAAACAGAACAGAGCTGTTATCTGAAAAACCATTTCGTTACATACTTGTACAATACACATATGATGCCTATTTTTGGAAGTGGTGGAAGGGCTTGGAGGCCCAGACAATGAGAACCAGTGGTTTTTTTTCCTCTCTGAAAGTCAGCGTAAACTTCACAGTTTACACAAACCTAAACTCCATGAGGCTGTGCCATGAGGCTTTCGCATACCTTGTAACACCATTTACCTAAAGAAGCAGTAGAAAAAGCAAAGAAATATGGCAAAAGCAGGGGCCATGCAGAGGCTATTAAATGGCTGGAAAGAAATGAAAGCAGTAGAGAATGTCCTGTGTAGCATATCAATAACGTTGTATCCAGCAGAAAGTTAAATTTTATAAAGGTAAAAATTTAGCTACAGATAGACAAAATTTCCTCCCCCACAATGATCCATGAAAAGCTGTCACCTTTAAGAATTAGAAGTATGGTAGAGGGTGGACAGGATGGTAAATGCCTTCCAGAAGATGCCCTGGAATTATTCCTTCATGAGTGCCCTCCGTGGTCTGGTACCTGTACATCTTTATAGTTTGCATGTATTTTACATAATTTATTAACATCTGTTTTCCTAAAGAGCACACCTCAGGATTTTCACACTCCAACAGAAAGAAAGAGAAACCTGAGTAAATGGTAAACCATTCAAAAGCCATTTTATTTCCTGACAGAGTTTCACACATTGTGACTGCTTAACAGATCCTGCTGTAAATTACTATCACTTGGGGATTTCACTGGCACAAGGTCATTTGCACTGGCAAGGAATGGAATGCACAGATGCAGAGGCTACAAGCAAATCAATAGGTAAGCAGGCCAGGGGACTTAAAACTCCATCAACAAAAATTAGACTTTTTTCTTTGGCAAAAAGCAACACTCAACCAACCTGTCTGGATTACAGAAGTGCCTCCAACTAACTGAAAAAAATGCACATTAATTTTTGGCCACCAGCTGACTGAAATTCACAAGCTTTGATCATGAGGTATAGTTACAACAAGCTTACATTATTCAAGAGATTCTTTTAAAAGCAAGATTTGCAAGCTACACAGGCAACCTATTTGGCAGGAGCCTAGCTTGTTGATGTGCTGCAGTGGACAAAATACTGGACTACGAGTAAGAGACCTGGGTTTAGGTCCTTGCTCAGTCATGGAACCTCCTGAGTGGCCGCGGGCTGGTCATTATCTCTGAGACTAAAGTATCCCGCAGGCATTTCTGCAACTAAAGTGGTCAAACTTGGGGCACATCATGAAAAGGCAAGACTCCCTGGAGAAGACAATCATGCTGGGGACAGTAAAAAGCAGAAGGAAAGGAAGCCCAAGAGATGGATCGACTCCATAAATTCAAATTCTTGAATTTAGAACAGCTAAGCAGGGATGTCATGGATAGGATATGCTGGAGTTTTCATTCCTAGGGTCACCATAAGTTGGAGATGACTTGATGGCATAGAACAACACCCATATTCAGACAACAAGTGGACAGACCATGTTCACCACCCTGGGTTTCATGGAGCCAGGGCAGCATAGGAATGTAAGGGGTCCTCAGAGCAAAGCACTGTGGGTCACCCTGGAGAGCACTTGTGCTGCCACTGTTTTATCACAGCAGCAGCAAATTCTGTTGAAAGCTTGAGCAAATATGACATTAAACTTTATATTTAACTGAAGCTTTCAACACTATTTACCTCTGTTCCAGCTGTGGTTCAGGCCTTGAAGCCACCTCACCCACTATTCAAACGATGGATCTCTTCCTTGGAACTTGGAACTGATGGGCTAAACCACATCTTTGGTTTTTGCTGCTGCTGCACTGGGAGATGGGAAAAGGAAAAGACAAGGCAGGAATGTGGAGAGGAGAAGGTTGAAGAGAAGGCCATGGTAAAGTGAGAAAAAATATATATGCAGGAGGGATATATTGCCTCAGGTAGCACAAGGTCTTGTATAGCCTTGATAGAACTAGGCTGAAAACTGGGGTTGGCACCTTTCCCCGATATTGCTCACTTGAACTTTATGTTTATATAAATAAATTTTGAATGAATTTAAAGAGGCCATTTAGCAGAGGAAAGGGAGAAGCTGGAAATCTGGTCATGGAAATTTAGAAAATGTAGCAATTGTAGCTTATGAATACTAAAATATGGATATCTGATTTAGAAACTTTAAGCTTTATTTTGGAACCTTCTTCCATAATTGCAGATTTAGCTTTGGGCTGGGACCATGACTCCATGTTAGAGGAGCTATCCTGCATGTTAAAGCCCCCAGATTTAATCTCCATGATAAAGCTAGAGAAATACCAGCCCAAAAACCCTGGATAGCGTCTGCTAGTCAGTGTCAGCCATAGTGGGCTAGATCAACCATTGGTGTGACTCAGCATAAAGCAGCTTCTTATGACTTGGGGCAAAGATTACTAGAAACCCACCAGGGAAATTCTTGACTTTCGTGCATTTGTGGCTAGAACCATATATTCTTCCTAGTAATTCTTCAGTAGCCTAGATATGGCTGGGCCACAATATCTCAGAACAGGTCTTTTACAGCTGAAATATTCAGTATAGCCTGGAGCATTTTTTGTTTCCTGCAAAGGAGGGATGTCAGAGAAATGCTGTGAATCCAACCTATGGATTCCAAAGCAGACCAGCTTTTTCCAAGTCATGTGGATTTTGCAGACTTTTTCTTCAGTCTGGGTGGTTAGAAGGAGTTGGGGCTAATTCACAGTAACACTAGTGCAGAAATGCATGCTACTAATACACCTTTATGCTAATTTACATTAACTAATGTACACTAGTGCATCGAGGCTAATACAAATTAGCACCATTGTGAATTAGCAGAAGCAGAATAAAAATGCTCATCTAAAAAATCGGATTCTATCAGTGAGCAGTTAATGGACTTAATGATGTCTGGTTATCTGACAAACAAAGGCAAATGTGTTTTAAACAATACCCAAGCAGCTCCATTTGAAGGCTACTTCCTCACTAAGCCATGAGGACCTTCTTCATACTTTGGCTTTTCTAGATGTTCTTAAGGTTGAATTAATCTGTTCTGCAAAAGAGAACTCCGCTGAAGCTAACTGGCCAATGGCCAGATTTGGTATAAGGCAGCTTCCTGGTTGCTCTTCTAGTATTTGTTTAATATTGCCTTGAGTCACAGGTAGTTTTCTCTGAGTTCTTTCTGGCAGTGTAAAGTCAGAATGAGCAGCAAGCAGCATATGCAGTCCCTACGACACCGTCCACACCATAACATTATAGGGGTTCATGACAACAAGCAGCAGTTAGTGACGGACAATATATGCCTCGCTCTCTTTGGGCCTCTTATGACATCACTCTGCAGCATGGGAGACCGTGCAGAATGTGTCCCATCTGCACTACTCCGGTAACCAGAAGCCCATGATGCAACCGTTTCCCATCTCAGTGCTGCAACTCCCAGGAAATAGGGCACTGTTAGCATGTGAAGAAGCCACATCCTATTGCAAAGCAGCCCAGATCTTTTGACACTTCTAAAGCAGTACATCAGTAGAAGTCCTTGGTGTTCCTCCTATCCTTAAAGAGCTATTGGCTCTTTAAAGATGAAGGGAGAGATTGAGAGAGTTACGTGTGTGGTTCTCACAGAGGAGATATGATTCATGATCTGCATGAGAACTGAGGAAACTATCAGTAACAGAGAAGTGAAAGAGTACTTCTTTGAAAAGAATGAGCCAATTTTCTCTCATTGTGAAACTCAAATAAAATCAATGACATACTAGTGTGACACGATATATGAATGTGACCTAGATATGTCTAGCTAATTTCAAATTGCAATTCTTTCCACTCATATTCCCTTAATATAACCATTTAATTCATATGAATATATATTATTTGGATTATAGTTTCCCTGTCCCAAACCTTCAAGTTTGGTTGGCTTCAAATTTTACCTTAAAAAAAAAAAGATAAGCCAATGACTCTGCCAAAGTAGGGGGAAATTATGTAAAGAAAGAAAGTTCAGAGTATAGCTTCAGGCATATTAGTTATTATTTTTTTTAAATCATCACAAAATGGATGACCGAATAGCATGTTGGCCACACATATTGCGCTAAGAAATTTTGAAGAAGGAAGCCATCCAAAATCCAGTTGGGCCATTTCCTCATTAGGACCAGCCAAACTGCCATAAAAGTGTATGCAAGCTACCAGGGGTGAAGTGCTGCTGTTGTTCTACTGCACTCCAGGTATCCTTCAGCATTGACCAGGCTGGCCAGGGCTGATGAGAGCTGCAGCTCACCGATGCCTGAAGCGCTACATGCCTGCTGTAGACGTGTATCTTGCAAGAGGTCCCCATCCAAGAAACACGTCCTCTTCCTGCACCGGCACCACCGTATCAGTAAAGAAACGATCAACAACAGAGTGAAGGCTTTCTACCACGTGCCCCAGGTCTTTTTAAGGTACTTTGCTGCTTCTTCAGATCAAGAAGTTTAGCCCCACGGGAACCAACTTTTTTTAAAGAACCAGGTGCAAATGGCACAGGGCTGATAGTCATACATGAGGGCAATATGACACACATCAGAGTTTGGGGTGGGGGGACAGAGACACAACTAATGACTGGGTTCCACCAGCACAACCCACACTTAAGTACTGAGTGCAGGTTCTTGTTGGAACATGGGTTGTTGTGTTGTCTGAACTCAGCCACAATGACAAGCTATGGTTTGTTAACCATGAGTAATCCATGAAGAGACGCCATTGTCTGTTGTTGTCAACTATGGGTTGTCTGTAGTCAGCCACGGTTTATTATTGCAGCTGGGCTGGGACAACACAACAACCCACAATTATTTATTTACTGTGGCTATGCTTTTTGTAATACAAATACAGATGTGCTCAGGTCCTCCAGGACATACCCTTACAAAGTAGCCTTATAAATACAAACAGAGATGACAGTGCTGACCATCCTATATAAGCAAAAACAAAAGCAGACAATGTACATTGCCGAGATAAAAAGTGTGACCTGTTTTTAGTCAGTATCAACCCATCATATTTAACCAGAAGAAACTGAATGCAGTACAATAATGTATGACATGCACATGGTGGGCATGTCGTGAGCGGAGCCAGCTGGTGCTGGAGGACAGACTAGATAGCCCCTTCTGACTCGCTCTGTTTCTATGTTTGGCTCAAAAAGGGGTTTAAAGTTTGAAGGCTACATAGTTGTCTATAAAATATGCTCAAGACACACAGCTGCATGACATTTCTGTGACATCAAATGGAAGGCAAGTTAAATTAAGACTGCTCCCCTCCCCACAAAAAAGGGGACGCTCTCTAAACATAAGTGGCCTTAAGGCTTACTCATATGATCCTCGGAGCCCTTGGCAGACACAGTTGCCAGTTACCTCACGCTGACTTTCATCGGCAATGCCGCAGGTGGAAGGAGCCATGTGAAACTAATTTCATCTTATGTAATACGTGTTTATACTGCACATTAAAAAAAAGTTATTTGGGCTGTGTACAGATTTATATTTTTTCAACAGAACTAAAACATAAAAGGTAACATAAGCATATATCAGAAACATTTTAAAACTGCAACAGAATGAAATCAAAGTAAAACTAGCAAGAAAGAAAACACTAGTGCCAGAGAACTACAGAGCACTAAAACATTTGTGGTTGCTTGTTTAGAACTAGAATGCCTGGGAAAATAAAATGAGTGTTCCCCAGCATAGTGGGATTGATAATGGGAAGAAATTTAATGAGAAGTGTGAGCTGTTCCCCGTGTCTCGCACAGCCATTGCCTGTAGCCACACACGGTTGTTAGGCTTAATTGCTGAGAGAAACCTGCAGGCCCCCAATGAAGATTGGAGAGCACCAGCTACCAGGTGCTGTGAATCCCGCTGAGCCAGTGCAGTATAGTGGTAGTTAAGAGTGTGGAAATGGGACTCAGGCGATCTGGGCGCCAGTCCCCACTCAGCCATGACGCCCACTGGGTGGTTTTGGGCCAGGCAGGCTCTCAGCCCAACCTACCTCACAAGGTGGTTGTTGTGGGGATAAGACTGAGAGCAGGGGAAGAATAATGTGAGCTGCTTTGAGTTTATTCTAAGAAAAAAGTGGAATATAAATCTAATAAATAATAAAATCCCTTCAGATAAGGATGTTTACACATGCTATTTGTTTGCTTTTGCAGAAATTAATCGGGATAGTTTTTTTTACCCTCCTCCCTTTGTGCAACCTCTGAAACAGACAGAGGAACTGTATAAAATCCAGGGCAGGGGACATTTTTCCTTGGTTTTCCACTTGGATCCTGACCAATGCAAGGTGTCCAAGTGCCTTGGGCGCAACATGCGTCACACCAGGAAGCCTGGTGGCAAAAGGGACTTCTGCACTAACCTATTTATTTATTTATTCCATTTCTATGACGCCCCATCACCTAAAGGTTCTCTGGGTGGGTTACAAATGCTAAAACAGCATAAAAGCATACATAGAAAACAGCAAAATGATTGATAATCTGATAAAATAGATAAAACAGTAAGATAATAGAGAATATCACATAATAAAATATAACCATACACAGCAATAAGCACCACCAATAAATTAGCCCAAATTAAATTAAAATAAATAATCCATAACAAGAGATAAAAGTATTACCTTAATTCACTAAAACCTTGTTTAAATAAAAAAGTTACAGATAACTTTTTATATAGATAATTTTTATCCATATTTAATTCCTGCATGTATTCAATAAACTGTATATGATCTTTGGCACAGGTGGTGGCTTAATTTCTTTCCACGTATCGTCAAATCTGAAGTGAGGACCCTTGGTGGGACTAGAAGCTTGGGTTTAACATGCCTGGTGCTGAGAAGATCACAGCATAAGTACTAGCAAGCCTCTCCATGGAGGGCATTCCACATAAACCATGGAAAAGTCTTCCTTCATAGCCTTCCTTCACTTGGTGGGGGTGTTTAGGAAGAGCTTCGAAAGAATCTACACAGGTATTTATTGGAGGAGATGACCCAGAGCATGCTCAGAGAAGTCAAGACTGGCTTTCCAAGCAGTATCATGCTGTGGGGAAAGTTGTAGCTGTGACATCTGTAGGCTCAGCTCAGCAACCAGCAAGCAGGAGTGACTGCCCACTGCAGCCACAGGCTCAAACAGCCATGTAAATACAGTATATACCAGTGTATAAGGTAACTCATGTATAAGACAAGGTTAATATTTGGGGCAGTTTTTCTGATGTTTGTCATAGTATGAACATGAAAAACAACCCCCAATTTTTGCTTTGCTATTTTCAGTTTCATGGGGCTTTTATACACCTGTATATATGAGCATCCATCAGCTTCTAGACCCTTCTGACCTCATGTTACTGTATTCTAGCTAATAGTCATGTTGCCTCTCTGATTCGGAGGCGGACGGCAGCTTGCAAGGGGGCAGACTGGCTGGGGTTGGCTGGGAAGATGGCCAGTGCCAAGGGCAGGCACAGAGAGGAGGGCACAGGGGGCCTCGGTGAGAGGAAGGCAGCTCCTGTGGACAGCAATGTGTCTCTGCACAGACAGCCATGCGGGGAACACTCCCCTCCCCATTTGCCACCTCCACCTCTGCAGCTGGTCTGGAACAGCACATTGCCCCTGTCCCAGCAAGGGCAGGGTGGGTGCTGGGCTTGGGACTGGACCTGGGCCACACGCAAGGCTCCGGTGTGACACAACACAGGATACACTCCCCCAGTCCCATTAAGAAGTATTTTTATGTTTATTAATTTAAACAAGCATGTAAATACAATTGTCTTTATAATCTATCCTTTTTTTAAGATGTTGACTATAAGATACTGAAAATGTTTCACCTGGAGTAGAAAATGACACCTCCCCCCCATTTTTACCCCACTATTTCAAGTTTCAAGGCTAGTCCTCTATGCCAGTATATACGGTAATGTCCCCAGGATTCTTGATATTGTCTGGTTAAAAATATTCCACTGTGAAGTTGGTTAAATGACCTCAAAGCAGAAGAGCATAACTAGGAGGAGTGCTTGGGACAGCTTCTATTCAATGCCTTCATTAAAAGCCAAGAGGATAAAATATATTGTCCTTTGATCAAGTCTATAGATAATGCTAAACTAGAGGGATTTGCTGGTACAGTGGCAGAGAGACGGAAAGTACAAAATGATCTGGAGATCTAAAGGAGATGGGCAAATTCAAACAGGATCAGATTTCATTTAGATAAATGTACTGTAATACACTTAGGGAAAACAAATCACAGTGCAAGTGCAAAATGAAAGGCATTTGCTTAGGCTACAGAAACGAAGGGAAGCTTTTTTGGGGGCTGGTGGGGGTGATAAGTGGATAACAAATTGGAGTGGAGCTCACTGTGCTGCAGCTGTGAAGCAAACATTATTCTGGAATGTATGAAGGAGGCACTTACGGAAAGAGTGAGCTAAGTGAAGGGCTGTTTTTGGATACAGGGCAGCTCTGAGGATCTCAGGGCAGTCCAAGAAGTGCCGCTGCCTGAAGCGAAGGACACAATGGCACCTCCACTTTCCACGTGGAGAATCTGGCTGGACTGGCAACGGACCCTTACTCGAATGCTGGCGATGGGATAAATCCTCCAATGATGTGCAGCAAAGCAACATATGCCTGAGCACAGCACCAGCTTTAGTGGGTAGACTGGGCCAGCTGCCCCTCCAGCTGCTTGCATAACATGGGACTCATCCCAGGGTAGGGCCAACAGTGATGGTTCTGGACAAGACGACCAGGCCAGAGAGACCACCACCAACAGGCAAGCGTCGCTACAACTTGGACAAGAAGTGCCCTAGGGAACGGCCACGGAGAGGCTCAGGAGGAATGGCTGGAAAGTGGTGACGACACCCTCGGGATTCCGCTTCCAGAGGCAAACATCTCTTTCTGGCTAATAGCAGGACCAGCCTGTCCTGGTGGCTTCATTAAAGAAAGTGCAGCAGGCATACTGGACTTCAAAATTTAAGGTCTTCTTATTCTGTGAAGCCTGTTGATCATGGTTTCTTTAAAAAAGCAACTCCCCACGCTGAAACGCAGCAGGCAACTTCACCCCACACTATTTTAAATGGTTTAATACCAAAAGAACACACCGACATCAGTCAAGGCATTAAAAAGTTGTGCCATACATTTAGAAGCCACAAAGATGATTAGCTTACATTAAAAAACAAAAATAAAAATAAGCAAGCTTTCACTGTGTCTACCTTGTGACAGCTGGCAGCTAATCTGCCCAGCTAGAGACTGTATCCACATTTCATCCTCCTGCTTACTGTGGATAGCTGATACCAGAAATATTGATTGCGCTGTCAAAACTTGCCATTAAAAATTATAACTCCAGGGTCCCCTTCTATAGTTCCTATAACTTCAAAACAATTATTCTGCACAAAAGCGAGGCATGTTTTAAATTAATCATTGTAAATGGGAACATTTGTTGACATTACTGGGAAAGGATTTTAAAACAAATAAACAGATCGTGTTTATCTGCCCCCACCTCCACTTTCATTGTTCAAGTTCACTATGCTGCACGCAAATGGATTAACAGTTCCACGCTCTGGAACTCTCTGGGGAAACACCCTCCAAGGGGCCAAAAACTTTGGCAGTCTCTAAATGCTTCATGAAGATGTATGTTTGCTCAGGCTTTCCTAGACTTGTAAGCAATTACATATGGTAAAGGAAAACTCAGGCTCAGGGCCAAAGCCATCCCTTCTGGATTACCCAGCAGGCTATGTCTTCTTCCCCTTTCCTCCAAACATTGATTTTTGGGTGGTTTCCTAGCTTTTGTGCAGGTTTTCCCAATTCTAAAGACTGAAATGCCTCTCCTAAGGTTTAATTACTGCAGCAAGTCCTTCAAGCTACAATATGCTGGGAGGGGTATTTTGGCTCCACCCCCTTGTGTCCCATCTCCTATTTTGGGCTCCACCCACTATGGGCCCATGCTTTCTGTCCTGCCCATCGCTAGAAAACAGCCCTCCAGAGTGTCTCTGAAATTGAATTTGGCCCTGGGGAAATGTACATTTCCCTCCCTTACATCAGTAATTACTAAAGAGATTTTGAAATATCTTATCCTGAATGTGAAAGATATAAGCTTTCAGTTTTATAGCCACTTGGCTGTGAAAATGACCCCACCGTAAGAACATAAGAAAAGCCTGCTGGATCAGACCAGTTGTCCATCCAGTCCAAGATCTTTCTTTCTTCCCCATAGAGTGGCTAACCAGCTGCCCATGGAAACTCACAAGCAGGACATGAGAGCAAGAGCACCTTCTCACCCATTCCCCACAACTGGCTTACATACACAACTGATACTGATGGTAGCACACAGCCATCAGGACTAGTAGCCACTGGTACTAGCAGCCTTCTCCTCCATGAATTTGTCCCATCATCTTTTAGTAAGGGTTTTCTCCCTAGCTTCAGCATCCACAGCCCAATCATTCTAACTGCCACCCATGGGAAGAGGTGTGACTCAGGGGCAGAGCACATGCATTGCATGCAGGATTCAATCCTGGCATCAGACAAGGTTGGAAAATTCCTGCCAGACAGAATAAAGAGCCATGGCTCTGGGCTAAATGGACTGATGGGCTGACTGAGTATAAGGCAGCGTCCTATGTTCCTATGACTTGGGGCAAAAATTACTAGAAACCCACCAGAGAGTTACCTTAATTTTCATCCATTTGCAAATTGAATCATATATTCTTCAAAGTGATTTTTCAGTACCCTAGAATCCTGGGCACAATAGCTCAGAACAGATCTTTTCGCACTAAAATATTCATCACAACCTGAAGCAATTTTCTTATCCTTCAGAGATAGTTCCTCTCCAGGCCATAAGGACCTTTGTGATTTGTCTTTGCTAGATATTGTTGGAAGTCAGACTAATCACTTCTACAAAAGAGAATTCCACTCAAAGCCATATTTTTATCCTACCTAAAATCTTCAGGTGACTTTAGTGAAGGCCGTAAAACTCAATTCCTCCATCAGGATTCCTGTTTAGCATAAAATGGGAAACACAGTAAAGCAGAAGGTGATCAACAGATCATTTTAGGTTGTTACACCTTTTTGGACTCCTGCTTCTAGTGCTCAAATTATGGCAGAAAACAAGATGCATGGGAGTACTTTTCTTGTTGCAAAAAAACAAACCTTTCTACCAAGGTGGAAATAGACTGAGGAGTCCTACCATGAAGATGAAGCAGATCTTAATTTAAAAAAAAGATGTCAGATTAGCATCACTGAGATGGGTTTGCCAGCCAGGAGCCAATTCCCCAGCTGGATTGCAATTCCCATGATCCCCAAGCCAGCTATTCACAATGCTGGCTGGGAATGTTGAGAGTTGCTGTTCAACTCATCTGGAGGATGCCAAGCTGGGGAAAGGTGATTTACCATATTCTTCACTTGCTTGAGGAGTTTCACAAAAACAGCTTTATTGTTCCTGAAGTCATTGGTGGCCATGAGTAGAATAGGGAAATTCACAGCACAATATTTACTCAAAATATTTCTGCCCTGCTTTTTCTCAGTTCTTTACAAAACAGTTTGCAGCAGAAAACACAATTCATACCACCACAAAATAAAATTAGCAAAACTAATCTGCAGTAATGAAAAACTGCAACAAGAGACTCTCAATCACTGAACAAAAACATCTTTGCCAGCCTCCAAAAGAAGGCCATTCCTGCAAAATTGCAGTGATGGCTGAAAAGGCAAGCACTAATCTTGTATCCACAAATATGCTACCTTGAATAGTCTCAATGTCAGTAAATGTTCCAGCAGCGAATTTGAGCAAAACTCTTAGCTTGGGCACAGACAGGCAGTGTGTGGCTGGAATGCACATATAGCCCTAAGAGGTTACACCTGCTAAAATGGGTCGCAATGACATTAGGTAAATTACGAGCAGAAAAATAGGAAGAGGAAGGAGATGGAGGGAATATTTGTTTAGTTTTGTGTGCTGAAGAGATGTCTAGCAATTTGAGTTCAGTATCAGGGCATGACATTACATGCAAAAGGTCCCAGACTGAATCCCCGGCTTTTCCAGCTAGGGCTGAGTAGAGCAACTCCTGTCTGAATCTGCCAGTCAGCATAGACAATACTGAGTTAACTGACCCAGCAAAAACTTCCCCCTGTCCCTATGTTGTTCAGTATTTCTTCAACAAGAAACAATGCACTGTTCTTCACCAAAATTAGATATATAGGTACAAGAGGAAAATATAGCCACCTCCTCCTGGGATGATTACCCATTATAGTGGAAAATTACACTGCAGCAGTCTTTTTGATAAGCATTGTAAAGTATTTGCAGTAGGTGTTTGAGTTTTTGAATGACTGGTTTATATTCATCTCCTCCGTTCTCATTCTTTAATGGAAAACAGAAAAGGGTGCTTAAAATGGCAGTAATATTCTAGCCCTCCAAATAGCTTTGCATGCACACAAGCCTGTTGTACCTTCTTTTCAAGATGGCAATACATGAATTAAGCTAATGGTTCGCTGCTCTGGAAATGCTACAGAGTTGACAACACTAACAGATTACTTTGTAAGTTTACTTGGTGCCCTCTGCCCCCACCAACACATGCACCTTCTTTGTAGATGCTTGGACCTTTTGATTTCAACAAATTCAGTAAGCAAAACTGATAGAACTGGGATAATCAGAGAGATCTGGGTGACAGAAAACAAGAAATTCCTGCAGGTGCCTCTTGACATATGGAAATCAGAAAAGCTGTAGCTGCTGACTTTCTCTTATGCAAAGTACTTGAGCATCCAAGTTCATCCAAGACTATCGTACAGTGAATACAGCACTGGACTTGGCCCTTGCAAAATTCAGTTCCTAGGCCAGCAGTTCAACTGGAATGACCTCCGGCAAGTTATTATTGATCAGTCTTTTTTCCTCATCCATAACACAGGAAAAATAATGGCATGTCACCAAATGAATGAAGCAAACATTTTCAAAACAGTCTCTCTCAGATCCTGCTTTATCCTTAGGGAAGTACTTAAACCCAAAGCACGTATAGTTTTAAAGACAATGCAAACAGCTGCAACTTTGTTTTGTTTGGTTTATCTTCTAGATTAAGAATTTAACTTTAGATCTGGATCAGGAACCTAGCACAATGGGTAGGGTAACTTTTACTCCCTCTCACATTCCCTGTTTGACAACATACACTGCAGGCATGGAAGGCCCAATCTGAACTGGAACTGTGTATTGGAGAAGGGAGGAATCTACTACACTGAGGAATATACTACTATACTACACTGCGTGCTTGCTAAGTGCATTTGCCCCTTAATGTAGACTTTAATGGCTTGGCAAGAAGGCTGGAAAAGAGGATGCTTCAGTTTCCTAGCATGGAAAAGTCATATTAAAGAGCCAAATCAGGGATTCCAGCAGCAGCCAGGAACCCAGAAAGACTGGGAAAATGCAGCATTTTACCCACTCTTGGATGCTCACTTTAATGTGGTGACAGTGTTGAAGTGTGTAAGAGACCCTAAAATCAATGCCACCAGGAGGCCAGAATTTATCATCCAGCAGATTCTCCCAGCAGGATTACCCAGGATGGAATGGTCAAAGCTAACACACCAGACCAAGATGCATCCACCCTCTTCAGGAATAACAATCACATCAGAAGAGAATGGGTATCTCTAACCACGATGCAGGTGGAGAAACTCCTGGATGGCAGCTACTGAGCAGCAGTGGTAATTGAAAGCAACACTGACAAAGGATCTTGCACAAAAAACAGCAGTGATGCTCAAGCTAATTCTGGTTAGTACTGCACTAAAGGAGGCAATGGGAAACCACTTCTGACTTTTTCTTACCTTGAACACTACAAAGAAACAATCCAAATTGGAACAAGAGATAGTGCCAGAAGATGAGGGTCCCAGATCAGAAGGCATTCAAGCAGATACTGGGGAAGGAAGAGCAAAGGACAAAGTGCTGTTGCTAATGACGCAACTAGGTCAAAGCCAAAAAAATATCTAGTGCCTGACATCCACAGAGGTGCAAGGAAAGTCTGATTTGCATAGCACATGCAACTGGATCATGGAACCCAAGAAATATGAATCAAGTATGAAACCATAAAGCAGGAAAGGGAATGGTAGAACTTCACAGTACTTGCTATAAATGAACAAAAGTGAACTGGAGTGGGACACTTTCAGTCAGACAAACTTGAACTGCTTTACGCTGGGAAATGGCAAACTCAGAAGAAAGAGAACAGCTCTAATACTAAGTTACGTCAAAGCACAGGCAGTAAAAGGCTATAACGCAAAGTCCAACCAAATAATATCAATCAGTATTTGTGGAAAAACTATCAACTAACCATCTTGCAAGTCTACACTCCAACAACAGATGCCGAAGAAGAAAACATTGAAAACTGAATTTTTTTGTGTAAGTGCCCAAGAGGAAATTGATAACACACCAAAACAAGACATGCTGATTATTATAAGTGACTGGAATGTAAAAGTAGGAATCACAGCCAAATCCAATTTTGTGGTAGAATTTGGCATAAGTGTCAGAAATGAAGTTAGAGAATGACTCATAGAATTCTGTGAAGTCAACCATCCTTTTATTGCCAATGCAAAAATCAGGCAACCAATCAGATTACTGTACACATGGACATCATTAGATGGCCAAATACACACAAATACATTCCATCGCTGAAAGCAGAAGACTGAGAAGCTGTATTCTCACTGGCTTGTGGTGCATACCAAACAATTTCAGAAGGCAATCAGTCTATGTTTTACAGGTTATAACAAACACTTTGTGCGGATCATGATGGTCCTGAAGCTATGGATGATCCTGAAGCACAACATGCATCATGGACAGGAAGCTACTGTTATGTCAGAATATGGAGAAACAGAATGATTTCCTATAGGCTAAGACATCACACAAGGGTGCATTTTATCTCCTTATGTTCCTTACATAGACCATATAAGGAAAACTGGATTAGGATCAGAGGAAGTAGGAGTGAAAATTGGTACAAGCTATGTTAATAATTTAAGATATGCACATGAGCTCATATGACTAGTACAAAGCAGCAGCAAATTGAAACAATCCCTGGTGAAAGCGAAAGAAGACATTGCAAAAGCAGAACTGCAACTGAGCATTAACAAAAATCGGAAGAATTACATAACTTTAAGGTCAACAATGAAGAAACTGAAATTGTGACAGATTTTGCATAACCTGGCTGACTCATCATTTCAAACAGAGACTCTGGGCAAGAAGACTGGCACATGGAAGGACAGCAGTATAGGAACTAAAAATATCATCAAGTGGAAGGATGTTTCACTGGAGACCAAAACCAAGATCATCCACTATGTCCGAGTGTGAAAACTGGACAGTGAAGAATGCTGACAGGAAGAAAACAGATGCATCCAAAACATGGAGCTGGAAAGGATCTTTGCAAATACCTGGACTGACAGAAAGATGAACAGTTGGATCCTAGATCCAATCAAGCAAGAATTCTTCCTCAAAGCAAAATGATGACACTGAATCTGTTGTACTTTGGGCACATTATGAGATGGTAGGACTCACCGGAGAAGACAATAATGCTAGGCCAAGTCAAAGGATGACCAACTATGAGATGGATCAGTTCCACAGAGGAAACCACGGCTCTGAGCTTACAGGAGCTGAGGAGGGCTGTCAGGGTCAGGACAATTCGGAGGGCACTCATCCACAGGGGTGCCATAAGCTGGAGATGACTTGACAGCACATAACCAATACCATTTTAAGACTGCACTTTACTTTAAAAATAATCCTCTCAAACCTCCATGTAATGCGACTTAATTTATCCTTTACTGACTGTTTTTAAAACTAGTACACTAAGTAATTAAGTTGTAGCTTCACCTATGTAAACATGTTCATGTTTTGCTTTCTACCACTAGGAACTTGTACATTTTTATGTAAGGTTAGAGGCACATCTGGACAAGCACTGGGCTTTATGCTTTCAGAAATGGAGAATCAGCCCATGTCTGCCTTCTCATGCTAGTAGCCTTAGATGCAGCCTCAAACTTGCACAGCCGTTGGGAGGACCTAACCTAAGCTTGCTACCTTTTTCTACACTCTTAAGACTGAGACCAGTGCAGACTTTATGGCAGAAAGACCAGGCAGCCTGTGGCACTCCTGACGGACAGCACAGTCATTGGAGAGGGATGAACCCGATCTCCTCTTTAGGTGAGGAAAAGTTGCTTCAAGTGGGGGTGACCTGGAACAGAGAACAATGGGAAGTCATGCTTAACTCTTTAGCTTCCCCTGCAAGCCTTTAAACAAAGGAAAACATGTGCCTTGCATTATCACTTTTTCTGGTCATCTTTGAGAATTAACCTTTCCTACATGGGCAGAGCAGTTCTGTGACAGGGTTTTTGGGTTCACAGCCCCAAGCTCAGAAGAGCACTCCAAACTTCGAACTGGAAATCCACACTCAGATCTCCCTCCAGTCCCTCTGCACAGCTGGAGGAGAAAAAACGAAGGCAGCTGCTTTTCTGGGATTGCAAAAGTGATGGGGTTTAGTGGCCATTCTGGAGAAAGGAATGGGAGATGCCGGGCACTACAAAAGTACAAAGTATCCCCTTCTCCTCTGAAGCACCACAGGTATACCACTGTAATTAGAAATCTAGCTGTTCTGCAGAGCAGCAGGAGTGTGGAGGCAACCTTCATTTCTGCACCCCTTCTGCTTTATATAGGATGCCCATAATCCTTTGAGTTTGGAGGGTTCTAGGCATCCACACTGCACTGCACCCACATTTATTTATCTGTTCTCCAATTTTTCTTTCAGCTACGATTAAGGTTGCCCCTGACCAGAAAAGTAAACAGCCTTACCCACTCTTGTGCCTTTTGCAGTACACTGATCAGCAAACCTCAGCCAGGGAAACTTCATGGCAAGGCAACCAATTTTATCTTTTTTTTTAAGTTACTGTTTAAAGGCAGAGGAATGAGGACTGGTTAAAAAATAATAATGAAACACTATGATAAGACAAGACCTTCTGTCCAAATATTCCAACATCTCTTTGGATCAATATGATGAATCATACCTAGAAGAGTTATTAGTAATTTTCCACATCCAGGCTTGCAAGTCCTTTTTTGTAGATAGTTTATGACAAAAGTCTGAACTGGATCAGGGTGCAGGAAAAGAGGAAGGAAATAAAATCTGACCACATGCCTTCTCCTAACAGACTCCTGCCCTGGATATACAGAAAATTCCAGAATCTAGAAGCATCAGGGATTCTAATAAATATCATCCACAGTCTTGGACAACAGAGAACAGGAATGGGTCTCTTGTCAAGCAGAAGAGTGCTGCAACCTGTTCTCTATCATCCAAGAAGGTAACACATGAAAGAATAGGCTTAAGCTACAAGAATGCAGATTTTGTTTAAATTTCAAGAGAACCAACTTCCTAAGGATATGCTGAGCTCTCCATCTCTGCAGGTATTCAACAGGATGCTGGACAGCCATCTGCCAAGGATGTTTTAAACTGGATTCCCTCACTAAGCTTGCTGGCCTCAATGGCTCCTTCCAAAATTCAGGAGTTTAAATGGCCAGACAGAATGTATGGAATGGAACTACTTCCCGCCTGTGTGGAATTCTTAGTAATGCTGCATGATGCATTTGGTATGCGACATTGTATATTTGGCAAATGCCAAACCAAACATAAAGCAACAGAAGCAATTTTCAGATCAAACAACCAGGTTTCTCAGTGTATTTCTAATAATCTTGTGAAGGTGAAACCAAGCAGAATAAAGGTAAAGGGTTTGATTTTAATTAAGCAGTATTGTAGCCCAAGCTAACTAATACAATTTCAAATCATGAAAGAGGACAATCTTAAATGTAAGTAACATTAACTACACACAATGAACAAGTTGGCAAATTTGCCCTTTGTCCTCACTGGAAGCCATAATGAAATACAGATTTTCATTTTGGAAAGACCAGACAAGCCTCTGAATTATGGTTGCAAAAAGCTGGGATCATTCCATTTACTGGCCAGGTTTCCATAGTTAATACTCGGCAAAGTTAATACTGATTAAAACTAAAAGAAGAAGCCTGTTCAGAACTTTCAAACCTTTCAATAAGTAGAGCCACTTGTTTCAGCATACCAGAAAAGTATTTTGCACAAGTGCATCAAGTAAGTCTTTCTTCCCTACAGAGTATAGCAGTATAGTATCTTGACAAACTTTGTACTGGACCTGGTCAATTGCCTAGGCAAGATTCTGGTATAGTCATGGAGGGAATTATGGGTACAGATGCTAATTCTGTCTGATCCAGCTCCCTACATTGTCTTTCTGACTGTTCTACCAAAGGAACAGAAAGGGGCTCTACCTCCAATTCCCAAAAAGGCCCAGCTGGACAGGGGACTGTCCAGCAATTTCTCAAGATTGGAGAGAGAACTTTCCTTCCTCCTGTAGTTTCTGCTTGCATAAAGCAGCTGGAGCGAGTACAGTTTAATTTCCATTTGGTTTCCATTATCTGCTCTGCTTCAAGGCACAGAAATCTGGCTTCTCCCTAACAGCAAAACAATACAGTAAATTGCCACTATAAAGTAAATTGGCCCAAGGTTACCAACTACCAGGGGAGAGGGGACACATTATATTGCCATTCATTTGTTGCACATGTAACCTAAATTTACATTTAAATAAAGTTATTCAGCAGGAGCATTTGCAGGGCCCACACTGCACTGAGGAATGCAGAGGACACAATCTGAGACAGCTATTCCCCATTTCAACAATCTGCTGCTGCATTTGGTAGGTCTGTGCACTGCTGAAGATAAAGATTGCACCTGAAAGCATTCTCCTGGTACACAAAATGCAGCAGGCAGAGGGGAATCCCAAACACCTTTACAGAAGTCTTCCTCACCCTGGCACCCTCCAGATATGTGGGGCCCCAATTCTCAGCCAGACTGGCTAGGGGCTCTTGGGAGCTGTAGCCTGGAGGGTCACATGTAGGGAAGGCTGCTATAAGGAAGTGAAAGAGAAACAGCGGAGGGTGGGCAGGAGACGGGGACAGGGCTGCTCCCAGTTTGGAACAACGGGGTGGTCATTAAAGAGCTTGAAAATGTGTCTCAGGCTGTGGCCTTCCACCATCCAATGGGCAGGTCTCTCTTGGCACAGGGTGCAAACAAATGCCAGCCCACCAAATGTACTGCAGGCATATTCACGTGTCCAAGCGCATGTTCCATGCCCATTCAGAAACCTTTCACTGCTACAATTTAATGCATATCCACACCTTTCAAAGGTTCTGCTTTTTCTGCTTTAAATGTCACCACTTCCCCCTCAGCTAGGTAGCGGGGTAGAAACCTCAACTTCTCTACACTTACCTGCACCACCCTGTGATGCTTTCCATTATGCTTGGCTTCGTCTGACAGTACATGCATCCTCCATTTCTTCATAGCATGCTGCCTGGTTCCACTGCCACTTCTTCTATTCCTCTCCTGAGTCTCCAGTGAAATGAATAAAGCCGAGGGAAGGTTTGACAACTCTATCAATGCTAATGTCCATTCCCTTGTGTCCCACACCATACTTTGGTGACACTGACAAGGTTGGGGATGCGGGAATGGAAGAAATGCTATCAACTTCATGCCTCTAATTAAAGCAGAAGGAAGCAAACTTCAGATCTCTCAGGAGCTAGGAAGAGCCCCAAGATCAATCAACCAAACAGCTCAGTGCCAAAGGCCTAGAATTAAATTATACGCCCAGGAATTTGTTTGTGGCAGAATTTAACAAAAATCCTTTCATGATTGCTCCAAGCTTTCTTTATTTCAGCAGTAGCATTTAAGACAAGCAGGCAGGCATTTTACTGGTGATGTTGTTAAATAATTGGAAGTCAGACATTTTTGCCAGCCTGCTGCACATCACCCAGAGCTCCATTAGTAGATTTGGAGCTACTTTCTGACTACCTCAAATTAAAGTATTGCTGCTCACAGTAAGGGTAGAAGAATCAGAGATACTTTGAGTTGTCAAGATTCCCCAACTACATGTTGAAGCTTTGTTTGCTTATTCCTATTCCCATTTGCAACCTGCTTTTCCCCTCACCTCAATGAGGAATGATAACATTTTGCATACTGCTGTACACATATTTCAAGAGTGTGCTCTTTCCCCTTTCCACTGACTATAGCACAGAAATTTGCATTTTCAAAACATGCATACTTCAAAGTGTGCATTTTAATGCATTTTTCAAATAGGATTGTAAATATGAGACTGTGCAAGATTTTCTGGAATATGTTCAGGGTGGCAAACAGGACAAGTTCCACTGTTTTGCAAGCAGAAACAAAATTTTGATACATCCCTGCTGCACACCAATGCTGGCATGTCTTCAAGTCCTTTTGCAAGATTTAAAAACAAAAACAGGCTGATGAAATTAATGAGGCTTCCCTTCAACTGTGCCAGTTTAACCAGAGACAAGAGACAGAGAAACTGAAAGAAATTACCATGGTGCAGATGTCCATGGTCCTGAAAGAGGTGGTGAAATGATGCTATGAATATTTTGACCAGAGAGAAATTTACATGCCAGTCAAAAGGCCAAAAGAAGGGAAAAGTTAGTTCCCAAATGAGAGGAAGTTTGAGAAAATAGTGAGTAATGGACTAAAAACACTCAGATGGAACGCATGTTCGCAGGTGACCCTCCTCCCCCAAATCAGAATGATTTCAGTGTGACATCAGATGCTGGTGTCAATATCTGGTGTCCATTGTTCAGAACTTGATTTGTTTTTCAAGAAGTGTCTCACAGACAGAAGGAAGTTCAGAAAATAGAAGAAGCAAGAGCATAAACAGTCATGTACATGCAGTCCCAGGGTTATGAATGAGTTCCATTCCTGCGAAAATAAAATTTCATTTTTTATGAAATGCATGCATGAATTTGTATGCATGTTGGATCACATATAGTTGGCACTCCATACTTGTGGAGGTTAGGTGCACAGGACCCCGTGAAAGTGAAAAAACCATGAATATGTCCAGCTGCTGCCCTGCCTAAATTCACCAGTGCCTCCTCTTTGAAGGAAGGAAATGCCAGAGAGATTTCCATTGCTGGGTGGATGGGGCAAGAATGCATGCTTGGCAGCCTCCCTGTCTACCCTTTCACTTCCTCTCTCTCTCTATGGTGATGACAATTCCCTGCCATTTTTTTCATGACTAGACTTTATGGCAGTTCATTTGTAAATACAGGTTGTTTATAACTTGGATGTTAGTAACTCAGGGATTGCCTGTATAGCAGAGCCTTGTTACTGGTCATGCTGTGGGCAGTTTGCAGTGTTTATGTAGCAGTCCCAGAATTCTGGCCAAGGTTACTTGCTTTCCAGTCTGGACTGAGGTTTTTGTATGTGGGCCTGGCCATCAATACCTTCTCACGTCCAGTCCAAAAGTTCTCAAAAAAGTAGCTATTTTAAACAGAAGAACTGTTCATATGGTCCCAAATGTGATTATTTTTATTGATACAAAAATGAGAAGAATGCACTATTTTTGTTTCCTTGGGCCCAGGATACTTTTAACTATAGAATGAGTAATAGACTTACATAACCATCCACTATTCAACGAATGGCAACAATAATCTCCACAATAAAAGGCCAATTCTGTGTTTGCTATTCTAGCCATCTCATGAAGGAAGTATAATGTTTACATTAATTTCACATGGGACACGGTGGAGCAGGAGGTTACTATTCTGCTAGGGCAGTTTATGCATTCTTCCCCTTCCTCCACCCCACAGCTGTCTGTTAAACCCCTGGCATGAAGGAAAGGAGTCATGACTAAGGGAAGACTCTAACAAGACACAGGGCAAAACCTCTGCTTTGGGAATGCCTTTACCTGGTGCGACATTTTTCCACAATACTTTTTATTGTATTGTGGCTTTTGTGGAGGAGCGGGGACAAATGCCAGACATCAGCCAAGAAACATCTTGGGCAAGAACCTTACAGAGTAATATTACACATCACTTCCCACACCTGCAGGGCAAGTTCACAACATGGCAAGCATCTTGTCTGGGAAGCAGCCACCTTCGCTACTCTTTTGTACCACTCTAATCCAAAATCCTTCCCAAGAATCTTGGGATCACATGAACGTTCATCCACATTTGGGGGTGCGCTTTTCTGTCCAGCATTGCCCAAATGCAAGACTAAAGCCTAACTAAGAGCGTCGTTCCTCTGGATGCCCCAAAAGAGCTACACAGGGTGGGGAGAGGTCAGAGGTGCTTCCATCCCCATTCCTTCTCTCTGAACCCATCTCAATTAACACTGGGTTAGGCTGTGGAGAGGTCCTGGGGTGCCGCAGCTCTTGGCCTCTCCTCTCCCTGCCCACCAGAACACCCCTTTGTGATCCCCATAAGGTCACCTGAGGTTGCTACTGCAGCCCTGGAAGCAGCCAGTACAGTGCTTTCCATGGTGGCTGTGAAGGCACAGGGAATGATCTATGTTCAGATGCCCACTCCCAGTGTCAGAACAGTGTCTGTTTCCCAGAAGTGTAGGGCTGCTGTGCCCTTTTCATGCATTGCCTTGAGGTAGCAAATCAGCTAAAAATTAGTACACAGTGAAGAATTTTGCTGGTGGGTTTTGACAGCAGCCACCAGACCATCTGATAGCAACATTCTGTTCTGCCACTTGACAGGAATGGCCAACCCACTAAGGAAGGAAAGCATCAATTTCAACATCGCTTCAGAGGAATGAAACACGAAAGCTTTGCTACTCGTGCATCTGAATTTCACACATCCTTTTTATACCCAAAAGTATCACCTTGTGGAGCACACAACAGGTGCAGGAATAAGAAGTGTTTTTTCCAATATTCAAGAGGGAAAATGGGCCCCTTTTCTGTGCTGTAAACATTTGTGTGATTAGAGAGCCTCCTGATTCAGCAGTTCCTTCTGGGCACAGGTATATGTATGCAATTCCAGTGGAAAAAGCAACTCCTCCTGTACACACCTTCCCCTGTGCTCCACAATGGATGTCGCCACAGTCACCCTTGTTCTTAAACAACCATGTGACATTCTCATTAGAATGTTGGAACAGGGCCAAGAAGGCCCTGTTTCAAAACCCACTTTGACCACAAAGCTCATTCAGTGAGTCCCAGGCCTGTCACTAGCTCCCAACCTAACGTACCTGCCAGGAGTCTTGTAAGGATAAAAATTCTGAGCAGGAGAAGAGGATGAAATGGGCATATTAATGATGCTGCCATGGGTACCTTGGCAGAAAGGCAGATATAGAAGTAATAAATGAAAACAACACTGCATAATGTGAATATTACACCTCTCCTCAAAATGTCTACTCAGGCATAGGAACAAAGCAGAGGTCATGGAGTTCGCCTTTCTACACACAAATGGCTCAGAGAACTCTTATATTTTTAGAGAAATAGAAAAATTTCTATTTTAAAATAGAACATGGCCCTTCAGAGCTCCCCTGAAATGGAATCTGACCCTTGGGTGGAAAAAGGTTCCCCGCTCTTGGATAAGCAAACAGATTGACCTTGTATGAAGCAGTTTTTTATATTCCAATAAGAAAAAAATCAAATCCTGGCTCCACTAACCCCCTGATGTGAAAATTCAATTCACACAGTCACTTTCATATTCCTATTCCTGTCACATGCAAAAACAGGTACTTTTGTTATCTGTGCCTAAGCTGTTCTTGTCAACATTCTAGGTACTTTATCTGTTAGAGGTTATTTTGCACAAGACCAGGTGTCCAATGGGGGAAAGAATCACAGAATAGTAGCACTGGAAGGGGTCAAATAAGGCCCCTTTGCCCCCACATAGCCTGGGTCCAACCTCCTGCTCAGTGCAGGACTCCAAGAACTCCAAGTCAGAATAGAAGCATCTGACCCACAGAACACATCTGAGGCTTGTGCTAAATTGCTAATACCTAAAGCCAGAAGAATATAACCCCCTTGAAATATGTGTCCTCTATGACATGGCCAATGTGTACAGTTGCTTTTAGATCAAATTAAAAAGCTAAAACTCAGCTATTATTTCAACATTAAAAGAAAGGAGGGAGAAGTTACCCTCCAGCAACTTATGCCATTTGGATTTGGCCTAAGAAATGACTGATCGCCTTTCAAAGTGTGGAAGTATAAGGGCCATGATAAAGCACCATGTTATAAAACATATTCCCTAATATTTCTTTATTTAAGCTAGGTTATCACCAGATATCCTGGGACCTACTGATGTGAAATCAGCAGGAGTTTTGCCCACCTAACTTTAAAGTCAGAAACATAAATATTACATTAATGATTTCACAGTTAACCCTATGTATAATGTTCAAGTTTTGAATTAACAAGCAGCAAACACAGATATACCCAGTCTCAAGTGTGACTGAATGTGTTAGCTATGCAGCGTTTCCCATCTCCTGCCATCCCATTTTATAGGGATGGTTTTGCCAAAGTGGCAGACAAGAGAATACTCCTGATGCTGTACTCCCAGGCCTCCTCCTCCTGCCCAAAGATTTGCAGGCTTCTGCTTCCTGGACCCTAGTGCCACCCATTCATCATATGGATTCCTACAGAGGGAATTGCAAGTTTTGGCGGACTTCAAGCATACTAAGTCAAGAGACTCCTTTCTCCCCTCTTGTTGCCCCCACATTGCCTGGGTTCACACAACACAGTAACTTACACTGAAGGTTGTTGCTGAACTGTAGTGCTGCTGAAATGAGGGTTATTGTGTTGTGTGAACCCATCTGCATTAAACAAGCCACAAAGAGGGAAATGCGTGGTTCATTGCTGCCTTGTGAACTGTGCCTTTATCGCCATGGTTTTTTCTCTTGGCTGGGTTCAGTCAACCTAATAACCCATGTTTCAACAGCAATCCACAGTACAACAGCCCACACTCAACCCTTGAATGTCGGTAATCACATTGTTTGAATCCAGTCACTGTGGTTTATTTCATCAAGGAACATAGCAAGCTGTCATATACTGAGTCAGATCTAGCCCAGTATTATCAACACTGACAGCAGTTCTCCAGGATTTCAGGAATGAGTTTTTCCATCCCTACACAGAAAAGGTAAGGATTGAACTTGGAAACATCTACATACAAAGTAAAGGCTCTACCACTAAGCCACAGCCCCTGCTGTTCTTTCTATTCCTTTAGGGGCTCTCCTGGAAGGAACACAGGAAAGTCCCAATCCTATAGGCTCCCGGTCCCCATCCTACTAGGAAGCCTAAGCTTGTATCAGTGATTCTTGTGGTGAACTATCATTGTCCCATACGTGAGGTGCCTGGACAAGGAAGCAAAGTAAGATACCTGCAAGCTGTGCCTTGTACTACAAACACACACCTCTGCTGCAGGGAAATAGTACCGAGGGCAAACAGTGGGCCTTCCTCCAGACAAGATGCCTCAGTAAGCGCCCACCCATGCTAAGCACTGCTGCCCCCCTTGCCCCCAGTGGGCTACTCAATATCATCTGATCCGCATGGCTGCAGAAGGGATTGTGATGGTTCCTGTGCAGCAGGGTAACTAAAACATGTGTTAAGTGTTCTGAATATATCTTGCTTCTCAACCCATCTTGCTTCTTAGCAATTATTTTATAGAATATGGTAACAGGGAATTATTTTTGAATGAATGCATCTTGGGTTTATAAGGTTTTGAGAGGAAATATATTTGAAGTTAAGTGCACCTGGTCTTAATAACACATAAAAGGCATTCTGCTTTAGAATGTTAACATAATGTTCTTACGATGTTGCTTGCTTCTAGCCATTAACCTTTGGTCTCCATTCACCTTGAATTAGATGGAAGCGAACAGCTAATTCAGCAGATGTTGACTCCTCTTGAAAGAAGTTAACAATGCTGAACAGTACAAGAATAACACAGACCTAGCTTAAGAACTCTGTAACAAGCCACCATTCATTCGTACTGCTGGTTGGTTTTCGTGTCTTGTGAACCCAGTTCAGTGCACCCTGAGGACTTACGGAGTGTTGTAGAGATTGTTTTCACCATGATGGGTTGTGTTATGCAAACCCGGATGACACAACCCACTATGGTTCAGCCCCAACAGCCTCTGAATATGCCCCAGCCCAACTCTGCAGCACTGTCCCACTCAAGAACCCCTTTTTAGAGGGTTTCCTCACCTTTATAAAGGGACCCCAAATTTGATAGGTGACATTTGACATGCGGATTTCTTTTTTTTAAATGTGTTAGAACATCTTCACTTTCTCTGCACCCCTAGAGGCCTGGGACAAAGGGCAAAAACTACTGCCCCATGGAGAATGGAGGAAAATATGCCCTTTAAGGGCATCAGAAAGAAATTCTCCAGCCAACTTTCATGACCACCCTGCATCCCCACCCCCGCAAAAAAATTTAAAGGGACAGCCACAGAAAGCAAAATCAGTTCTCACTGTTGCTCCACTGTGTCCCCTGCAGTACTGCCAGGAGAAATGAGAGGGCGGGAAGGGACAAAGCACCCATAATGAGCCTGATCATCTGCTGAATTTGACTTACTTTGCAATCCTGTATGCTTATTCAGAAGTAAGTTCAGCTGCGTAAGTGGGGATGTGTTCAGCATGTGCAGAGGACTGCAGCATTAATGCCCCAAGTTATATCAGCAATAAGCAAAGTCAGTATTACTACGATGAAGGTTTATCAAGTATAATATAAACATCCTGAAATGTTCTAACTTTTCTTCCTCCAGCCCTTGATCCAGACCTCTCTTCTGAATGTTCCCCAGCTCTTTCTTTGAAATGTGGTAACTAGAACTAAAGTCTGATTGAACCAAGATTTGTATAAAGGCATTATATTTTTCACAATGTAGTTTTCAATTCTGATTCCTTTCCCTGTGAACCCAACACCAAATTTACTTCTTTCCACAGCAGCCATACACTGACTTGACATGTTGATTGAGTTATGCTCTATAGCTCCAAGATCACTTTCCCAATCAGTAATTACCACCGGCTCCCATCAGTGTATATGTAAATTAGACTTTTTTGTTCCAGTGTACATTGCTTTACACTTGCTTACCCTGAACACTTACTTGCCATCTTCACGTGTTCACTCTGCTACTTTGGAGATATTTTTTTCATTCTCTGCCTGGTTTAACAATTCTAAATAATTTGGTTTCATCAACTGAGAGCCAGTGTAGTATAGTCCTGAAGAACATGGGACCAAGACTCAGGAGATCTGGGTTCTAGTTCCTGCTCAGTCATGGAGTCAATCTGGTGACTTTGGACCAGTCACAGACTCTCAACCCATCCTACCTCAGAGGATTGTTGTTGTGGGGTTAAGACTAAGAGCAGGAAGAGAATGAGGTAAGCTGTTTTGAGTGCTTTAAAAAAGCAAAAGGCAGGAAATAAATCTAATAAACAAACAAACAAGCTTGGCCAACTCAATATTCACTCCTAGTTCTATATCATTTAGGAATAAGTTAAAAAATGCTAGGAACCAGGATATGTAACAGAAATGTAAATATGGACCCAAATCCGGAAAAAGTTAATCAAGGTTAATCATTTTCATTCTAACTTTAGACCACATGCAAAATTTCCAATAAAAATTGACCAGTTCCTTTAAGTCATTCTCCTTCTCACCCTCTATTAAGACATGTTGTGGCATAAAAAGTGGATTGTATCATGTTAAAAAAACTCAGCTCAGATTATCCTCTGCATAGAATATTTAGCTTCTTGATGCTGCTGAAAAATTTGGCAGCCTCTTAGCAAAGGAAACGTTGCTCAAGCCTTCAAGTATTTGCCAATCCCCTCTGCACTGCATTGCAAGTGGCTCAACAGGTTTTTTATGGGGGGATGCTAATCATCCACCTCTCTTATTTCTAGCTCTGGTAAGAAAGAGAGAGGGAGAGGTATTTAAAGACAAATTACAAGGGCACATGTGGTTGAGCTAGAATTTTAATAGCTATGCCTGCAATGCTCAAGTTATTGCTGTTCAAGCTATTGCCTAGTGTTGTCCAATGTATCTGAAAGGCTACAACTCCAGGAATCCCCCAATAAGGTCCCAGCTCCAAACATACCCCACAGCTGGGAGCTGTAGACCATCCCATCTGGACTGCACTGGTTCAGGGAAAGCAGACCTACTGCAGTAAGGTATGTTGGAGTGCGGCTGATTCTAGAATGAGCTTTCTGATCTTCTCACCATGATCTTCCTTAAGCTTGAGTTATCCAGGGGTGCATTGCATGGTGCATTGTATGTTCCAATGGGCATTATGTACCAGGAGACATTATGTTTTTGGATAATAATGGTGCAGACATTTCTTTAGCAGTTGATAGATGTGTATACACATGCATGATTTCTTTAGATTTCAGACCTCTCACATGGGTGTCTCGAACTTAAAACTCTAAGGGTGGCCCAAAAGCCATTGCATCTCATGCACAAGCATGGAAATACATATACATCAACACAAAACATCAGTAGACTCCTACCCTTCCAATCCTCGCACACTATAATCCAGCGGTCCCTAACCTAGCAACCTCCAGATGTGTTGAATGACTAGTTCCATTATTCCCAACCAACATAGCCATTACTGGCTGGGAATGATGACACTTGCAGCCCAACATATCTGGAAAATACCAGGTTCAGGATTACTACTATACCCAATAGCAAATGTTGATACATGTGTCTGATTTCCAGCTGTTCTACATTAAGTACTGTGATGTGTTTTGGGTTAGTCTAAATTACTTTTCAGGGATCACTTAGTGCTCATCCCCATTGATTTCAAAGACATTCAAGATCCCCTTCAACAGTGTAATTCTTGACTCTAAGAAGACTGTAAGTAGCACTATGAACCAATGTTTCTTGAGACCTGACAAACAGCCATGGATACATGGTAATGCATGACAGCTCAAACAACCCAAGAAGGCTAAGGTGATGGGTGGAGATGACTCATCTTTCTTCCCCCAGCTAGACTGGAGGAGGAAGAAAGTGAGGTCTGAGTAGCAGGAAGTTTCTCTGTTTTAAACTAGTCTGAAAAGGAGGTGGAGAACTAATATTGCTTTCTGCGGGAAATTTTGTGGTGCTATCCATTCCTTGAGAATATGAATCTTTTGGAGTATTCATGCTGTGAACAACTCCATCTTAGACTCAGTATGTATACATAGTGTATGTGTGAACATGCTACAAATGCCTGTTACTTCCCTCTAAGGACACTGACCTCAGTAAGCACTAAAACTGAAACATCTCACCAGCTGGAAGTAGGATGATGCATGTAACACTACAATGAGTTCTGCTCTGAGAATTTTAACACATTCTATGGGAAATTATACAGAAGGTGACTTTATCCCTTTATTTTATTAAGAGCCCCTGTTTGAGAGAGCAAGGCAAGGTATTGAAGAGTGAAAAGGATGAACAGGTAGAATCAATAGTTTATAGTAAGGACAAGGGCTCAAGTCACAGTGATAGTGCTAAGATTCTTAGCTAAAACCTGCAGCAAACAGAATTAAAATCCATTGAGGAAAAGCTATGCTACCAATTTTTTAAAAAGTGAGTAGGCCAAATCATTATTATGCAAAGAAAAAGTCAATGGGCCTGGCATTGTTATGCAGGTTTTCTTTTCTTTTTTTTTCCCATAGCCCCAGAAAGGATTAAATCAAATTATCTATACTGGCTAATATTTAAAAGCCATTCTGTACTTATAACCCCTTGGGGGAAAGTTTCAGCCTGAACAAAGGTGTTCCTAGGCTGCATTCACATGCAACACTCTCATGCCACACGGT
The DNA here is from genome assembly GCF_004798865.1 of Varanus komodoensis. Lineage (NCBI taxonomy): Eukaryota > Metazoa > Chordata > Lepidosauria > Squamata > Varanidae > Varanus > Varanus komodoensis. Next base: position 4,747,774 of record NW_025335922.1, read on the forward strand.
TCCTTCCCTAGGGCAGGCTGCCAGCCAATGGCGTTGCTTCTGTGCATGCATGCTTTCCACCCACCAGCCTTGTTGCTCCCACCGGTTGCTAATATCCCAACTGCTTCCACAGCTGAAATGCAGCCCCAGGGTCTCCCACTCCTGTACTGCCTGCCCCTTCTTCACTGAGCCGCACAGCACACACGCTGCTCTCCTCCCAAGAGCTCCCCGCCACTTGTGCACAATGCTGCTCACCCAGCTCAGTGTGCAGCACCGCACACGAGCAGAGCAACACACCTGCAGCACCTGGTGGAGTGTAAGGTCTGCACGGGGGGCCTTCCTGCCTGCTCAGTCACTTGGGGGCCTTTCTCTGCAGGACTGTCTGTGAAAGGCTGGGAGAACCGAGCTGGATGTGTGTACATGAGAGAGAGAGAGAGAGAGAGAGAGAGAGAGAGAGTTTGCACAATCAGCAGGCAGTTGACAAACAGCGCTGGCTCGTTAACGATGCTGCTCATGCCAGTCACATGGCAGGGGAATTTGCATAATTACTCTGGGCAGCATGGCTTGTCATGTCATGAGAACCCAGACACCGCGGTCTGTTACTACAGGAAACAAGCCAACAAAAACCTGTCACCCTGGGACAAGAGCAGCTGGTGTCCGTGGCAGGACCAGGTGGAAGGACATCTTGGAAAGATGCAGGACAGTCAGAGGCAAACATGACGTCAAGAGCAAACAAAGGCCAGATACTGACAAGAAGGGGAAATGCAAGAAGCAGATACCTGGCAAGTCAATGGTAGGGCCAGAATCAGAGTCAGGACACAGATAAAGCTGCTGCAGATCTAGCAGCAAGCACTGGATCAGGACCACAAAGCAACCACTGCAAAAATTCCTATTGTTACAGCCAAAATAGGCAGGGCAGAGCAGACTTCTGTAGTCCTCCTGTTGCTTCTGGCTGGTCTCCATGACTGCAGCGGTTCTGATGCCCGAAAGCACCTGCAGCCCTGATACCAGTCCTGCAAGTACTTACAGGGTGACTTAGGCTGCCTGCTGCTTCCAGTCACCAAGAGGAACAGCTCTGCAAATCCTGACAGAAGCCTGTGAGTCCTGCATAGCTTGTTACACAGCAAAAAGCCACCATGGCTGGGTTTGCATGCCATAGCAAGCTGCAATGCCGAGAGTCATTATATATATCCCTGCAGTATGTGACTGACATGTGAAACATATTTAACAAGACAAAGTGGTTTGTTAACTGTTTGACTGGGCAAACCCCGTTGGAGATAGCCCAGGCCAACCACAGAAAGGGACCAGAGGAGGGCAACAAAAATGATCCAGGGTTTGCAAACACTGCCTATGAGCAGAGACTGAGAGAACTGGGCATGTTCAGCCTTGAGAAGAGAAGGCGGGGGGGGGGGGCATGATATCCCTCTAGAAGTACCTCAAAGCCTGTCAGAAACAGGAAGGTCAAGATCTCTTCTTACAGATACCAGAGCGTAGGGCATGGAATAATCAACTTAAGTTGCAGCAACACGGGTTCAGGCTAGATATCAGGAAAAGTTTCCTGACTGTCAGAGCAATATGACGGCAGAACCAGTTGCCTAGAGAGGTAGTGGGCTCTCCCACACTAAAGTCATTCAGAAAGAAACTGGGCAGCCTTCTGAGTGCCATGGTGTAAATTGCCATCCTGCAACAGCAGCAGGTTGGACCTGATGGCCTTCACAGCCTCTTCCAACTCTATTATTCTATGAACCAAACAGAATTGCAACATTAAAGCACCTTTTAGCTCTGTAGTTCTCAGGCTTAATTGTATTCTTATTCATGTATATATTATATGAATGAGATATACATAATGGCAGTGGCATTATTCCCTAGCATTGCTCTAGTTTTCCTGCACCTATAAAATTGCTGAAGTAAGCAAACTGTGGGTGTTTGTTTCCTCTTACAACCTGCTCTTACAACCCTTTTGGAAATTCTGCCAGGGACCCACCACATTCACTTCAGAGCAGCCAGATATGTTCTCATGCCATTCTCTGCTCCCTGAAACCCTTAGACAGTCTGAAAACCCAGTTCAGCAGAACTGCCATATCCGCTGAGTCAGCGACTGCATTCCTGCTTAACTGGCTGACTGGAGTCAGACGATCTCACCCAGTCTCTCCTGGGACCACAGCATATGCATGGGGGGCGGGGGGAGCTGGCAGTAGCAGCTCCCCTATGGGGCAGTGCGGGACAGGCACTCAGGAAAAGGCCTGGAGGTGGGAGAGAGGGACAAGTTAAGGCCCGGTCTTGGCTGACAGGCAGAGCTTTGGAAGCGGTGGAGTAGAGGGCCGGTTGCCAGCCTCCTGCCATACTCGTAACTGGCGCTTTCTAGGTTTGTGTTGCAATGACTTATTGTGCCTAATTTATATATTTAACTTTATCACAGGCATGTACAGTGTAGAGTTTGCTACTATCCACAGTTTCAGGTATCCACTGCTGAAGTGTGAAAGTCAGCCTCTTTGGGAAACAGCAGGAAGATCACAATGCTTTTCCTGCTCACAGAGCAGCTAGGCAGGGCAGGGCGCACATATATGGACAGCCAGAATGGCTCCATGGGTCAGCAGTCAATGGGGTAGGAATGCCTGTAGTTTAAGCAGAAGGTCCATCCCCAGCAGGCACAAGTTTGCAGTCACCACATACCCTCCCATTAGATACTTTATAGGGTTAGCCATGATTTTGGAACCAAATAAGGATTCCTCTTCTACCACAACCTGCCTAAGCCTTCACCTCTCCCATGTAACATGTACTATTCAGTGGGAAAGAGTTTTTATAGAGAGAGCTTCATTATTAGTGTTTGCCATTTATTTATTTGGCTTTCTACCAAAAATAGTACTCAAGATAGCTTACAATCACTAATAAAACTTGCTAACAACAATAATAAAACAAAGAAATTAAGCACAATTTAAAACAATGTTAGGTAACCTTCTACAACCTGATGCACTTTCCAGATGTGTTGGGCTTCAACTTCTCTCTTCCCCAGACAGCATTACCAATGGCTGGTGGTCATGGCAGTTGTAGTCCAACACTTCCAGGGAAGGTTGTTATAGGGCTAAAATTGCAGAGACAGTGCTGATAAAGAGGGGTCAGTAAACTCTGGCAGGAGCACAGTGAAACTTCAGGCCTAGGGTGAAACAGGTTTACTCAGACCACTGTCTTAGGGATATCAAGCCCAGGTAGTGGGGCCTGGGAGAGGAATACCAAAGGGACCCTTGGCACATGCAGGGTTAACCAAGTTGGGAGGGATAGTGTTGGCATGAGGTTCATGGTGCTGATTAGATAGGGCAATGACAAAACTTCCACCATCTCAGTGAGCAGTTGGAGTTTGCAGGGAGGCAGCATGCCAAAACTGACTTGACTAAGATGAAATGATAACCCACACTCAAGAACTGCGTACGAGCTGTTGTTGAAATGTAGGTTATTATATTGTCTGAACCCCTTGTACCACCAAGCCACAATTTGTTACCCATGAACAATCCATGAGCAGAACCCAAAGTTGTTGCGGTGTGAACTGTGGATATTCACCACAATTTGGGCTGGGTTGCAACAACATAATAACCCATGTTTCAACTACAACCAATAATCTGGATTTCCCCATGTCCCGTTTCTTAATCATACTAGAACGAGCGTGAGCAACTTATGAATCCCATCAGCCCTGGCCAACATAATTAATGGTGAAGGATGATGGAAGCTGCAGGTAGAAACATCAGGAAGGTTACAATTTGCCCATCCCTGTGGTAGAGTATGGCAACATTTAGGAGAATTGGATAGAATAACAGGACCTTACATACAGAGAGAGCCAGAGATAGTACAAAGCAGTGTGTGCATGCAGGGCATTGGAGAGTAACAGAAAAGAGATCTGTCAATGTTCAGAAGAGCTTTCACTAAATTTCAACAGCTGCAAAGAGAACAGAAAGAATGGAAAAGGCAAGAGTAGGATTAATGTGAGCAAATGCAATAATACTTCCTGAGGCTTTAGTGCCTTGCTGTGGACTATATGCACAGCCATAAAAAGACCCTGCTGAAATATATCCAAATATAATGCAGTATGTCAGAAAGGAAAACAAATGCAATATACAGTGTTGAATATGTTACATATTACAACTCCCCACTCTTGAATAAATATCATTCTGTGTCCTTTAAAGGTGTCTTAAAATAACAGGTAATTTGAAGATTTCTTAAGGCTAACAAAGCAAAGGAGATTCTAGGCAGCTGTTCCATTTTATTCCCTTGATTCTAGCATTCTATGTCTCAGGTTGTTTTGATTTTGGTTTTGCCTCCAAGTATATATCTGAGTGTGCGTCTCTCGGAGAAAGAGAGACACACAGTGAGACAAACAGAGTGAGATTCCATGGAATGTTGACACAGTACTGCAGCCTCGCTCACTCCTTTTTGCCTGTGCTATCACTGCATCTGAATGACATGATACATTTCCCGTACTGAAGATCCCTGGATTTGACAACAAGGGAGCAAAAGCATTATGGAAAATTTATGAAATGATGATGATGCTGATTCTATCCTAGGGAAGCTGATGCATCATCTTTGTTGCATCTTTTGCTTCAAGCTTTCAGTAAACAAGCAGCAGCATGAATAAAGTCTCCCCAGTAAAAGACTGTGTCTCTGAGCTCCCGACATGCAGGAGCTGGCTGACCAAACAACTGCTATATAATGAAGTTTATGTCTTGTCCTCCTCCTCCTCTCTCTCCCTCTCCCTCTCCCTCTCCCTCTCCCTCTCCCTCTCTCTCTCATGCACACACACACACAGGTTCAGTGACACTTCTACCGTTTCCTGTGCAAAAACAAAGGCTTTTGAAGTGTGTTTGTATGCAGCTGAAACATATGAGAAGGAAGCCTGTCCAAAAATATACACAAAGATAAAACAGAGCCTCTCAGTCAGACAAGCTCACTATAAATGTTATTGCAAAATAGTGTCCAACAATGTTTCCACCACGCACACATGCACACACTCCCAATCTGTCTCCCCAGTGCCTTACTAGCAATCTTCCCCCCTCTCCCCCAATCCACTGTTGCTGCAGTTCTGAGGTACTATGAGAGGATGGACCCCATCTGGGTGAAGAAGGGGACTGTCCTTAGCCCCACACACACCAAAAGGAAAGCTAAAGCTGGGCACATCAGACACTCCCTGACTTGCCCACCCTCATACCTACATCACCAGTCCGTTGATAAAACTGCACACATTTGGGGAGATGCACAAGAAAAACATTGCTCCCCATGTCAAGTCCACTTCTCTACCTAGATCTGTATGATTGAAACCTTGTTCTCTGACAGCAAAGCACAGATGCCTGGGAATGGGATTCATGGAAAAGGCGATGATAGAAGAGGGCTAATCTCAGTAAGAAAGCCCAATGTCACATCACAGATCCTCATCACATTTCACAGATCTGGAACATGAAAAAGTAGAAACAAACAAACAAGAAGGGAATAAAGTCTAATAGGGAGACTATTGAAAGGTGCATTTTCAAAGTAGGATTCTGCCACCCATATAAACCCCACCGAGCATTCTCAAAATGATCCAGAAAACTGGAACGCCAAGGCAGTGAGCCTGAGGCTTATTCATAATTGCCTTAAGCCCCAACCTGCAGGCTGCCACAATGTCCTGCCCAGAGAAACTGCTGAGATGCTAAGACAACAGAAGGAAGACAGCAATGACTTTATATAGGGATTTTACCCTGTAGGTTGCTGGACACCTCTTATGTTGCTTGAGTGCACATGAGGATGTTGTAATGCAGTCTGAATGAACAGGAAGCCCTTTTTTAGAATTTGTTGGGGACAATATTCATATTTCAAGCATGTCCTTTTTTGTGTCACCTGTCAAGAGATATGCCTTACCTGAATTGTGCTAACCTTCCATCCACCACTGAAACCACAGAATTGTACGCTTTCCAGACTAGTCAAGTTGAGGAGTGTACTCTTCCAAATTAGCTGTGAGACAAATGTGGGAACCATTACAGTGGGAAAAACCTGTGGTACTCTTACGGAAGAAAATTGAGACAAGTGTTCAGGGCCCACTCAGAAGAATGAGTAAGCGAGCCCACAACATAGATGTATGAAGTAAGGAAAGCAACGCACATCACCATCGAAGGCGCCTGTCCCTGGGAGACCATCAAGTCCAAGGTCTAAAATGACCTAATTGTGCAAGTGAGAAAGACCCCACAATGCATACAATGAGCATAAAGTACTTCTGCACTTATCTTAGCTACAAAAGAGAGATTGTTTGAATCAACTTGGGGAGTAGTGATAAAGATTCATCAGTGATAGCTGATGCTATTCAGAAATTGTTTGTGATAATGATGTGATAACCTGAGCTCCTTGGCTGGGTCCCACCTGTTGCATTGTACAAAACCTGCTGCTCCTCATTGTTCATATACACCTAAGAAGCTTGAAAATTCATGTGGGCTTTGGTGTAACCAAGGAGCTCAGCTCCCCCAGCTTTGAGGGAGGCAGAGGAGGTGCATGGTGGGCATTTACTCACATTGTCCTGTGACAATGAGAGTAAAAGATTGCAAGGAATATAGAAGCAAGAAATTAGCAAGATGAAAAAGGTGGAGTCATCCACAGGTAAAGTCATCCCCAGAATTACTAAGAGAACAAAAGTACAACCCTCCAGCACACTGGCCATGTTCAGTCAGTGAACATGGAGTACAGCCATGCACTTTGCAGTGGCACAATATTTCTCAGTGTCTGCCTACATTGACAAAATACAACCTTTTACAAGTACTCAGGCAGACTTCCTCAACATGGTACACTCCAGATGTGTTACACTGCAACTCCCATAATCAACAGCCACTGGGGTTACTGTAGTTCCAGCCCAACACATTTATGAAACATCGCACCTGGGTGCATGGCTCTTAGCAACACAAGTGTTTAATAGCATCAAGTATAATATTATCCCTTAGAAGTAACCCAAAATAACATGAGTACAAACATATCTAGCATGACCAGAGACAAAACATACCCCTTTTTTCAGCACTGCACAAGAGATATCTTGGGACAGATATACTCCTCGGCCCTTGGCACAGTGCGTACAACCTTCCTCCGCAACACTAGCACTATGGGGCACAGATTCCAACCATGAAGATGGTTACAAGAATGTTGCACCGCCTTCTCCAATACAGGCTGGGAAGACAGAGGATGCAGACTTTCCAAGTACCATCCTACAGCAATTTCTCCAGGACACAGCCTTCCCCAAAGCCAACCACGGGATACAGGTCTCCACCAAAGACAGACACAGAGTACAGCTCCCTCCAACAGCAATACCAACAGTGGGCTTAAGCTACAGCCTTGAGAGAACCACACAGATGGTAGTCTCAGGGGGCATCACTCTACAGCTTTCCACTACCATAAGTACTACCAGTAGGCACATGATAAAACTTCTACAACCTTTACATGCAATTCAATGGGGTTGTCACCTTCTTATTCAATTCAGTCATGTAGAAATTCAACAACTCCACCCTTTGGGATTTCTGTCTGTCCTGCTACATGGAGAGAGCGGGGAGGCAGCCTTGGGAATACAGCTTGTAATTCTGGCTTGTCATTCCATTGCTACAGATGAGGAGAAATCAAGTCCAATCAATGCCCTATTGATATAAGATTAGCTTCAATGAGAGCAATGGAAATGAAAAATAACCCATTGGCCTTCTCCCCATTCCAAGAATGTTATTAAACTACTCCAACTTTTCACAAGAAAGAAATGCAATGACTTTTCACAAAAGTGACCTCAGTCTATTCATGACCACTCAGAAATAAGTTCCACTAAGTTCAACGGAGATGATTTCAAGCTAAAAGCAGTTTGCATGTATTGCTCCACATTCAATTTACTGCAAAGTTTTGATACGGCAAAGGTGTCCGTGGACAAGGCTCCCATTTCATTGGAAGCCCTTAATCTGCCTCCCTCCAGATGTGTTGGATCACATCTTCCATCATTCCTGAACAGCCTGACTTGCTGCCTGCAGCAGATGGGACCTGCAGTTCCATACAAATGGAGGGTGCCATGTGGATGGCTTCAGCCATAATCCAGGGCTAGAGAACCTGTGGCCATCCAGGTGTTGCTGGACTCCCATGGCCACCGGTCAGGACTAATAGGACTTGCCCTCCAAGATGTCAACAGGGGCCACACCCTGTCTGCTGGAAGGTGCCACGAGGCTCTTTTCCTTGGTTTTGCAGCAACAGACTAATGGCAGCCCCTCTGCAAGGTCTCAGAGTTCCTCTCAAGCAACTCTGCACTGGGCTGGCAACAAACTTGCATGCGCCGCTCTGGAGCCCGACAGGTGGATCCTTCCCTGCCTGATAAGATCAACTTGGTCTCTTCTTCTGCACTGACCAAGGCAAGTGTTACCCATTTTAAAAAGGACCCCTCTCCGCCGTGCCTGTGCGCACGTGTCCACGTGTGAGCGAGCGTCTTCCTCGTTCCGCGGCCCCTGGACGCGCAGAGCGCACCCGTCTCTCTCCGGGATGGGATGGGAAGGGAAGGGATGGGCAGGGCCCAACGCCGCCAGCCAGCCCGCGCGCAAAGCTGCAGCCCTCCCCAGGTCGCGCTCCGCTCCCCTCCTCCCTCCCTGGCACCACACAACAGGTGGGCAGGGCCCTGCGCAGCGCCTGCCAGCCTGCCTGACTCACCGCTGGCGTTCTTCCCGCAGATGAGGTGCTGGTGGGGTTGCAGCAGCCCCCACAACTCCGAGTCATTGTTGACCGTCTGCTCCAGCGACTCGAGCGTAAACTTTGGCGCTTCGCTGGAGGCGGCGGCGGCGGCGGCCGCGGAGGCGGCGTTGCTGCCGCTGCTGCTGCTCTCCCGGTCCTTGTTGTCTGCGGCCGCGGCGGCCGGCGGGAGCGCGGCGGCAGAGGGGGCGCCCGCGCCGGAGCACGGCCCCCTGTGGTGGTGGTGCGGCGGCAGCGGCGGCGGCTGAGCGGGGTTGTTCTGGTGCGGCGCTGGCGGCGGCTGCGTCTGGGTCTGGTGGTGCGGGTGCTGGTGCTGGTGGGGCGGCGCCGAGGCGCCGGTCTGCAGGGTTCTGCCGTAGATCTCTCGGAAGAGGTTCTCAACGCAGGCGGTCAAGTAGATGGCGGCGTGCTCGTGGATGCGCACGGCCACCCGGCTGTCCACCATCCAGCGGTAGAACTTGCCCACCGAGAAGGTGAGGCCGCAGCGGGTCGACTTGCCCCGGCTGAAGCGGTCGCCACCGCTGCTGCTCATGTTGTAGAGGGACAGGGCGCCCAGGGCGGCCGCCGTGCAGCTGGACGCCAGGCTCCAGCCCAGGACGATCTCCATGGCGCTCTGCACCTCGTACTTGGTGCACTTGGCGAAGCGCAGGCTCAGCCTCTGCGCCTCCCGGGCCAGCCGGACGAGCGCCCGGCTGACCAAGGTGGAGAGCCTGGCCAAGCCATCTTTGGGAGGAGGGCTGCCGCCGCCGGAGCTGGCGGCGCTGCTGGCGCTGGCGGCGGCCACCCCCAGCCCCCGGGACTCTTTGCGCTGCAGGAGGAGAGCCTCCACCTCGTCCAGGCTCCAGGGGACCTCGTCAAGGTCAGGCAGCAGCCTGGAGCAGTGCTGCCCGGCGCAGTCCAGCCCTTCGGAGTCCTCCACCAGGACAGTGTTGACGGTGTCGAAGCTGTTGTGTCGACTGTGCATCGAGTCAGTTAGATGCTGCTGCGGCTGCGGCGGCTGCCAGCCGTTTCCTCCATAGGGGTGCGCCGCGTGGGGGGAATCGGAGCAGCACAGGGACAAGTTGGAGGACCTGACGGAGTCCGCCGCGCCACCATAACCCGAGTCCAGCGTCAGATCTTCCAGCGTCCTCGCCACCGTCTTACCTCTTCTTGCCATCTCTGCACTTCATGCTGCACCAGCAGGAAACTTTTCTTTTTCCCCAAAAAAGAAGAGAAAGTTGGAGGGGAAGGGGGCGAGTTCCGAGCCCGGACTCGGCTTCGCGAGCCTCCTCGCTCGGCGCGCGCGTCGGGCGCATCCACCGCCCCGCGAAACCAGGAAATCCCCGCGCGCTGGCGGCAGAGGGGAAGGCGAAGGCGAAGGCGTCGCAGCCCGCGTCCCTCGCTCGCTCCTCGGCGCGGGAACGGAGCAGGCACAGCGGACGCATCGGCGGCGGCGGCCGCCCCTGTCTCCTTCCTCCTCAGTTCTCCGGCTCCTGCACCGCACTAGTCCGCAAACCCCAACTACCAAAGAAGGCGAGGGAGGGGGCGTGGCTATGCAAAACGCACGGGCGGGGAACCAATGCGAGCGCGAGCGCGGATTTCCTCGCTACCTTTTCCCTCTGCCCCCCTCCGCTCGCACAATCTGCGACGGCGGAGGAGCAGCGTCGCGTTTTTGGGGATCCGGAGTCGCCTCGCCTCTTGATTTCGCGTTGCGGGGGTGGGTGGGGGCTCCGTCGGGGAGCTGGGCGTGGGCAGTCCTGCGGCCCCCTGATCAGGGCATTTCTTTCGGCGTTCCTTCACTGAAAAGAAGGCAGGCAGGAGAACCCGCAGGATAAATTTAGCCCATCCAAAATAGACGTCCGGTTGTTAGAAGGCTCCGAGGAATGAGCGGCGGCGGCGGCGGCGATTCTCGCTCGAAAGACCGGCCTTGCCAGAAAGAGACAAGCCAGGCTTGCAAGCATCTTTCTGAGGCAGGCAGTCGGCATCACATGAGAAGTCGAGATTTGTTTTTAAAAGCTGCAAAAGACGCAGGTTTAAGTTGGAAAGGGCATTGCGCCTCCTCTGCTCGCCGGCGCGACACACTTTCGTTTCCCTCCCCGAATTCGCCTTGCGGCCCGGGAGCAGGGCGCGCCCGCGCGGGGAGGGGCCTGCCGCCGGGCTGGGTCGTGGGGCAGCCCCGGCAGGTGAGGCGCTGCGGTGCGTGCGCGGGGTGGGGAGGCGGGGGAACGCCGCGGCAGGTCGGAGCACGCCCCGCCGCAACTGGAGCGAGCGAGCGAGCGAGCGAGCGAGCCCGGGTGGCGCAGCAACACGTAGAAGGGAGCGGGAAGGGCTCGGTGCTCGAGCGGCCGCGCTCCCGGAGCCGGGTGCCCCGCCAAGGCGGGCTGCTTCGCTCCCACCCGAACGATGCTGCGACGACGGGTGCGGCGGCTCGCCATCCCGATGGATGCAGGGTGGCTGAGCGTTCGTCCTTTGGGTGTGCGGAGTAAAATCCAGCCAGGGCATGCCAACAACGCGCCACCATTCGTCCCTTTGGGGCCAAGGAGCCCTGCGTGTGAACTAGCACGATGTGCGCCAAGAGCCAGGGTGGCCTAGTGGTTAATGCGTGGGATGTGAGGATCCAGGTCCTAGTCCCCACTAGGCCATGAAGCTCACGGAGTGCCTTTGGGCCAGTCATGCACTCGCCACCTAGCCTGTCTCGCAGGGTTGTTGTGAGGGTAAAATGGAAAGTCAGATTATGTAAATTACCATGCAAGAAAAAGGCTCTGTCTGTGTGTGTGTGTGTTTGCTCCTGAATGCTTACCCTCCCCCATCCAACTCCATGCATTCTAGTGACACCTGGGAAGAGTGGTATGTTGTAACCTTTTCATTTGGGAATGGTTCTGAAAGGCAACCGTGCAGAGGGCACCTTCTGTCAGCTGGTGCCCTCCAGATGTAGCACGCTGGACTACTAATCCCATTATGCCCAGTCGTCATGGCCTGGGATACCCCAACAAATGTATAAAATACAGTGGCCATGCTGTATCCAACACAATGTGCCTGAGGCAGTGACCATGCTGGCTGAGAAAGATGGGGATGGTAGTCCACCACATCTGAAAGGTGCCAAGCTGGGAAAGGTTGCTGTAAACAATGCAACAGAAAGTCTCGGGGGTTCTTTAATGACTTAAATTGTCCAAGCCAGTGCGTGTGTTAGAGCATGTGCTGCGTGGGGCAGGGAGCTTCTCTCTCACACTAAAGGATCATGCACATCAGTGGTTCTCCATATGGAGGAATGAAAACATTTCTCCTGGGAAAGCCCTGCTTGTTAAATTGTGTAAATTTAGAGAAAGACAGAAAGAAACTGAATGGCTGTGAAATGAAAGAGAGATTAGTCCCCTTCATGTGTATGTTGCCTGAAGGGGACCCTGCATGCAATCAGAGAGCAATGTGTACTAGCCCTGCTGTCCAAGCTGGCATGCCTTTTCTTGGCCCTGGCCACAGCCTCGCTGTGTTGCACAATGCCCTGTCCAGTCCAGGCTTCTCAGACATCCACATCCCAGCCGGAGCAGAGTCTTCAGTGTGGCACCTCCTGCTTTTCCACAGGTGAGCAGGCATGTGTCTCCCCTACTTTAAAGATTCAATGAAGTCTTGTCTTTTCAGGCAAGTATTTCCTGGTGATTGAGTAAATTCCAGCTCCTGTTTTATTGATCTATTTCTACTTTTTTCCTATATGTTAATAAACTTTTCACTTATTGTACCCTGCTCTCATAATTGTCGGTGTGGAGCAGTGTAATAGTTCCACAGCTTAAGGAGGGAAGGCCAGCACCACCATCCCATGGCCCCTTGATCATGTGGGTTCAGGTGGTTGATATTGACTCATGTAAGCAGCACAGATGAGGCTAAAATACGTAAGTACAAGGACTATTTACAGCAGCCTCCCATGGCCACAGGTAACTGCTGAAGCTCACCCACACAGGAGGGGGCTCTTTAACCTAAGAAGAGGCCTACCTGAGATACTTTGCCATCTCAGGTGCAAGGCAGGGTGGTGACCATTCCCTGCATAGAAAACTGGACTGGCAGTTGGATCTTCCTTCAACATGAGTGACAGGACCGTGTGTATCACCAGTCCTGTAGGGCGCCAGAGACAGGCTGTGCAGCATACATGGCTCTGACCGCCGACCAATGGGAATGGCCAGCAACTCCGGAAGAGGAAGCAAGGAGGTCTGCAGATGCTGCCATCGGCCTGCCTAATGGCACGATCAGCCCTGTCCATCAGAGAGCACACAGCCATGGGCCCACTCCCCTCTGAAGGCAGCCCAGGCAGGAGGCGTGCTTTGACCGCAAGCAGCTGACTTAATACAGCCAACCATTTCACATGGGCAGGCAGAGGGGCCCCACGGGACCACGGCACTGCTCAGGTCCCTCAATTAACTGGTTCAGCAGCTGGAGCAGATTGTGAACCTGCAGGAAAAAGGCCAGTTGATTACAATTTACAGATCAGGGACTCCTGGTTCTCAATACCTGTGCAAGGCAACCAGGGGGAGGGCCTTTTAGTTCAGATGCTCCACAGCTTTGGTGGGGCATCAACCTACAGTACACCTGGAACCTGCCCTGATAGTGTTTTGGTGCCTGCTAGAAACCCAGTTGTTTGGCCAAGCATTTGCTGATTTTAAATGCCTGGCTTACTGAGCCTTTTTAGTGTGGATGTGTGTTTTGATTTAATTAATGGTTTAACAAATTTTATACACCATCCTAGAATTTGCTAATAAATGGTAGCATAGAAATCTTTTCAGCAAATAAAGAACTGCAATTAAGGCATATGCCCACTAGTGCAAGCTCTGAGGTGTGCATTCAGATGAATATAAGTATATATCTGGTCCCTTTAAATAAAAAAACCCCAGCAAACTCCCCCATCCTTTTCAGAAATAAGACAAGTAAATGTGTTCTCTACCCTACTAGTAGAACCCAGGTGCTTTCACTGACAATGCCTGTCATGTGAGAAGCTCACCTTCCCAGTTAAAAAAAAATCTGGCAGACCTTCAACTTAAATATCCCGAATGAATAGCATAAGCAAAATGAGAAAGTGCTGGTCTAGTTTGAAAGGCTAGCTGGGTGGCCAGTCAGCTTGAGGAGTGGAAATGAGCCCCTTGGAAGGACTGCAAGAACAAGTTGTCCTTGCAAGGTCAACAAGTCCGTGTCTGGGTTGCTTTTTCTTTTGAGCCAGGATTGTCCCAAAACACCGGGCCAGTTAGCTTGGCATGACAGCACACCATGGGTCGGTTTGTTCGTTCCTATACCACTGCACAGCCAAAGCTCTCTGGGCAGCTTACAACAATCCATAAAACAGACAATAAAAACACAAAAATACAATAAAAGCCGAAACTGTAAAGGACTGGCATGTGTAAACCACTGCTTTCAAGAAGCAATCCCTGGCTGGGGGTTGCCATGACTTGTTGTGTCATCCAAACCTGGCCATGTAACAACCTGCACATTAGCCTAAAAGAGCCGGTGGGTTTTGTGAGGGTTATTTAGCCATCATACTGTCTGGATTTGGATGACACAACAAGCCATGGCACCCGGCCCATTATAATTTATTCATGTAAGCCATCCTGAGGCTGTGTCTTAAATAAATAATAGCAGGTGTTGTGCTGAGGCAGGCTGATGGTTGACTTATGCATGGTGGGCTGCTCTGACATCTGAACTGGGTCATTCTGCTGCCTAAGGTGATGTCCCCCATCACCAATTGAGTTCAGGCAATAAGAGCAGAGTATGGTTGAGCATGGGTTGTTGTAAAGCTGTGCATTATCATGCCTGAACCCAGCTGCACGAACAAGCTATGGCATGCTATCCACAAAAGAACCTATTCTTGGGCCTCGCATGCTCAGGAGCAAATGAGGCTGAGCAACTGAATCCTGGCCACCACCACAGCATCCAGGGCAGGAGATGCCCGTGTGGAGCTCAGGGGTGCTGGAACCTGCCCTGTGGCACCTTCCCATGCCCAGCGTGGGCAGTGCACCATGGGGGGGGGGGGGGGGGGGCTGTGGGCCAGGGGGAACATTCAGCCAGGCCTCTTCCCAGGAAGACCCAGTGGAAGGAGCCCATCCGCCTTCCCTGCACCCCAGCTGAGCAGTGGGAACAGTCACAGACAGCCTCTCCCTTGCTCACCGCTGGCACAGCAATGCCAGGAGAGCAGGCTTGCTCACAGGCAGTGCCCACAGAAGCACTGGGCCAGGAAGTGGGTGGCAGCCGCTGCAAGTGCCTGCCGCTGGCTCCTGCCATCCGCTATGCTTGGTGCTCGACGTCCAAGAGTGTCCCCTGCAGGATGACTGGGGGGGGGACATTCTCCTCCACGCTTGATTGTCTGTCAGGCACAGGGGGATTTTATCTGCAGTACACAGGTGAATTCCTAGGGGGTCACCATGCCATGCAAACCCACCGTCTGTGTCCACAAGATTCAAGATGCATTTGCGGGGGTTGGCCTTTTTTTTGTGTTAATACGAACAAAGAAGGTCAAAATAACAAAACTGAAGCTGAATAGGGAAAGTGGAAATTTTAGAGAATCAATGTTTCCTGAGTGGAAAAAAAAGTCCTAAGAAAAGCTTTTGGGTTTTAATCATAGTTATTATGAAAGATTCCAGCTATATTAGACACTCACATACTTTACTAGCCGGAAAAGAATCCTGCGAATCCCAATGGAGTTTATTTTGATCAGTGCCAGGATGAAGAAACAGCAAACAGGGTCAGCTTCCACAAACCAGACCAGGAAGAACATGCAGTGGTGCTAAATTGTCTCTTCCGTATCATTATTTGATCAGGGCAATTGGAAACAGAAGATAGATGGAGGTCCACCCTGAAAGGGAGGTAGAAACGCACTTAGCCAGTGGTTAACTCCCTTCTCCACCCAAAAACAACTAAATCACTGTAAACATTATGGTTGGAGGTTGGTGACATACTATGGGGCAAGAAAACAGTTTGTTACGTAAAAGGTATTTCCTTCCCTGTTTCAATAACCTCTGACTGACGTCCGATTTATTCATTCAAAGGTGTAAATTTTCTCATAACTCTTGTGCGAGCGCTTTCATCCGTCTCCTGTTCTTGGGTCATATAAACTTTCTCATTACCATCCATACACCACTGGTGAGTAACTGGTGATTGAGGGAAGGGTTAGGACTTCTTCACACAACATATAAATTATGGAATGCACTGCCATGGGAAGTACTGATAGCTGCCAGTCTCTAAGGCTTTAAAAAGGGATTGGACAAGTTTGTGACAGTAAAGACCATCTGTGGCTAAGTGCTACTTCCTTCAGCAGAGGCTGCATGTCTCCTCAGCAGCTGAGGAGGAGCTTGGGCAAGCAGAGGTCTTGCACCCATCCTGCTTGATGGATCCTGTGGGCATTTGGGTTGCCACTGGGTGTACAGAATGCAGGACTAGATAGATGTCAGAATGCAGGGCTAGATAAACATTTGGTCTGATCTGGTGTGGCTTCTCTGTGTTTCTGACTAGCACAGGAACACATGAATTGCCACCAGACTGTTCAGAAGCTACATTTATGTGGAGAGAGACCAGGGGTGTAGTCAAGCTGGACTACACCTGGGGTCTGGGGTCCCACAGCCCAGAGATGATGGCTTCAGGGCAGATGAAACTTTATTCCTGCAGTTATGATGGTACTATGATTGCATATTCTTTGCAATGCAAAACTGCACACATTCTGCTCTTTTAAATCAAGTTTAGCAAACTGTTCTGTTGTTGACTGAACAGGAAGAGCAGAAGAAGTCACAACTGAAGTAATATAGATGGCAGTCTAAAGTCCACTACCGTCAAATAAAATCATGACATCCAGGGTCTAAAATCACCCAGGTGGACCCCTGAGAGTGACAAAGTGCTCCATCTTTCTCTTCCCAGCTGCAGAGAAAGGAGTGGCAGAGAGACCCACTGTGATGTGTTCGTGAGAATTTTGGATGGGGACCCTGGAGGTCCAGATCTAGTCCTTGCTCAGCCATGAAGCTCACTGGGGGACTCTGGGTCATCCACTCACTCGCAGCATAACCTCCCTCACGGGGCTGTTGTGAAGATAAAATGGAGCTGTGCAAGCCACCTTAGGGCCTCAAAAGAGGAAAAACGAGAAATGTAAATGCAGGATTGCAGTAGCAGTAGTGGTAATGTCATGGACAGAAGCGGAATCAGCAACTGGAGCTCCTGGGGACAAGTCCAACTCTGGATGCAAGGTAAGGCAGAGCAGCCTTGATGTTGAGACTACAGGAAGCTACTCACTCCTCTGGTGAGTCATTAAACCGCAGGCGGCAGTCTCAGCTGAAGTACCTTCGGGCCTGGCACTGGCTCTGTCCATGTGGGCTGGGCACTGCATTGTCCTGAGCTAGGAGGAGGATGAAAAGTCAAAGTATACATTAAATCAAATCTGTAAGAAGCACCTGGCCCTGTCCATAATGTTATGTGTACCCAGTGCCGCTCCTCACTTGCTGCAGCAAATTGGAACGTGGACTAAAAAAGCACAACACAACCATCCTCAGTGCACAGACAAGCTGGACTGGGGAATGCACGGAGCATCCGTGATGCCATGGTATCTAAAGCCCAGGTGATGTGCTTATATCGCCCCATCTCCCTGGCCTTTCAGATTATTTGTGGGCCTAATTTGGTGTTTCCCCCTTTTTCCTCAGAGTAAATCAAAAAGAAGAGGGAATGCAACTTGTTATAGCCAACAACTCCCACCATTCTTCACTGTGCTAGCCAGGGCTAATAGGAGTTGTAGTCTGAGACCTTTCGAGGGCCACAAACTGCAGCCCCCTGGGAGGCATGCTACAAACCAGTGGACAAAACATGTTCTTTCAGTATCAGGACTTATGGGGAATAAAATAAAAATGGTGTTGATTGCATGACTCACTAATCTTTCCCTATTTTGTGTAAGAGCTCCTTGGCTTAAAGTAATGCTCACCACTGATTTAGCAGGCTCCTTTATTCAGACTTGTAGAGCCTAAATGTGGATTATGTATTCTGTAGTCCCAAAATATGGCCTCCCTTGTGATGCAAATGGAATTTATTTCTTCATTTGTCCTTGTATTGAACCCGGTGGGTGGAGGGAGCTCTTCTAGGGAGAAGCAAACATTCCCTTCTTCTTAAGCCAGAGTCAGTTCACCAAAATACCTTTATTCTAAATTTCCTAATGCAACAGGATTATTTATTTATTGGCTCCATGCCTCCACCTTCCACCAAAAAAGGCACTCAAGGCAGTTTAGAGGAATAAAACCAAGATTAAATAAACTTAGTTAAAACCACCACAATAAACAGAACCAGGATAAAATACAATTTTAAAACGCAACAATAAAAGAAATGAAACAGCACCAAGCCATACTGAACTTTCTTTGGCAAAGGATCAGCTTACATGCCAACAGCCTGCTTGAATAAAAAACATTTTAATTAATAAAATACAATTGGCAATTTATGAATAGATCCAAATGCCACAAGACTCCGTGCCCAGTTCTGCATCATCCAACACTTTGTGCGATACCATTGCATTATTGCCAACCATGGGGACCATGGCCAATCTTGTCACAGTTCTTCTGAGTTTCTGAATCTGTGCATAGCAGCTGGTACATTAAACTGACTGGCACAGAACCCACCATACCTCTCCTAAACTTAGATTAGTTGGTACAAACCATTGGAGGGTCAGGCTACAGATCACTTCTATGAATGTATGCCTAAGACTTAAATATTTGTACCTATGAAAATGGAGCTGGGAACACCATCTTAAGAGACTTCTTTCTTCTCTCATACACAGGAAGAATGCTTCTAATGCAGAGGTGGGCAATTTGTGGCAATCCAGATATCTTGGACTACAACTCCCATCATCCCTCATCCTGGGCTAGGCCAACTAAGGCTGACAGGACTTCATAGCACCAGGTTTTGTACTATCTTCCCTGGTTTTCAGATTAATTTGGGGTCTAATTCAAAGTGCCGTGAAGCCCTTCCTGGTTTGGGGGCCAAATTTCTGAAGAGACGTTTCTTTCCATGTGTTCTGACTTTACCCTGCAGTCATGCTGACAAGTGGAAGCCTGTAAGTAGGTCTTCTTGGTGTTCGCCCCCAGGGATAGAGTGCCCTCCCCAGATAAGTCTCTGGGGCACCTACCTTGTGACCCTTTTGGTACAGGGAAGAAACCTCTTTGTCCTCACAGGCTTTTCAGTCCTCTGTATATTTCTGTTGCTTTGATCTATATTAAAGCAGTTTTTAAAATCTGTGAGCGTTTGTTGGGTCTTGTTATATTTTAGTTTCTGCCTGTCTTTAATCAGTCATTTTACTAGGATGAATATTGAATTGGTGTCTATGAACTTTATTTGCACTTTCTTATACACACACTGAAAACTATTTGCTACAGGATGGCAATTCAAACTTAGCAAAAAGTTAATTAAATAAATAAAACATAAGGGGGTTTTTGCTTTAGAAATATTGTGTTTACACATATGCACATTTAATAAATAAGCTAATTAATCAACTAAAAGTCTCACAATTAAATTTTCTTTGACACAATTGTAGCCCTAGTTAAAATGAGGATTGCATATACCAAGAAAAGAACAAGACAGCACTTATGAGTACAAAGGATAATCTCATGCTTCTTGTATGCTTGCACAATCTTTAATAACTCTGGGCCAGAATCTGAATGTGCATGCACATTTCATTCCATTCATTTCATTGCTATACTGTGCAACAGCTGAAACTCTCTAGGCAGTTAACGATTCACACGATTCAGTAAAATACAAATATACAATGCAGCAAAATGGCAAAACATTTCAATGCAAAAGCAGTCTTTTAAAACATTTGCAACTGCAGCAAATGTGGGCATATCTCCCCAGAGAACTGTCTCTCAAATGCAGTTCTAGCCTTGTGCATGAGGTCTTTGCAGGTAGGCAGCAGGTAGGGTGCCTCACCTGGATGCTGCAGCATCTCTTCCCAGGCCTCCATGAACACACACATCCCCTGCTACAGAGTCTCCTTCTGAGAATGTGCCAGCCTGAAATTTTACTAGTCTAGACCATCCCTACCAAACACTTTGGCTGTTGTGTTTAATCCTTAAAGATTAAGCACAACAGCTTAATGTGGAGGAGACTGGGAAGCAGGAGGGGGAACAGTATATGCAGTGATAAACCTCCTTGCTTTGGGGGAAAAGAAACCCTTCAGGCAATCCCAAACTGCACCCACTCACCCTCACATACCAGCAGCTAACAAACTATTTGTAGTATGGGAATGGATTGTGGTTTATTCACTTTACACAGCTGGTGACTTAAATGGAGCTTCATGTACTTTCAGAAATATGATCCACCAAGCTGCCACTTCCAGTTCTTGTAACTTGAATATTCTTCAAGTCTGGAGATGCCTGGAGGCTTAGTGAAGAGCACTAGCAAAGTGGCTGTGTGTGTCAGAGCTGTGGGGGGAGGGAAACGCTTTCTGCTTGGCGATAGGATGGCTCCCACAAGAGCTGAGCTTGGAAACAGGCTGGAGAGTCCTTCTTCGGCCCTGATGGAGCCTTTCTGACAAAGTGCACGGACTCCTTTGCTGATCCAAGCGGCAATGTTCAAGTTTGCAAGAATGGCTTCACTCTTAGCATTGGTTCTACTGGTTCCATGCAACCAGTGTTCCCAGACGGCGGTCCACTTTCCCATCCCAGGCAGATATTTAGTATAGGGGACTGGATTAGGAAGGCCACATACAGCGGCATCAGCTGCTCAGCCGATTTTCCCCAATGGGAATGGCAATCTTGTGATCATATGACTATTTTTATCCAGCCATCCATACGATTTAGGGTAGAAGCACACAGGGAAAGGGCGCAACAAAACAAGCATGCAACTAAGGCAACTTCAAGGGGAAACATTTAATAACAACAAGAAAGGAACTTTCCAGTCAGGGACCTAAGCATTCCATTTAGAAAAATCTAAAATGTTTCTTTAGCTCCAGCAGTGGTTACTTGCTGTCTGAAACTAGAGAAACCTGCTTTGCCTCCTGAAGGATTCTGTTTTGCAAAGGAAAATAGCAACAGGGTCTTGCAGTACTAGAGTCAGCCATGAAGCTGATTGCTGGGAGATACAGCTCAGGTGCGAAGAGAAGCTTCTTCACACGCTTATAGACCAATTATGGAATTCATCCCTACGAAGTTTAGTGATGGCCATCTATTTGGATGGCTCCAAAGGGGGCCTGGACAAATGCATGGCGAAGAAAGCTATCAGGGGCTATAACCTCACTGGGAACTTGCTGCTTCCCATACCAGAAGCAGTATGTCTGTGTACACCAGGCTGGAGCTGGAAGCTGAAGAACCTTTTTCTGTCTAAACAAGGATAGGATTGTGCATGTTCAAAACCAGCAGGATATCATCTCAGTCGGGGTGGGGAACCTATGGCCCTCTTTATTTCTTTATTTCTTTTCTATACCACCCATTAAGCAGAACAGCATCTACACAGTGCAGGTACTTGGTACCAGAACGATCTGGGGCTGAAGCTCAGAGGACAACACTCCTACTGATTTGCATATACTAATTTGCATATACTCTAAAACCTCACTCTCTCTTCCTCTGTATGTGTTTCTTTAGAATTTACAGTACCCTATAAAATCAGATAAGTAGATGGGGAGAGGAGGGGTTTTGCTTTCACAAATAAACCTCAGGCAGAAAGATTCGAAGGAGGGCAGCAAAAGGTGAATGTGGGCAAAACAGCCAGTGGGATCCAGGGGGATCCCATGCAACAGAGATCACAAGGACCTTGTACTTTTTCTTCAGGATGTGCCTTTGGACAGCATCACAGGGGGTCAGATGGCCTCCCAGAGACTCGTGGCTCCAAATTAAAGGTTTGGGGCTCCAGCCCTGCTAGGCCAGCTTGTAGCATCACCTCTGGCCCTCAGGTGTTGTTGGCCCTAATATCAGCCCCAGCCACCATGGCCTATACTCAGGAATAATGGGCTTCATAGCCCATCAATTTCTGTAGGATGACAGGTTCCTCATGTATCTTTTCAGTGCTGTACCTTTTACTGTAATAATGGCCTCCCCACCCCCCCAGAAGTAAGGGGAAATGTCTGTGCGTCTTATAGAGCAAATGTGTGTGTGCCCGACACCTGGGACGCTGCCAGCCCGCCTGCACCACATGGCACCACCTGGCCAGCACACGCTCGGCACGCACTGCTCCGCCCCCCCCTCCAGCGCAGGTGAGAGCTGTGCCGCTCAGGGGGAGCGGTGCGGAGGAGGAGGAGCCACGGGCTTTAACCCACCGGCCACACGGAGAGAAGGACTGCTCACCCCCACCGCCCGGGAAGACCTGCTGCGGAGGAGGAGCCACGGGCTTTAACCCGCCGGCCGCACGGAGAGACAGACTGCTCACCCCCACCGCCCAGGAAGACCTGCCGCCACGCCACCCGGAAGACCACCGCCAGCACACTGCCGGCCCGGATGCACCACACCTGGCCGGTTCGCGCTCGGCACGCCCTGCTCTGCCCCCCTCCTCCAGCGCAGGTGAGAGCTGTTAATCACAGGTCGGTGTGTGTTTTCAAATGGCAACCCGTCTTTTAATGAAGCCCAAGGGGAAGTGATAGGGAATGTGCCTGTGATTATCAGGAAGCTTTCCATGGATCCCTCCTCTAAAAACTAGGTGTGTCGTATGGTCAGGTGCGTCTTATAGAGCGAAAAATATGGTAACTAGTGCCACTGATTTTCTTCAAACTGTCCTCCTGAAGCCATTAAGGTTGGAGACATACCTGTGGAAATTCACAAATTAACTGTCGCATAGCAATTTCTAATCAGATGCACCAAGGTAGCATTAGACTTGGGAGCAAGGGAGGCAGTCAGTGCTAACAATCATCTCTCACAGCTGTGCTATTAGTCTATTTTTTTACTGATCCCTGTGAGTGGTATTATTGGTTTCCTGCACTTTTGGCAGTATTATTCAGCCCTGAAATCAAGTTACTGCAGGATCTCCATCTACGAAGATAACAGGCAATAAGCCTACAACCTTTCCAAAGAAACAGAATAAGTTAGCAACATTAGAACACTCCGTCCAGCTTATGTTCAAAACCCAAAGGCACAGCTTGAGCAAAAGCGGTAATGGAGCCAGCCACTGTGACACCAGCCGTCACACTCCTTCATTTCTTAATCTGCTGTGGCACTGCCTTCTGAACATTAACCAAAGCATCCATTTCAACCCAGAGGAAGAGAGTGAAGATACCCCTTACCGTTTTGTAGCTTAATTCTCTATAATACCCCAAAGCATTCATAATGTTCCCAAATATCTACCACTGAGGAGCTTTTCACAAAAAAGAAAGGAAGGAAGGAAGGAAGAAAAGCAGATTCAAAGCAACAATATCTGAAAGGCATTCTGCCACTTTTATCTAGAACAAAAGTGCTCATTCCACTTTGAACAAAATTTTTGCCGTTTTCATCAAGGGAACCGCCCCAGTTTTACTTCACAAAGGTCACACAGGCACACATGCACACACTGATAGGCACACACGTGCACCCGGCACAGGTCCCGCTCATGAAGAATAAGAGGTGATGCTCAGCTACTTGATAACTGTAACAAATCTTGGAATGATTGCAGCGCTCCACGTTTGAAAGTTATAGGAACAGTAGGCATAATAAGACTGCCCTACTCACCACCTGAAGGATTGTGTGCTCCTGCTTGAACCTGCTCAGCAACTGCGATCAGTATCAGAAGCCCTTTTCCATGTGGCCCTGCATTTGCCATCGGGCAGGCCTGGGCTGGGAAGAAGCCCTTCTCTGTACTGGCATTCCAAGGTCAGGATGCTGCCTTTTAATTGTTCTGACGGGGTTTATGTTAGCTAGATAAACGGGCAGAGATAAAGGGAAAGTCTGGCGTTCTGAAAGGTTGGAATTATCCTCCAAAAACGTAGTTACTGGCAGTGTTTGTTTGTTTCTATACTGCCCAATAACTGGAGGTCTGTGGGCAGTTTACAACAGCTTTCCACTGAAATAATTTGATACTTTCTAGTACTTTCACCCAGCTCTATTTTACCTTCAGTCCCACCTACTTCTGAAATGCCAACCCCTGAGAGTTTCTCAAAACTGAACTTTGCCCCAAGCTAAAAGAGATTCAAACACTTGTGGTATGAAGCCTCTGTGGAGACAATTGTATGTTAAATAAATAGATAAAATATTAGGGGGAAACAATGCATGGAAGGAGGGGGGTGTTTTGCATCACACAAGTTGGATCAACTCAACGTTTGTCCAGCCAGCTAAGCAGAGGCCTCCAGCCATACCACCCTGCATTTTTGCACATAGGTTCTGCAGAGACTTTTGTGGGAATTGCTATAGATCAAGGCTGGGCTGAGGCTGACCCTTCTCCCATACTTCTATTTAAATGTAATTACCATGTCCCTTCTTTTCTGGTGTTAAGAGTCAGCCTAGACATAGATTGGACTTAAGGTAAAAGAAACCAGATTTATACAAGACACCAGGAAGAATTTCCTCAATGTGAGAGCGGTACAGCAACGGAACCTATTACCAGGGGAGATTGTGGGCTCTCCCTCGCTGGAGACATTCAAAAAGCATTTGGAGAGATGGGATGATGGGATGATGTAACTTAGTGCCCTGCAATAGCAGGGGGTTGGACCTGATGGCCTTCTGCCTCCTTCCAACTTGACTCTTCTATGCTTCTATGGGCAGTTGTGCATCGCCAAAAAGGACGAGCAACTCTGGTACGCCATCACATTCTGAGCTCAGTTATATCAAGGTAAGCACCAATGGTCATAACACAGAAGCAGACCCTATTGAACAGACATGATCCCACACCCTACACAGCAGAATGGCTGAGGAGGATTTCATGACTCAAGGAGCAGAAAGAATTCTTCATCCGAGAGCTCAACCACACATGTCATCAGAGATTAGATTTCC
This sequence comes from Varanus komodoensis, assembly GCF_004798865.1. Classification (NCBI taxonomy): domain Eukaryota; kingdom Metazoa; phylum Chordata; class Lepidosauria; order Squamata; family Varanidae; genus Varanus; species Varanus komodoensis. Next base: position 4,772,313 of record NW_025335922.1, read on the forward strand.
AAAGATATAACTGGGATTTCTCAACATAAAACATACTGCAAAGCAAGTGGTGCGCATGGACTTTTTCTCCAGGCTGCCTTATTCAGCTAACCCCTCCCCCATCCAAAATTTGCAGTTACGTGGCAAAATATCCCTGCTTACTCAGGGCAGAGTTCTGTGTTGAAGGGCAGCCCCATCTAGTTCTGGTATAAAGATAAAGAATGCTTTGGAAGCATCACCTGGACAGAAGACAGAGGAGGCAGGCATGCAAGTCACCGTGGTGAGATAGACTGCATTTCTATTTCAGGTACAATAATTATTTCCAAGTTTGCCTCTATAATATAAAATAGTGCAGGCATGTTTTATACAATTGGCACCCTCTTTGTCAATTATGCATCTCCTGTTTTGCAAATTCATAAGCAGCCTCTCTAGTCCAATTAGCCCTAAAATGGGGTGGGGTGGGAAGAGGAACACAGCCATCTATAGTTTACCCATGTATTCTTCTCCTTCAGGAATAACCGATTTGGGGGAGATCTTAGACTGGGGGGAAAGGAGCATGGCAGATTGGGTTAGGTATCCTCCCCCCAGCACCACTGCAATCAAATCAGTGTGCCCCATGGCTGCTTTCAACCAGCCAGAGGTCTCTTGCATCATAATTGGTTGGGTCCCCAGATACAAAAGCTATGGAAAGGCTCAGGAAAGAGCAGCTCCAGCATGCCCCACACCGCGCCAGCCGATGGACGGAAGGGCACTCGGGAGCTGGGCACCTTTGCGCTCGTCAGCAGGAATGGACGGAGCCTATTGGGGAGAGTCTGTGGGCTCAAGTACAGGAGGCTCAGTGCCAATTCCAAGAAGGAAGGGGGGCCAAGAGGGAGGTCACATTGGCGGGTTTCTGGGAGGGAGAAACAGGAAGAAAGGGATGGGCCACCCCAGAGGAGTGGTCATTGTGCTTGGGCTTTGGTCAGAGCAGGAGCTGCCTGTGACCTCTGGGGAGGCCCGGACTTGCAGAGGAAGGCCAGCTCCAAGAACTCTAGTCATATCGATTTTCTCCCTCGTTTCTTCGTGTTTTCCAGCAAACAGACAGTTTTGTTTCCTCAGTCTCACAGAGAAAAGCCAGCTCTGAGACCTCATGTCAGTTTTCTCCCTTGTTTAATGGATATATTACATGTGTATATTAAATTAAATAAATATATTATGAACATTTAATTTGCAATATGGAAATGTAATTCACTATGCAGCCCCCAGGTTCCATGTTGAATTCCTCATGGAGCCCTCAAGGTACGAAAAGTTGGACCACCCTACACTGAGGACTCAAGAAAGCAGCCAGTAGGTTCTCTGAGTACCCACCCAGTGAGACTTGCCAAGGGTGCGCTTCCTCAGAGCAAAGGCAGGATCTCTTCTTGATTATCCCAGAGTGCAGAACACAGAATAACAAGCACAAGTTATGCCAAGCCAACTCGATATTAGGAAAAATTTCCAGACCGTTTGAGCAGCACAGCAATAGAACCAATGACCTAGGCAGGTTGTGGGCTGCCCTCTCACACCAGAGGCATTCAAGATGCAACTGGACAGCCCCCTGAGAGGGATGGTTGGACTTGGGGTCCTGCACTGAGCAGGGGGTTGGACCCCATGGCCCGCTGGCTCTTCCAACTCTACTGTTCTATTCTTCAAAGGCCTTAGGCCCGGCTGGCAGCAGAGATGGCTCTACCAACATTGGATTCAGGGGGACGGTGCCATCCGCCACGTGCAGCAAGGGTCTTGCATTGCCTTATAAGAGGGCTTGCCCCATGCAGCTAATGCCTTTTCCCATGTGATTTTAGTTTCACGTGAAGGATATGGAATGCTTATAATGGATAGTCAGCAAGACAGAATGGCTTGAAAGTAGATTTTGCCAAAAATGTAGGTGCTGTACACTTAATTTGTCTGAAAGTTTAGTGGTGGTGGCAGTGCCAAATTAAAATTTACTGCCATAACCTTATGCCAAGCTATCTGTGAAACACTTGGTTCATTAGCTGCCTGCACCTTCTTTTCCCCCAAACACTCTTTGCAACTTCAGTGACCAAAGGAACAATTGCAATATGTATTCCACCAATCATAGAAACATAGAAACAGAGTGAGTCAGAAGAATCCTCCCGGGCTATCTAGTCTGACCTCCGGCTCCAGCCGGCTCCGCTCACAACATGCCCACCATGTGCATGTCCAGCCTATCTTTGAACACCCTCACCGATGGGGCCTCAACGACCTCTTGTGGAAGTCCACACCCTCGGGGTCCTTACTGTCAGGAAGTGCTTCCTGGCATCTAAATGGAACCTTGGCTCCCTGAGCTTTGCTCCGTTGGAGCGTGTCCTGCCTTCCTCTGCAGGGGAGATCAGGTCTCTACCCATCTCCATGTGACATCCCCTCACATACCTGTATGTCACCAACAGATCCCCTCTGAGTCTCCTCTTCTCCAGGCTGAAGAGAGCCAGTTCCCTCAGTCTCGCCTCATACAGCATCCCCTGCAAACTGGCCACCAGCCTTGTGGCCCTGCGCTGCGCTGACTCCAACCTGGCTATATCCTTTCTGTAATGAGGGGCCCAAAACTGAGCACAATACTCCAGTTGCGGATGCACCAGAGTCGTATAGAGTAGTAATGTTATGCTTTCAAGATTGTGCAAGAATTGCAATGGAATCCTTAAAACTCCACCTGCCTCACTGCCAAATAGGATCCAAATATATCAGAAAGGGCACTTTGTCATTTGGGTACTAAGGGTTTCTTTTCCGAATGGTTCATGAATCATTTAGGAATAAACCACAGCTCCAACCACAAAATGCAACACAAATCCAATAAAATTGACATTTTAAAAAGATTAATACAGGCAGTGCTAGTTATAGCATAAAAACCCACAATAGTATTAAAAGGACTTGATATTTTGCATAGTTCTCCCTGCAGCAATAGCGAAGTCTCTGACCCTTTAAATGTCTATCTTTCTGTTGCATAAAATCACACCTATTTAAGGAGGTTTATTGCAAGTTAATTTAATTGAAGTCTAATACGTAGCATTTAATGTACTCCCATATTCTTCTTGCCTCTCATACATTATGAAGATAGTAAGCAAGGCATCCAACAAGAGCCATAAGAACAGCCAGTAACTTCACCCATTATCATCAGCAGTGAACTCATGGCTGAACTGAGAACTGGCTTCTCTCTCTTCCTTCTGTTTAGCCCCCTCAGGTGTGAGGGCTAAGCTTAGCAGAGCAAGAAAAAAGGCCTAGCGGCCCCAAGCAGCATTGTTAGGCAATGGCTGAGGAGAACCGTTCCCTTCGCTGCTGCCCTGTTCTTCTCCTTGGTCATGCTGCCACTTCTGTTTTCTGTTGCCATTTCTGTTTTCTCACCTGCATCTGTATTGCCTCCCCTCTACGGTGACCACTTAGGAATCTCCAGAAAAGGAGGAAGTGCATCACCAAAGGATACAAGGAGAATACAGATTAGTATGAAATGAGTATATGCTGGAAGACTATGACCAGGTTCCCCGTGTGCCTGTCTACACAGGCTGCTGTGCAGCTGCTGCTGATGGTGAACTTCAAGGGCCAGGTCTTCCTTCTGATGGTTCTATATTTTTCAGCCAGACTAGAATGACACAACCCTTCAAATATAGGACTATCTTCTGTAAAGGAAGACACAGGGTCACCCTATGACCTCTTTTTGTCATTGTAGGAGACGTCCTGCTCATCTTCCCACCAAAAGTGTGGCAGACAAGAGCCAATGAGGCCCAGTACAATGGGGCTGCCCACTGCCATGGTCATGGGTGGTGCTGTGCACTATAATCCTGGAGTCCAATCTTGGAAGAAGCATTTGAGGAAGACAACAGAGGCATTGGTAGTAGCAGGACTCACCTGGTGAGCATTGGATGACTACTGTTACAGTAGAAATTTAGGGAGCAGCAACATGCCCCCTCCGAATTTAGTTGGGCTCTAACTCTCATCAGCCCTGGCCAATAGTCAGAGATGATGAGAGTTAACGATCAACATCTGGAGGGTCACAAGTTTACCATTTCTGCAGGTGTTTCCCCTGTCCTGCATGGATATCCCTGACATAACTCGGGACCTTCTGCATGCAAGGCATGCTCAACTACTGAGATGTGGTCCATCCTGGTAGGCGATCTAGTCCAATTCTCTGCTTGCTGCAAGAGATCCACAGCTAGATCATCCCCAACAGAGGGCCTGGAGTCCTCTGGCAAGATGGCATCCACCACCCTTTTAGGAAACTGATTCCATTGACAGACTGTCCCTAATACTGAGATTTTTTTCCCCAATGTTGAATGAAAATCTACAGTCCTGAACTTGCACCCCCGAGATCTAGTCCTGCTCTTTGCGGGCAGCAAAGAACAAGTGTTTGCTCTCTCTCATAGAAATGAAGGGAGCTGCCTTATACCATGTAAGAACATTGGTCCATCTAGCCCTGTATTGTCAACACTGACAGGCTGAGGGTCTCTAGGATTTTAGTCAGGGAAATTTCCTGGCCCTCCTTGGAAAAGTGGGGGTGGAAACTGAGACCATCGACAAGCAGAGCATCTGCTCTGCCATGGTCCTATGGCCTAGCCCAAGACAGCCTTCAGCTATTTGAAGAGTGCTATCGTATCCCCTCTCCAGGACTAGCCCAAGATATTTTTCTGCCTGAGGCAAAGAACAAGAGGACGTCCCACCCATTCCATGTGCCGGTGATGGAACAGCATCTTCCATCGTGACTGAAGGTAGCAGGATAACGAAGGGGGTGCAAAGGAGCCTGCAGGTCATACAGCTCTCTCCTCCGACACCTTGCTGCCACCCCCCAGCAAGTGCTGCCTGAGGCGGCTGCCCCACTCTGCCTCCGCTGTTGGGGCTGGGTTTCTGTACGGCTGTTGTGTAATCCGCATGGATCAGCTGGAGGGAGGGAGCCATCACCACTTTAGTAAACAATGTCTTGATAAAATGATTTCAAGAGGAATGATGGTGCCAATATATTTTGGCTTTCAAAGGCTGTTTCTGTTATTTACTGCTGAACCACAGTTGATGAGCCTTCCCTGTCGTGGGCTGGGACTATGCAGAGCATGCAGATGAATTACAGTGATATACTCTGTCAGTTTTGCCTTTTGCAATAAAAAATGTTCAAAGAGTTTGCCTATTTCCATACATTTGGCTGGGGTAGTTAATCTAAGTTTAGGCCAAAGTGGAAAAAATAACAGAACCATGGCACTGGATGTTCATATTAACATGAGACTCTCAAACAGAGAGAGTGAAATTGTTCCAGTGAAAACAGTATAGTACACAACCTTTAGCATGAATGCCACGTATATCAAAATGGGAGAAGAATGTCCTCCTTTACGGACAAGCATCCTCTATTTTGAAGCTTGCAGAAGACAGTCCTCTGCTTGAAAATCTCTTCACTTGAAGTCATTCCTGCTTGAAGAAGAAGGGTCTGCTCCAAGATTGGTTTTATATATACCAATATGAAAGTGAGAATGTTTGGGGGCTTTAAGTTGCCCATCAATAGTTAGAACAAGGACTGTAAACTGACCAGGCACATGGGTCTCCTGATCAGAGTCTTCTTCACTGGGCAATTACAACACGGAAAGCCAAAAGAGCTACTCTGATAGAGAAAAGTTGGAAGAGGCAGGCCTTTCTGCCTGCCCAATGATTTCAAATGAGTGCAAATGTTAAATATCATTGTGATTAAACTGAAACCAAGGCCAGTTATCCTCCTCTTTCTTGCTGACCCCAAAGAGCATTATCATGACACGTCCTAAAGATACAGTCCTAGACTTCATACAGAAGTGCATCTTGCTGTACTTCACTCTGTTACCTGTTTTTCTAGCCATTATACTCCACTTGGCAGGGGTTACATTATTTTCCTGGCTAAAAGAGTTGTGTATTGATTCACTTGGTTCGGGAACAGCTTGGTGGGTACTTGGCCCTGATGCATTGATTAAAACATGTAACAAATTAAATACATTGTTTAAATTAGAGCAATCTAAGTGCCTCTTGCAGTTCTCCGGTGACATCTGATGTCCCCCAAGTGCATGGGTCTACCCATTTGTCAAATTGTTTTTGTATTGTGGTTTGCATTGTCCTCTGTGATGGTGATCTCATGCATTGCAGTATGAGCACATTTTAAGCCTAAGGCCTCAATATTCCCCTGATGTACCCAGTCTATTTCGAAAGAGTTGAATAGCAGCAGTTCAAAATTGGCTAACAGGGAGGTGCTTTGTCCTTTGGGGTACTAGACTACTGCTGCTTGAGGAACAGCCTTCCTGCACACCTGCTTCTGAATCTGTATTATTCCCGTTCTCCCTGTTTACTGATTGAGTGAAGCAGGTCATTGTAACAGCAGTCTTCAGTGTTCTCTCTATTTTCAAAGGGGTTTCAATGCATGTCATTGGGCCTTTTAGCTAAAGGGCTTTACTGATGCAGTAAACATCCATTGTTGTTCTTTTAATTCTGAACTCTCCCTTTGGCCTCTTTCATTCCTGAAGTACAGCCAGCTGTTGGTTGGCCTTAGGCTCTCCTCTAGGAGGCTACTAGAAATTGGCCGAGGCTCAAAAATCAGAGTTGCTAAATGCATCACCATCCACTTTTCCATTTTGTGCTGAGGACTTTGGATCTTGGTCTTTGCTGGCCTCCATGAGGCTACAGCAAGGAGGTGGGGCGAAGGAAGCCAGATTCATCTGTCCTTAGACTCCATGTGGCTTCCAGAAGGGAATCACATTCTGAGCAATGAAGCAAGTGGCTGCTAAAGCAGGTGGTGCTATCAAATAATGTCACAGTAGTTAACTGAGAGGGCTGTAGCCAAATCACACTCATGCAAAGCCGCTGCTAGGCCTGCCTACAGAATCTCCCTGAACGCCAGCTGGGCTCCATGGTCCTGGCTGGCAAACAAGAAAGCCCTTTGGAACAGGATGCTCAACATTCATTGCTAAGCACTGTTTCAACAGCATCTTTCCTCAACTCTCAATGTTTTGGAGTACAGCTCCCATCAACCCCAACTGACAGAACAACGTTCTGTTGGAATGAGTCTTGCCTCAGTACAAACAGGAAGGCTTTGCATTTTGTATTTTTCAAATGTACACCTTAAAAGTGCGACTATGACAACAAGATATTCCAAATGTCATCCTTCGACACACCAGAGTGGCTACACAGCACTCAAAGGGCCAAATTTAGCTTTATACATTGTTTTAAGCTTTGGTGACCCTGGTGAGAGCCACAATCAGGGAAAGCTTCCTCACTGTCAGAGCAATATGACAGTGGAACCAGCTGCCCAGAGAGATGGTGGGCTCTCCCGCACTGGAGACATTCAAAAAGAAACTGGGCAGCCAGCTGAGTGGGATGGTGTAACATGGTGTCCTGCAACAGCAGGGGATTGGGCTTGATGGCCTTCATGGCCCCTTCCAACTCTACTCTTCTATGATTCTACAATGGGGACTGCAGGAGGGTGCATGTGCCCATGGACCATACATGGCCCTATAGGTACATAAGGGGGAGCTGCGATCGGAAAAGGCTCCCTGTGAAGAGTACTTGGTTCACTGCCTTGTGGATCACACGCCCACCCACCTGTATCCACACAACATCAGCAGGATCTGGACAGGAGGGAGCACTTTTTATGGAAAGCCGTATTCACAGAGGCAAACCTTGAGTTCAAAGTCAATACAAAAAACTGGGATTTTGCCGGACGCCATTTTCAGTGTGGACTGCACCTATGTTTTCGGTGAGAAGTGTCATGCAATTACCTCAGAAGAATGCTTATGACTGACTGATTCACAACTGTTATCAGCTGGATATCTTAATCTGCCCTCCTAAATGAAACCGAGTGTCGAGGAGGAGCCAGAACTTTCTGTAATTATGCCTTCGGACTTTGCTCCACTATCATATGTAAATACAGGTTGTTGATGAGATATCAAAAGTATGCGAAGGAAACATGGTTCAGTTGCTCCTAATTACAGTTATTGTTCTTGGGGTTTAAACCACCCCACGCTTTGTGGCTTCTCTCTCAGTAGGGTGTTTTACAAGCATAATTTGGTTGTTGCAGATGTGCATGTCAACTCTTCTGTGGTTTTGTTCCTCCTTTTGTTTATAGCCGTGAGGGAGGTGTTGTCTGGCTTTCAGCTGAGCTCAGGAGAATGGATTACCGATGTACAAGCTCAATCCACTTCTCCATGGAGTGGCATGACTCTCCTTTTCCTAATGCCACACTATCCTCATTCAGACTTAATCTGCACCTCTTGATACAAACAAAATTCAGTTCCTGATTGCTTCAGATGCAGACAACAAGTCATTGTCCCAATGCAGGAAGATGGAACCATGCATGGAAGAAATACGCTGTGTGCTCAGCAGATGGGCAGGTTGCTAGCTGACCTGTTTTTCCTACTTTGCAGAGGACAGTCCTCTGTTTGAAGGTGCCCAGTTTAAGTCTGGTTTAAAGGAAGAGAATCCTAAGAGCGGCAAGGATTTGGGGCTTTCAGGCTGCCCATCAACAGTTGGATAGTCTGGATAGCAGACTTAGCAGACACGCAGATGTCATTTAGTTGCAGTCTTCACCACTGCGCTTATCTTTTTAAATTAAATTATAGCAAACATACATTGTGGTGGCACAAGGCAGAGGCTATGGGCTCTCTCAACCCACTGAGTGGGGTGGTGTATCCACTCCGGGTTGTAGTCTGGACCTCTAAGGAACTATCCACAGTGTCAAACCTATTTAGTTCAGTCCCAAGGTTAGCACCTTTAATACTGCAGCTAAACTAGGAAGGGGACTGAGAAGGCTGAACATGTAACTTGCATTGGCTACCTGTATGCTTCAGAACCCAGTTCAAGGTGCTGGGTTGGTTCATGTATAAAGCCTTCCATGGATAGGAACTGCAATCCCAGTTAGAATCCCTCCCTCAACCAAAATCTCCCCAGCCTTTATGCTCAGCATCCGTGAGCCACCAACAAGGGAGGCTTGGTTGGTAGAAAAAAGGAGAATGGCCTTCTCAGTGGCAGTCCCTGCACCGTGGAACAAACTCCCCCCTGAAGTCCACCTGGTGCCAACTCTGTTCTCTTTTCGGCACCCGCTGAAAACTGTTTCCATGCTGAGACATTTAATGACAAATGGGGGCTCCTGATCTGGTTTTTGAACAAGCTGAATCTGTTTAATTCCTCAAATGTTTTTAAAATCCATTTAACATGTTGCATTGAATGTTATGCTGTTTTTATTGTATCTGTATGGCGCTGTACTCCTTTTTTAACAAATCTCTGAGAAGGATGGTTGAACTGGAGGTCCTGCACTGGGCAGGGAGTGGGATCCGGTGGCCTTCTGGCCCCTTCCAGCTCTACCAGTCTTTGATTTCATGACATTGTGGTTAACCAGCCAGAGAGCTTTGGCTATCGGAGGTACAGAAATGAAATTACTACTACTCACAGCAACAATAATAAAACAAATGTCACTCAGTGACAAGCATAGGCCGGGCCCCTGGGTCAGTCTCTAATGTCTCAAGGTAGGGCTGGGACAGATTCCTACCTGAAAATCTGGAAAAACTGTAGACTAGGAGTAAACAACACAGTGCTCTCAGATGTTTCAGAGTACAGCTCCCATCAGCCCTGGCCAACATGGCCAATCACCAGGATTATGGGAGTTGTAGTCCAAAGCCTATAACCCAGCTTCTTCCTGCTTCTTGCGTTCCTGCAGCAGCACTGCTTGGCTTCCGGCCGTTCCCCATTAAGCTCCTTCCCTTCCTGCCTTTGTAGCCTCTGGCAGGCTGCCCATGAACACTCTTTATTGACATCATTTCTTCTACCCAGCCTTTCTTATATGTTTCAAGGCATCTTAAAAAATAAATGATGCAATCATAACTGAAGCCTAACTAAAACTGGAATTGCAATTCACAGCACAAAGGCCACTGCAGAAACCATCAAGCAGCCCCAAAGGAAACCAACAACCCAACCCGTCGCAGCACCAGCTTTCAGATATCTTGCTTGAAAAGTGGCTTTTGCATAACTTTTGAAAAGAACATTGCTGAAGATCCTCTAGCAGTTCTTTCCAGTCTCTGGGCAATGCAAGGGATTCCTAATCCTACTATCTGTTGATTGGCTCCCTTTAACAGGGTCTGCCTAGGTCCTTCTTCCAGAACACAATGAGCTGAGGACCACAGGGTCATTTATTTACCACACAATCCTGAGTGCATCTGTTTTAAAGAAGTAAGTCTCGTTGGATTCCACAGGGTTTCCACTTACATGGAAATAATCTTAAAGAGAGCTCCTTCTGAGTACACAGACCTGCATAGGATTGTGCTCTTAATATGTATATTTCTGATACCATGGGGTGGGGGGAGCAAAGGTTTACAAAACAAATCTAAAATAGCATCAATAAAACCCATACTAAAACAAGAGTAAGGAAACAGCAGGATGGAAACATCATCAGCAAAACATCAACGTGAGACAGATTCGACTCTAGGAAAACAACATAGTCTGTGCTTAGTGTCAAAAGGACAATAAAGTAGGCATCCAATTTGCTTGCATGGGACAGCATTCTGCAAGTCTGGCACATCCACTAGGAAGGCCTTCTGCTCAGTCACCACCCTCTCGTCAAATGCATTTGTTATTATTTTATTACGTAGTACAGCTCACCTTTTCACCGTAGGAGCTCAAAGTGGCAGACGTGGTTCTCTCCTCTCCATTTTATCCTCACAACAACCCTGTGAGGTAGACTAGGCTCAGAGTCAGTGTCTGGCCTGAAGTTACCCAGTAAGCTTCCCGGCTAAGCAGGAATAAGGACCCTGGTCCACTGAGTCCCAACCCTCTAACCATTCCACCACACTGACTCTTTAATGTATATCTGAAGGAAAGTCTCCTCCCATACATGCCTACCCAGAGCTTAAGTCAAGATCATCCCCTGAGGTCCTTCTCTGGGAGCCACCTTTAAAAAAAATCCCAGAAGGTGGCTACCCAGGGAAGGGCCTTTTTGATTGTGGCACCCCATTTATTGAATTCACTCCCCAGAGAAATAAGCCTGGCACCAACACTCTACATCTTTCGGTGCCAGTCTAAAACTTTTTTGTTCCCTCAATCTTTTAATTAGTGATGATTTTTTAAAATTATTATATTTATCCTTATGTACTTTGTTGAATCATTGTTTGCTTACTTAATTACTTACTTAGTCTTTATGTATATTCTTATTTTTGCTTAGTATTTACTTTATTTCTTGCTGACGTTGGTTGACTCAGGTGCTGAATTGCATTGTTATCGAATTGTATTATTATTGTTTTCTATTTTAATATTATATTGTATTTTAATCTTGTAAATCGTTCTGGGAGCCAAATTGGCCATGGAGGATGGTACATAAAAGCTTGTATGTGTACATGAATAAACAAATAAATAAATCTAGAAACATAGAAACTGAGTGAGTCAGAAGGGTCTCCCAGGCCATCTAGTTTGACCCCCGGCTCCAGCCAGCTCCTGTCATGACATGCCTACCATATAAATAAATCTATATCCTGCCTTTCCACCCAAAAGCTCAAGGCTCTTCCCCTCCCAATTTTATCCTCACCCAATAACCCTGCAATGGATTTTAGCACCCAGAGACAGTACCTGAAGCAGCATCACTCAATATTCTAGCCTAGGTGTGCATGACTTATTGGTTGGTTGGAGTGCAAGTCCCATCATGCCTCTCCGTTATCTATGCTGGTTAGAGCTGATGGGAATTACAGTCCAATCCTAAGTTATCTGCCTCTGCTCTTAACCGTCAGTAATATAAAGCTGGAAGAATAAAACCCATACAGTATGAACATACAGAAGTGAATGGAATACAATGTAAAATAGGCAGCACACAGGTTTAGATGGAGGAATAGGGGGTTTCTGAGCCCATGCCTACCACAGGCATTTGGTTTCCGTAGAGACACTGAGCTCATTGTCCTTTCCCACGAAAATGCTCCCCTCCTTCCGAACCTCACAAGCCTTCCTTTGCAGGCTCCTTCAGGGGTGAGGGGGAGCCACTGTGTCCTTGCTAATGCTAAACAACTGGAGAGCAAAAGCCTGTGCTGATCTGCTGCAACTTTTATTATTAATCAGATTTAATTCATCTAATTATTAATCTAATTAACTAACTAACCTCCTGCTGCACCTTTTGCCCCTCCTATGCTAAGGCAACAAAATAGGAAAACAAGAAACTCCTAGGCAGATGTAACCTAAAGCTGCAGCAAGGAATGGGTAGCCCTTCCCAAGTTGTGGGACTGAAGCTCCCATCAGCCCAGGCAGTGCAGCCAAGGGTCAAGAAGGGGTGTAACATCTCTTTCCAGTTTAGCTTCTTAACTTGTGCCATTATTTTGATGCTTTGGTCCACAATCCTATACAAGTTTAGATGGGGGAAGGGAAACTCCTATAACTCCCAGCATACTCCTGGATGACTTGCTGGGGAATGCTGGAATTTGTAGGGGCTGGTTCTACCTAAATATTTATAGGATTGTGCCTTGAATTGTTTTAATGGTCTTGCTTATTTTTAACTGGTTTAAGATTTACTGCTTCATGCTGTCACAAACAACCTCAATGGCTTTTTACCGAGTAAGGTGTTGTGTGCACGTAAATAAGAAATAAAGTACAAGCATCTTGGGCACGGGCAGGATCCCATCCCTATTTTGGGAAGGAATTCAAGAATAAGGTGTAGAGGGCACACTTCCTCCCTGATCCCCACCTACTTTCCTAGGAAGCATGAGATGCATTCAGTCAGCTGAAAGGAGATTGACTGTCTAGTCAAGAAGGTTATAATAAAAATGGGAGGATTTCCCCAGCCAGTCAAGCAGTTTGTTCAAAAAAGGAAGAAGAGTGGAATTCTGTCACCTCTGGGGTTGGTGGTATTTTAACTGATGGGATGGTGATAGGAGACCTGTTGGTGCTTGCTAATTAGTCAGAGTTGCCTAGTCTCTTAGATAAAATTCCGCTGGTGCTGAGAACACGCAGCACTCTGATCTTGATACGGCTCCGCTGGAGCTTGACCCGGGAAAGGTGCAGAAGCTACATCAAATGCCTTCACCTGAGAACGGAAGCCTCCCAGACACTTTACAAGAACATGTCAAAGAAGGAAGGGCAAGCAGACAATCCAGCAAATCCTGTGACTCACTGATATGGTCGGCCACCTCCTATGAATTGCACTCCAGTTTTTGTCTCTAACTCAAAACTGCCACACCCTGAAGTCTCCCCCTGAGATTCAGTGATGCAGCCGGCCGTGTGTGCTCCTTTTCAGTCAACCCGATTCACCCGATTTGTCCTCTGACCCTTCCTGCCAGTAAATGAACCAGAATATTGGCTTGAGGTGCAAATCCTAGGCACCGTGAGAAAAGGTTTTCAGCATTCCCCAACCATTTTTCTGTCTGGACATGCACAGGCTTGTGTTTTTAGGATGCATAAATGGCTGACATTCTGCACTGCACACTAGCAGAGCAAAATCTCAAGTTATGTATTGGCTATATGTTTGTCTGAAGGGTTTTTACCCCACTCCTTGGCCAAAAAAAGTCTCATTACAGGCTTGCAATTTAAAAGATGTGAGACCACAGGAGAAGGGATTATGCTGCTGGAGAAAGAAAAACTGATTTAGGCACTAACTTTTAGTTATCAAGACTAAAGTCCAGCTGCAATGGCCAAGAGGCCTAAATGGTGCTGGTCTCTTTGCAAAATAGGTGGACTAGCCCTGGTCCCCTTCTCTTTCAGATTCGGCGGTTGCCAGATGCTCTGGCTGCTGCCAAGTCACAGTGGATGGATGGAGCTTAATTATTAAACCCCACCCAAGCAGCAGTGGGAGCGACAACAACAACAATCACAAAAAACCACTAGGCCTATAAAGAAAAAACTAGGTGCTCTACAGACCTAGATTTTACACTTATCACAAATATCACGCAAGCCTCTCCAGGCAGGGACTGTTCTCTGGGAGTCTGCAATGCTACACCCACTGATAGCATAGTAAGAATTTTTAAATGATTGCCATTCCCATCTTCCTCCTCCTCAGCAACAGCACCACACACGTGGAACGTGTGGGTGTTCTGTGAAAGCAACCTCACATTCTGTTTTAAGCAGTAGAAACCTGCCCCAACAACCTCGCTTACTTTATAGTACACATTATGTTAAATAATGAAGTTCTTAAGCAGTTTAACACAGGAAGGGAAGAGCATTTCACATAAAAAGTTAAAAAAAAGAAGAAGAGTGGATTAATCCAGTGATGCAAACACTATAGAAGAGAGAAGGAATCAATTTGTCTGCTATCTGATGTTCTCTTACTGGGTATTTGCTTTACGTGTGCTTGTGCACATTCAGAAGAGAATTAAGATTAAACAGAATTAAATTGCCACAGGTTTTAAATGGCTTAGAATTTAAGAGTTTTAAATATGGTTTTATATTTCATAACCTTCTATGGAGCATATTGTAACTTGAAATTTGATGTTGCATAGCACAGCCTTTCCCCTAAACATTTTGTTCTAACATGGTTGTATTGTGGGGGTGCGGGGGGGAAGCACTGGGGAGGGAAGTGGTATAAAACTCTGAATGCCTTTCCCTGCCCTTCCCCAACCCAGATTTGCTGTACAAATCTGATGAACTATGCCTGCATCACCTGGAGTGATGGAGCGAAGGGTGTTGCAGTGACAAACAAATGAATAAACAGAACACCTGGATGGCATTGGGTTGGAGAAACTCCTCCCTGCCATTTAAGTTTGGTTCTGAAGGCCTTGGGGGTAAATGAGAAAGTCAGAAGGGATGCAATTCATGTAAGATTTAAGGTGCTATTTGCACCGAGCATAGTCAAGCCTTGTCCAATTCAGCATTTTACAGGTTGCATTTTGTGAGCACAAAAGGTCAGCTAGAAACTATTGGGAAAATTTGGGTAGATCCTGGCAGAAAAATGTTGCTTATGTGTGCTTTTGTGTTATAAAATCAAATCTACACTCTTCCTCAAAAGTATCAGCTTTCCAAGTCAAGTCACAGTTTAATACTGCGGTAGCTTTAAGAAAATGGCATTCCCTTCCCCTCCCTTCTTTCGCTCTTCTTCTCACCTCCAGCCGTAAGCCAGAGCAGACAGGCCATTCAGTCGAATATACATTCACCTACATATGTTGCTACATAATCACTGCAGGAATTCAGTTTACCAGGCAGCACAGTATTTTTCCAACTATAAGACGCCCCCATGTATAGGACACCCCCCACTTTTCATACTGCTCTCCGAAGGAGCAAGCTGCTGCTGCACCCACGCCATGCTGCACCCCCACCCCGATCCAGCCCGCCGTGCTCATTTATCCAGCCCGCCTCGGAGGTTTCGGCTTGCTCGCGTGGAGATCCTTGTGGGCTCACTCGGAGAAAACCATCTCCGTGCGAGCAGGCCACTGCCTTGCCTCATCGTGTGTGTGCCCCCATCCCTGCCTCACCGCGCGTGCATGCCCCCCGCCCCCACCACCAGAACCTTTCAACTGGCCCCCTGTTGAAAAAGTTTGTGGACCCCTGCTCTAGAGGACGGACAAGCAATTGCCATTTCAAAGGTGAACATGGGAAACTGTTCCATCTCTTCAGCTCTATCCTAGCTTGCATGCAGAAGGAGATCAAGAGAACGTGCAGTGACAGGAGCAGCAATGGCAGCAGGATCTCCGGAAAGGGTGTGGACCTTGGCAAAAGCCCAACCATGCCTACCTCTCACTCCAGCCCTAGAAAATGTGCTTAGCTCTTTCCCTCCCTTACCACAGTCATGCATGTCTACCATCTTCATACTGCGTGAATAAAAACCATCATAGTTCCACTGTTTTGGCAGAGTGTTGCTGCAGAGATGGGAGATAAACAGAGAATTCCATCCACAATTCAAATGATCTTAGCCAGAAGCCTGCACAGAGTCAGGTCAAAAGGAAAATTCCTTGGAAACAGGCAGTTCTTGTGGTCTCTCCTAAAAAACCTGAGCATCTTTTCTGCATTGTTGCCCCAAAACCACAGAGGCATGTACTGTGTCACAAAGTTACATGCTTTTCCTCAAGCATTCAACCCCATTACAGGAAATCTGCATTTTTTTCAAGGACTTGTCTCAAAGCAAACTGCTCATGCCAGTTAGGTGCAATATAAGTAGCCAGCACTCCCTGAAAGCCTTTGTTTTTTCCAGTTTCAGTTGCTCTTCTTAGAATTTCCCCACCCTGCATGTGTGTTTTAAGGTCTCCTAATTTAATTGAATTTTCTCCAGATGGTATACACCTGTACAATTTGACACTAATTAGGATGTACAAATAGATAGGGGAGGAAGCAAGAGGGATAAAACACTTATCCTTCTGCCTTTGTTAATGCAGGTTTATTTAATTCAGGTCCCTGATCTTCATTTAGCTGTCTACATGCAACGAAGAAGCAGGGGGAAAACAGTTCAAGGTGCAATTCTATGTATGCTGAGAGCTCCTATGCAAGCTGGAGTTTCTCGCTCCTAGCATTCCCCAGCCAGCGTGTCTCTTCCTGTCTAAATATGCACAGGATTGCACCATTGCATCTGTGATTTCTTAAGGAGAGACACCATGGGTTGTGCCCAGTGCTGGTTTAAGCTAAAGCCTGTTCGTTTAAATGGATCCCCTCCAAGTGGAATGGATGCTGAATGCAACACTGGGGCTGCAACCATGCGCACATTTCCCTGGGATTAAGTTGCACAGAAACCAATAGGCGTAGACACACAGGACTGAGCTGATTCGGCTTGCTTTGTTATTTGCTGTGCTTGGCAGGCTTTCCAGGCCTGCTTACAAGAATTTCAAGCTGGCATATCTGGGATTGAACATGGGACCCTCTCCATGCAGTGTGCATGCTCTCCCAATAGTTATAGCCCCTTTGTAGGAATCCAGGTGATTAGCTCTGGGCTGCTTCCAGGTGAGGCTTTTATCAGGCCATCACTCTGCTGTGTTCATAGAACACATGAAGGGTCCAGATGACACCACCTTCTACCTCTTCCCTTCCCTTCCCTTCATTTTCATCCTTCCTTTTTTATTCTTTTTGTCTTTTTTGCTCCCCCACCCCCCAAGGGAGGAAAAGACAGAACAACTGCACAATGTCTTTTGACTGGAAGCACTAGGAGATGTCCACCTGGAAGCCATGCCAGCAGAGAGAGACAACTTTCATATCTTTAGGCTAAGCTAGGGATGGCCATCAATGGCTCCACCAGCATGGACAGTGTCAAGGCTGATGGGAGCTGCAGTGGAGCGCTGGCTGGAGGGCCACAGGTTCTGCACCCTCAATATCAGTGTGGTGCAGTGGTGAGTGTGCTGGACCGGGGCTTGGGAGATCTGGGTTCTGGTCCCCACTTGGCTGTGAAGCTCACTCTGTGCCTTTGGGCCATTCACGGATTCCCCACGAAGCGTATCTCAAGGGCTGTTGGGAGGAGAGAATGGGAAGGAGGAGCGCTCACGGGGCTTTTTAGAGGAATGGCGGAGTAGAAATGTAGTCAATAAAGCCGCAAATATGCAAAAGTCTTCTCTTCTTTATGGGATGCCTCGGAAGTGCACTGGAGCAGCAAGGGGTTTGGCTGCACCCCTCCACAGCAGCCTGCCAGTGCATCACGGGTGGTGAGCCGAGGCAAGCATTCCCGCAGGAGACTGGTCGTGCTATTTTGATGATTCAGATTCGGAAGAGGAACGTTTCTGTGGGACTGAGTTGCAGGAGGTTGTTCAAGGTCTTGGGTTACAACAGGTGGAGGAGATTAGCTCCAGGGCAGATTTATTTATTTTTGTTATTTATTTGGGTATTTCTAACCCGTCCAATTATTGCACGTCTCTGGACGGCTTACAATAACTCTCAGGACAGATGCGGCAGTGGGCCAGACAGACCCTGGGAATAGCATGGAAGCACAGCTAGTGGGAAGGGCTGCTGAGACTGGGGAGCCCTCAAGCAGACCAGCCACTTTTGGAGGTGGCTCAGGTTGTCGGGTGGCGGCAACGGTGGGAGGCCCAGTGAGTCGAGAAGCGTGTGGACCAGAGTTGTGCTCAGATCCTCAGCACCCTTCCCCAAGGGTTGGGACACAAATGTGCTCATAAGGAGAGTTTTGGGAATTAATCGCTAGACAGGGATTGACAAACCACTTTGTATATGCTCAGAGACTTGTCTGGACGATTTACGAGTATGTTGGCAAAAAATAGTGTTTTAGCCTGAGGTTGCTGAGGGAGGAAAAACAGAGAAGCTAATTCTCCAGGTGCTGTGCCACCCCGGCAAGAAGTCTTGCCTACTTTTAACTGGTTTGCAAATCAGGATATCCTGGGGCACTTGAAAAAAGCTTTGACGAAGTCAAGGGCGACTTATTTTATACAGTTATGTGTATTTTATATTGTTATTTATGTATTTTAATTTATTTATTTATTTGTAAGCCGCCCCGAGGCTTCGGAGAATGGGGCGGCCTAGAAATTTTCTAAATAAGTAAAATAAATAAATATGTTACGTTCACAGCATTTCCGTATTCCACATGGGAGGCTACCTGGTCAAAAAATGAGAACAGATTAGTCTGGAGGGATTTGTTTTTGGTAAATTCAGATTAGCGTCTATGAATCTCTGTATCATTTTCAATGAACTTCTTATTCCAGCAACACTTCTACATATTCCACTAGTCTAGAAATGCATGGAATCATTCCTCCAGTTTGCCTTGGGACACCCACACATGCTGCCAGGGAATCAGTAGGTGTGCCTATTCACCTACATTGCAAGACTCATTGGAGGATTTCTCTGAGCAGCACCAGGGATAAAAGACAAGTTGGAAGTCAAGGAAGTGCCTCTTACATGCCTCACTTTGGAAAAGTGGCTTAAAGTGAGATTCCTGGAGGGGCTGAAGAAGCAAAAGTAAATAAATAAATATATGTAATCACTCCAAAAATAGCTCTTTTCTGCTCTTTCACTCTTCTTTTCTTTGTCTTGTGTTTCTGGAACAGTTTATGCGCCTCGCTTTTTTCTTCCTTTCTTAATTCTATTTTAATATGTAGATGTGTTTTATATTTCACCGCTTTCACTCAACAGCCGCATTACTGCAAGCACGGCCTTCATTTCTCTTTCATCTTCCGTAGCTTTCATGCCTGGCCCCAATTTCTTTTTGCTGTGATCATAGCTGCATCTCCTGTGGGCGCTGACAACTGTACCCTCGCTCTGAGAAACCCAGGGCCTTTCTGGAGGATCAGTTTCCAATGAGCTTCCTACACTGAGCAGTAAAGAATGGGTAGGTAACGTGGTCAGCTGTGGACAATATCTCCTGCTCTGCAAAAACATTTTTAAAAAATTGAATGTATGTTTAACTAAAAAGAATTTGGATGCCCCAGAACACTTTGGAGTGAAGAGCTGGCTACCCTCACCTGCCATCTTTAGCCTCCTGAATGCATCTGGCCCCGGGAAAATCCAGAGACATTCCTAAGCAGGAATGCTGGTGGGTGGGTGAGGCCTGGGGCTTCCCCTGAATCCTCCCAAGCCAATCCCACCAAGCCCATCCCTCCCCCATGGAAAGACAGACCCCACGGCCACTGCCAGGTGAGCGGGCAGCTTGGGGTTAGCAGGTGGAGAACAGGAGGAAGTTGAGAATGGCCAGGTGGCTAAATCCCATCTTCAGGCACGTAAGATGGATGGGCAACACCTCAGAAAACAGCAGAAGAGTCCTGTGGGATTGGACCAAGCATCCATCCCATCCTGCATTTTGTTCATAGCCTTGGGAGCTGGCAGGGTCAGAGCATGGCATGGAAAAGATCCAGGGCTTAGGATGATAGGACCGAAAAGAAAAAAAGGGCATCTGTTAATTTAATTATGCTTGAATGTCTGTGTATGACCTTAAAAGATCCTTTCTCCTAGGAACCCCTACTAGTAAAAAGGGATGTGTGTGAAGGGGACAGGGGGCATTCGATTTCAGAGCCCTTGGACAGCGAGAATTCAAGGTGGGAGAGAGCAGGAGAGGAAGCAAATGTGAGCACAATGCCAGCTCATCCAAGGGGATGAGATGCAACAGAGAAAATTGGGGGTTTTAAAAAAAATTACTTGCTTATTTGTTAGATTTGTATCTATGTACATTTATATGTATACGAATGATCTATTTACATAATTGCCACCCAGGGAGCCTTATGGCTAATGGGGGGGATAAAAATTGAATAAACAAACAAACATTTTTCCTGTCAAGGAACTCAAGGCTGCATCCCTCATAAAAGGCATGGAAAGAGCACCATCAGCTTTCTTCCAAGAGTAGGAAAGAGACCTCAGAGGAGGAGGAGAGGGAACATTGTGGTGGCAGGGAGGGGAAGGGATTAGGCCAGAAATATCCTGAGCCCATTTTGCTCTACCTCCAAAATGCCCTCACTTGACATGCTGAAAAATGGCCAAAGAGGCAGAGACTGCCTCTGTACTCCTGTCCTGCCCACTTCAACCAGAATCTGGGTTCAGAGGCTTCCAAGCCATAGGTCTCTGCCCTAAGTTGGCATCTTCGGACCCAAGCCAGCATCTAATAATAATAATAATAATAATAATAATAATAATAATAATAATAATAATAAATCTTCTGTACTCAGATGCATATCCAGATGCATGTGTGCAGTTCACTAATAGGTGTGCAGTGGCTTCTTTCCACAAGACCATGAGCAACTGCATTGCTGGGATCAGGGCGGCCACATCTTGCCGCAGGAAGTCATATCTCCAGTGGAAATCTAGTCTGCTTTGATTAATAATAGATCGCATTTTTGCCTGGGTGAGTATAAGAGAGAGCGCGTTCTCCTTATTGATCTGCGAACCTCAAGTAAATGAAATAGATGATGCGGCTGCGACACTGAGCAGGGCTTTCAAAAGAAGGAAACACTGCTCCCACACACTTGTACTCAAATTAATTGATTTCCCACTGTCATGATTTCTTAGCACATCTATCAATGCCACCTTTGGATAATTTCGTGCATGTCCAGGAGGGGTTCTAATGAATGCAGAGCTCCCCCTACTGGCTCCTGCTTTCAGTGCAACGGAAGGATCATTTCTCTGTGTGCAAGGCAACCGCTACCCAAATGCATGGGTGGAAGAACTGGATCCTGCAGAAACTCGGGACAGGCATCAGAACATGCATCATCATCATCACATTGGATTTTTATATCACCTGTAGTGGAAGCTTTCTGGGCAGTTCACAGCATTTACATCACTCATCCACCTTTCAACCAGACCTGACCCTGCTTAGCTCAGTCTATAGGAAAGATTAGATAGGAAAGTATATAGGAAAGAGCAGGTATATATCCCCCCAGGAGCCCCTGCAGAAAGATCTTCTAGTCTGAACATGCAAAGTGTTTTCTCTGTGGCTTGTTGGGGTCTCTTGTAGCATCAGGCTTTGGGTTGGATGGGGTCCCATCTTTGGAAAAAAGTGATTTAAGGTTGTTGCTTTTATTTAGCCATGAGGAGAACTCTGCCAAAATTTGAGTATTCATGAAATACTCTGTGTTATACATGTGTGTACACAAATGTATAACAGAGCTTCTCTTACATGCCTGATCCAGGTTAGCACAGTGCCTACCAAACAGTAGAAATGTCTATAAAAATGACTGGGACTGGCAATTGCTAATAGGCAGGGACGTCTGTACAAGTCCCAAGAGGCTCCCTCTCAGCTCCCTCTCCCTTTCGCAGATTCCTGCACCTCTGCCCTTTTTGCAGATCTCTTTCCATTTGTATCCTGCACTGCCACCTTCCCTCATCCTGTTGCATCAAATTGCTTCTGTCTCAAGGTCTTTCCCTCCTTTCCTGGAGCTCTAAGTGTGTCCTGATTCAAACTCCTTCTTAAAAAGGTTGCCTTCCTCTCCCTCCCCTCCCCTCCCCTCCCCTCCCCTCCCCTCCCATGCATCTTCCTGATGCTTACCTCTCTACCACAAATCTGTTTTCACTTTGGGGGCTGAGTGCAGGAAGAAAAAAAATTGTACCTGAACTTATGGCTTCTCATTTTCCCTCAGCACCAAGGAACTTCAGCCTGAGGATCCCACATGCTTTGAATTAAGGATCTGAGCACACATGTTTGCCATGAGGCAGTCATAAGAAATTAACGTTGTTCTGCTTAGCTTCAAGTTGGGACAGCTGCATTACTTCCTCACATTGCAAATGCAGGCATGGAAGACTTCAGCTCAGTCTTCTCCACTAAGTAAATTAGTCCTGTTTTAGTTACTATTATTCTGTGGAATGTAAATAGGATGTTTTCCAATATGGCCTCTAAGCTGTTGAACAAACTCCCTTTGGATTGAGGAACAGTTCATCTTCACTCCTGTTTGCTGTACAAACAAACAAACAAACAAACCTTCCTTTTTTACTGGAGCTTTGCTATTTCTCCTCATACCCTAATGCTTAGAGAAGCCTTCCCCAGTTTGGTGCCCTCCAGATATTTTGGGCTTCCAACTTCCACCAGACCAAGCAGCAAGGCCAATGCTGGGAACTGTGTTCCAAAACATTTTAAAGGCTTGGAAAGAGAGGAGTGAGATATATGCTTGCTTTGTTGATTTTATTATTGAAGTTTTAATTCTAGTCCTCCTGCCCAATATTGTTATCAGTTACTTTTAACATATGTTGGAAAAACAAAGTTGGAAAAGTAGTATAAACTTTTTTAAAAATAACATGACATGGTATTTCCAGTTTTTATGTATTTGTATAGCTATTTATTTGTATTGGAAGCCGCCCTGAGGCTTTTGTGAATGGGGCGGCATATAAGTATTCCAAATAAATAAATAAATAAATCTCCTTGGAAAGGGAGGTTTGGCCTGGCAGAATGATCTTTTTATTACAGGTATAGCTCTGCTTGCCAGTAGTTGATGGGGAAAATGTCCTTCCTCCCACCTTCCCCTGCTGCACGCATTCAGCTGACAATAAAAGCTGATTGCTTTTGGCCATATGTCCTATTTTCTCATTCTTCATCCCCCACCAGCCAGAGAAGGGTCTCTGAGGCAGTGCTGGCATCCTACAGCAGGTGATAGAAGATCTCTGCATAGCTTCTTCTAGAGAAATCAAGACATCAGAATCTGCCTAGAGGATCTTTCTCTGAGCAAAGAAGTATAATGCAGACTCTTCTGCCCAAATTCAAAGGGCCAGGTCTGCTTTCCTTTGATTGCTGTGCAAATTTCTCAATGGAGATTTTCATTCACTTCACGCTTCATTCTCCTCAAGTTGCTCTGTTGTCTGCTGCTCACTTTCATTAGCTTGGCTTCCCACAGTGAGAGAGTCTATGTGTTCAACTTTACAGAGGACTGTTTTCTATCTGAAAGGATGTCCAGTCCAAGTCTACTTTAAGGATAAAGAACCATAAGAAGGAAGATGCAAAAGAGGCTTCAAAGTTGCCCATTCACAGTTAGCACTGGATATTTGGTATTTTGTGAGTGTCATGGGCACTTTCACAGAATGGCTGATATGAGGGTCCACGCATTCATGGAATGGCTGCCAAAAATTCATTTCCCAGAAGGCAACTTTTTGTTTAGTAACTTGCCCAAGAACCCAGTTCAGGGCAAAGGTGGGGTTGGAGCTCAAAAACACGAAACCACTCCTTAGAATCCAAATCAGGGTGGTGCTGGAGGGCAACCCTTTGCTTTGCACCATTCCAGTGTCCGCATTAAAAAATAATGATAATGATAAACCTAAGGAAAGGCAGGGAATCTGGCAGGTGGCAAAAGAGGTGCCCATGGACACTGGATTCCCCATTTCTCAGCTGTCATCCATCCTAACAGATTCAGTATAATAAAAAGCACAGTATCATAATAAAATGCATTGCATTTCATAGAATACAAAACAAGGGAAAAGACCTTAAAACTGCAGACAGAGCAGCAATAAAATTAATTTAATGTGACTCTTGGCCTGGTGCTTCCTAATGTTCCAAAATGTGTTAAGGTGGGAGGCTTCTTAGACTGCTGTGAAAGTGCCAATGCCTGTGCAAAAGTCACCTTTTGGGATTATGCAGAGGTTGCTTAACACTGGCATAGCCCACTCTCACCAGCTTTGCATGACTCTAGAATTTCTAACCATGTAAATGTATGGAGAATAGGCCAGGTACAACAAACCTTGGGGTATATTGTGAATAAGCACCCATATTCTACAATAGGCTTTGGTGCAGCACAGGCACAATTGCTCTAACATAGCATTTGAATGAGAGTTAATTATAGGAGCCTCTATTTATCTCCTACAATTAATGTTATCAGTGAGTATCTGAATTATGAAGATCTTAGAGCATTCTATTTTGGCCAGAGGGGGTTCGCAGATTATTCAGTTTCCTCTATCTAGTTATAAAGTGATTAGCACATATTAGAGATAATAATGATGAAAGGATGGATGCAGCAATTTACTTTGTGCAACTGCTTATACACTTGCCCCCTTCTCTTTGTCTTACATAAATTAATTTTAATTAATCCAGGGGCTCCATCAGGGCAGGACTTTGTGATAGATGTCCAGGCCCCATGCAGCAGGAGAAGCAAGAGAGACCTGAAATGCAGCAGGGTTTGCTTACTTCATTGAAGTAAATGAAGCACCGCCACCACATCAGCTAAAAGCCTCCACACATTCCTCACCTGCCACCAAAGGCCCATTAATTCCAGTGATTAAAATAACCAAACTGTACCTCTTAGACTGCAAGCTGCACTCCTGTGTCCATTTACCTGGAAGTCTGCCCTACTGAACTC
Source organism: Varanus komodoensis (assembly GCF_004798865.1). NCBI lineage: Eukaryota > Metazoa > Chordata > Lepidosauria > Squamata > Varanidae > Varanus > Varanus komodoensis. The sequence goes on from NW_025335922.1 coordinate 4,796,891, forward strand.
AAGGGGAGAAAAGTGCAGGATGAGTTTCTAATCTACAAGAAAACGAAGGGCTGGATGGAGAATGGCTGGCTGGGGAAGACTGGGAGATGCGAGATATTTTTCTGTCTAAGCACACCTAGGATTGCACCTGAGTTGGGTTTGCCTGCAATGGCGTCATTCCACAAATGATGTTGTGCTCACACATGTGAGGTTCTGAACAATGTGTAGCTGGAGAATCCAACAAAATGTTATTGAAGCATGATGCATAAGCCCTTGCAGAAAATGGAAAGATGTGGCTGAGTTTTACTAGCACTCTCTGAGTTTGTAGAATGACATCATTGGATACCTCTATCAAGAGATGCACACACAGATGCACACATATGTAAGCGTGTGTGGCCTCTCTTTCCTCTTGGTGTTTCTTAATACTCACTTGGGCAGTATGCAGTGCTGTGGCAGCATTAGTGTAAACCAGTCCTAGCACACCATTAACTCTTGCTGGGCAAAGGGGAGTTGCAGCAGTTGACAAATATTCAGTGGCAAATATTTTAGCCTTAATGAGATGCACTCAAGTTGGTATATGCTAGCATGACAAGCATAACAAAATTATTTCTTATACTGTGACAGAATTGGGTATTGCCTGTTTTTCCAAGTATGATACACTTATGTCTGATCAGGTCTGTTTTGCAATAATTTAACATTTATTCTGCTAGAAAGATAGAAAGGTAGAGGAGAGAAGATCCTCTTACAAAACCAGCTACCTTGTGGTCAGCATTTCCATGTCACTCAACAAGCTTCAACTCATCTTCTGAAGAAACTTGTAATTCCAGTTCTCTTATTCTTATAATCCCAGTCCATAAAAAGAGAAAAATGGTTTCATAAGCACAGCTGTTTTCTCATGCACAAGAGATGCTCTGGGCCACATTTGGCCTTGGCTTCCTTACTGTCTCATACAACTTACACAAGCCCACATTAAATGACACTTGCTATAATAGATGGATAAGGGCTCTAAGGCATATTCAAATTTAAGTCACATATTGCCTTTCAGAAGCAACTGCAGTAGAGACGGTTTAACTGGAGCTTTGGACACCCTTATTTTGGGCTTACAGAGTGCCCATTGGTCTTCCCAAATGTGGTTGGGTAAAACAACTCTTAGCCAGCAAAGTGTGATGCCTAGAGTGGCATTTCCTCCTTTCATGGGAATGAACATAAGAGAGAAGGTACCACTGAAGACGGGGCCAGTGCCAAGGGTAGGTATGGTTGGGCACCTGACAAGGGCCTATAACCCAGCAGGGGCCTATTGAGTCCCCAGGACTTGCTTCTCCTCTTCACTATTGCAACTACCTTGTTCATCTGCCTCTTGTTCCGGGTGAAGGGCTGTGGTGTGGAGGAAGGAGCAGTAGTCGCTACACTGGTACTCTGCTTGTCAAACAAGCACATGACAAGAAAGAGGAGCAATAGCAGCTGGGTTTGAAAAGGCGGACTCACGGGGGCAGGGGGCATTGAGAGAATCTTGCCCATGGGCCCTCAAAGACCCCAAGCTGATATTGATTGAAGAGCCTCTTCTGACATTATGCTTATGCTGTTTCTCCCTTAAACCTTATTAAGATGTATTCTTAGAATATCCAACAGATGGTCCTGTTCTGACATCTTACCAATGTTACTTTAGTTGCATTCATAAATATGTTGCCACCTGTTTTCTGCAAATTCTCATCTGTAGACTACAGAGCATGTGGCCCCAGGGACTTTATGGCAATCCCCCAAGACTGTCCTGACCACCCCACTACTGCCACCTGTACTTTCCACCTCCACCAGAGATCCTCAGACAGATTGATCCCTCCCTGACACTGCTAGCAGTGTTGGACAAGGTGCGTAGGCTTCTCTGGGCTGCGAGATCAGCTTGCAAGCTGTGACCCCCAAGCCTTTGGCCTGAAAAATTTGTGAATCCTGATACAGAGTCACATCAGAGGTTTAGAGAAACACCCATGGCTGCAGTGTTTGGAAGCAATGCTTATTATTGTCAGCTCTCATCCCTGTATTGGTCTGAAACATGTTCCCGTTGCCCTTCAGTTTAACAAACTCTCAAGGCAGCTCACCAACAGTCAAACACAATCTGAAGCAATAAGTAAATAAATAACATGTGGGGTGCAACACTTACTATGTGAATGCACCGAGAGACTCTCTGACCCATGCCCACATTTGCTTGGGTAAATGTGCTGTAAATATTGTGCTGCGTGTTTAAGTCTGTAAGCCCGCAGGCAGAGCCTGCCTCAGTTTTCATTGATTTGTATGCTGCTCCAGGGGTCTTTTGGCTGAAGGGTGGGGTTATACACTTTCAATAAATAATAAACCACCATCTCACTCTCTGGATATAGAATATGGAGCCGATAGCTTGAGCCTTTTCTTTCCATGCTGTTTACAAAAGCTTTGGCATATTAAGTGGGAAAGGAAGAATATCAGATTGGATCTCAGAGTGCCACTTGTGGAAACCAAATTCATGGAAGAAATAGACAAGAATATGGGTTCACAAAGCTGGGCAACAGCTGGATTATTCACTGTTCATTTGATTTTTGTACCTTACACACATAATAGTGAAGAATGATTTCATGTGAGCCGCTCCTTTTCAACTGACATAACTGGTTCGCTCAATTTTTGAACGGAATCCAGTCAGCGCTGCTGTAGCTGTTGTATTTCAGTCTTTTCTTTGCAGTCCTCCCATCTTTTAAGGTCTAGTTTGTGAATTGTGTGTGTATGGGAGATATTCTGTATGTAGTGATGCAGACAGGGATATTCTGCTTGGCTACAGTGCTAATACTGCATTTCTAGGTTGCAAGGCACCCATTAGCCATTCTATCAGAGTAGTCCTTTCCAGACAGTTAAAATTCCACCGATTTGCTATTTGGCACTGATACGGGACTAGATTTAGGTCTCTTCATTTTCCTTCCTGCTGTACAACTGCTACCGGCACTGGCTACCTGCATTTTCATCAGCATTCTTCTCTCCTGCAGTGCCTCCCATCCTCAGTAATTTCAACCTGCACACTAAAGTATATGCACACTAATAATGCCATAAAATAAACTCAGAAATTCCAGACCTTTTTTCATGGAGGTCTGCTATGGCTGATGCAGAAATGTATCATCTACTTCTGTCTTTAGGCTTACAACCAAATTTGTCCTAAATTTCTCTCACCAGTGCAAGTGCTATCCAGGCAGTTCTTTCTGGATTACCATTATTCTAACATGTGACAGCAGGCTTAAAGAGTATCAAATGGTAACAGATAACATACTATACCTTTTCATGAGTATGTGTGATCTTGTGGCAGTATCTGGACCAGAATGTATTTTACACAGGCAATTTCCATCTGCTCCACAACTGTTCTGTCTCCATTTATTTAAGCATCACTGCCTGGAAGGGGCAAAAAGGGTTGGGGCATTGTTCAGGAGATGGCACTCCCTGATCTGCTGATGGCACTACTATGGATCCAGATGCCATTCTCCATCCCACACTTATTTGCCATGAACCTTTATTATGCTACAAAAAACAACATTTAAAGTGTAACACAGGAAAATGGTTCTTAGCTTTGTTAAATTAAGTTAAACAGTTAAGTAAAATTAGCCCAAATATCAGATAAATCTGATAGCAGATGCCATGGTTAAAATCATTATCATTAACAGAAACTACATATCAAGACTCATTATACTAACATTTTTTAAAAAAACTACCAACTAGACTGACAATGAATTTGCACAAGAATAAGGCTTCAATGAAACAAACTGTATATACATTTTTATTAACAAGGAATCCTCACTGTGATTGAACAAGGCAGTGGGAAATACAAGAATGGGACGTATTACATGACAACTTTGTTGTTTAACAAAAATATTGGCATGGGGCTTATATACAACTGTATTTCCATACAATAACTTCTCTGTTGTATTTTATTCACAGACATACAAGAGCTGACATTTTGAAAAGACAGAGCTTGGATCATAAAGAGGTCAAAAATCCTGTCCCAAATCTAAAAATATTAAATCTAAAAAGGTCATCATTGCCTGGACATTTTCCATTATACATCAATCCATTAATGCCTTTAGTGAAAGCCATACATGAAATATCAAAAATATATTGATGAATCTATCACTAATCATGAATGCTTATATTTACATTAAGTTACCAAACTCATCACCAAATGCTGTATTTACAAAAATCTCTATTAGCCTCTTGTGAAAGTCATTAAAAGTTTAAAAACCATATAAATGCCAGTTAGAAACAATGCATTCCAAAAAATCATACCTGATTACAACAATTTAGAGTGTGAAAATAAATGTATGAAAATGAAAATTGTACTATAAGTACCCTCACAAAAATTTAATTCCACTATGAAGTGATATAATTTTGCCCTGAAATTTTAGGATGTGGATCCTTCTCTCAACACTGCTGTAAGTTAAAAATACAAGCAGAGATGGGTAAAGAAAACAGGTTTACAGATTTCAAACTACAGGTAATTTATGTCAAAAGCATCTCAAATGGAAGTGAGGCCAAAAGGCAAAAAAGGCTGCATAAAGCAGCACCTGAAGTGACAGACCAGCAGTACTATCTTATGCATGTCTACTCAGAAATAAGCCCTACTGAGTTCAATCAGTTACACCCAGATAAGTATGTTTAAGATTGCAGCTAAAAGTTTGTAATCAAAGTTGGGGATAACTAGCCTAGAGGGCATCTACAGACACAGCAAAGTAGGATTTCTTAGGGTTGGGGATTTTAACATTAGACTGGCCTTTTATACCAAATCATATCTGATAATTGTACAGGCTCCACACAATAGAAGCAGCTCCTCAAAGTAAAGCTACTCCAGAGGCCTATGGCTCTGCAGTATTGGAGAGTGAACTCTGGCAAGATGAGTCCTACTAGTTCTGGAAATTTAGATCTTGGATGTGGCTCAAAGACAAAATAAAGGAAGAACCCAGCACAAAGAATTTAAGACATAACAATGCAGAAATGTAGTGCTGAGCAAATGAATCACAGCTTCTTTCAAGTGTCTTTTTTACCCTTTAAGTTAGTCCAGAAGCTGTTGATTAGAGTAAAGCAGTGGGTTGGAAAAACTGGTTCATCTTGGTGCAGAAAAAAAATTCAGCAAAACTCAACAGTTTGTTAATCCATAATACTGGTTTCCTGGTGTATTTGCAGATCTTAATGTCACAGCATTTTAAGTAAAACTAAGATCTGGGCTGACACCTCATAAGTATTGTCGGAGCAATTCTTCATGTTTACAGTATTTCTGGCATAAAGAAAAAAAGTACAGCAAAATAAGTATTCCAGCTGGTAAGAACCAGTAATAGTACATTTAGGGTTTCCTGTTTTCATGCTTTCAAGGAATCTGTGAACTTCCCAAAATCCTTCCTCAGAGTTGAAAGGAAAACTGGATTGTCCTAGTAGACTTCCCCAACCTGGTATCCTCCAGATGTGTTGGGACTGCAACCCCCAAAATCCCCAGCCACCATACCAGGTAGCCCTAGCTATTCTGAAAATAAGATTGGAATAGAACAACTGCTTCAGGATCAACGATGCTTCAAGGCAGCCTTGACTATTTGTTCTAAATGCAAGCTGGATAAATGTGCAGCAAAATAAAACCTTAAGTAGGAAAACAATGCTATTTACCCAGATTCCATGTGCAGAATAGCCACAGATTATTTTGGGTGGATCTTGATTTTCCCTCTTAAGGGACAAGAGTGGAGCAGAAATATAGAGGAGGAAAATACCAAGTTACAGATGGGACACAGTCTTAGATAAGCTGCAACTTAGGGAGGGAACAAAAGAGAAATCTATAGAAGGTATTTAGAACAAATAAAATGAAAAACATTATCTTCTCAGTTCAAAAACTATTAAGCACATAAACATTAACAAATAGGTTCAAATAAACAAAATAAATAGTTGCTCTCCACATTACACAAATGGCTGGTGAGTTAAGTGGGAGTGTCTCTCACTCAACAAGCAAAAACAAAGGATCAAGTTAATACATAGTTTAATGGAAAAAGAGAAGCTAGTAATACAGGTCATGCTCAGGGTATCCCTATATAAGAGAGCTAGAAGCATGGACTAAACAGCAGGGGATCTTGGCCACTACCAGGCAGGATGTTAAGTTCAGTGCTGTTTGGTCCACTTCTCCATTGGAAGTTATATTTCTCAACTATGCAGTAGAGGCATGTCTACTTTTTTTTCTTCTGAGAGTGGAATACAGCATATTTTCTATCATCAAATGCCTCCTTCCGAATTCTAATTTTTACCCAGTTAATTACTGCTCTGTCGCTGTACTTTTGGACCAATGCTCTGAGTTTCCTCTTCAGGATTCGGTCGTTTCCCAGCACACACTCCTGTACCAAGTGATGTTCTTCCTGCAGAGTTTAAGAAAGATCCAGATTAAGAAACTATTTAGCTTTCGCCTAGTTAGAATGCCATCAAATATGTTTAGAGAACATACCTTGCTGGATTAAATGTGTTTTCTGACTGTCCCCATGAGCATAATGCAAAATACTACTCCCTTGAGAGTAACCTGTTAAATAGAGGGGGGTTTTAATTTCTAAAAATCAGCAATAAATATCAGTAGGAGAGATTAAATAATTGTTTTATGCTTAATAAACTTTTATAAGCAATGGAAAACATCCCTCTTCAAAATCATTTAGGGATCAGGGGTAAAAACCAGCTCATATATACTACAGATAGATATTTTTCCTCATTATGCCTGGGAGGGTAACTTCTGGTCAATAGGCCTAATACAAACATAGAAACAAAGCAAGTCAGAAGGGGTCTTCTGGGGCATCTAGTCTGAGCCCTGCTCAAGCTGGCTGTGCTCATGTAATCGCCAACATGCGGTTGTCCAATCTTTTCTTGAACACCCTCACTGATGAGGCCTTAACCACCTCCCTTGGAAGCCCATTCTATACCCTAGGGGTCCTAACCATCAGGAGGTACTTTCTGACGTCCAGCTGTTGCTTGGTTCCTTGAGCTTTGCCCCATTGAAGTGCCCTCCACTGCAGGGAAGAACAGGTCATGGCCTTCCTCCACATGATGTCCCCTCACATAGCTACAAGTCGCTAAAAGATCCCTCAGAGTCTCTTCATCTCCAGGCTGGAAATACCATGTTCCTTCAATCTCTCCTCATATGTCCCTCCCAACCCGGCAACCATTCTTGTGACCCTGCACCAAACTGATTCTAACCGAGCTGTGTCTCTCCTATAATGTGGAGCCCAGAACTGGATGCAGTACTCCAGTTGTGAACACACCAGAGTTGTGCAGAGTGGTATCAACATGTCCCTATATCTGGAAGCCATGCTTCTGGCTATACATCCAAGGGTGGCATTTGCCTTAACTGCCACATCACACTGCTGGCTCATGTTCAGCCTGCTATCAACGAGTACTCCGACATCCCTTTCACAAGTGCTGCTTTCCAACTACTTGTCCCCCATTCTGTACCTGGACACTTGCACTTATCCACATTGAATGTGATCTTATGTTGCCCTGCCCACTTCCACAGCCTGTCCAGATGCTTCTGGATCTAGATCACCTACTCCTCAGGCCACCACCCCCACTTTGGTATCTTCCATGAATTTAGACAGCAGACTGGTTATGCCTTCCTCCAGGTCACTGATAAAAAAGTTGAACAGAACTGGAGCCAAAACTGAGCCCCAAGGGACTTCACTCATCACCAACTGCTATCCTGATGATTCCCCACTGATAGTCACCCTCGGCTTATGATCTATCAACCATGCCCTAATCCATCGGACAGAGTATCGATTTATCCCAAAGCTTAACGATTTTTCAACCAGGATATCATGAGGCACTCTGTCAAAGGCCTTGCTGAAATCCAGGTAAACCACATCCACCACATCCCCTCCATCTAGCCACCTTGAGACCTTATCATAGAATTCCACAAGGTTCATCTGGCAGGATCTGTTTTTATGCAATCCATGCTGCATGGCTGCCAACCTCCCTTCCCTATCTAGGGTTTCTAGAGCTTTCCGTACAATGAGCCTTTCCATCGTCCTTTGCAACATCCAGGGCCCTTAAGAGCTTGACTTCTAGGGAGGTGATTCCAATCTGTGCCCCCATAAAATCAACCTCATCTAGCCCCCCAGGTAGGTCTCCCCCAACTCAGTTTGTGGAGAATACAGAAGCAAAATAATTATTTAACATCTGTGGCTGTTCTCTTACATCAGTTCCCTTAAAAGCAATGAAGTAGAAATTCTACACTTTTCTATAGTTCTCTAGCTTTCCCAGAATTTTCCTTTTCTACCAATACTAAGCATGCTTTCACATAATGTAGCTTACTGAAAGCATATCTGCATGGAGAGCTCTGCACAGGGGTTTGGACACTGTTGCTAAAATCATAATGAACTGGTTTAACTTTTTCCCATTTCTAAGTTCCCACTGCAACAACAAGAATAATCGTCTGCAGAGTTCTCTTGCCTTTTACTTGGAGAGGCTCAGAACTTTTGCTCAATTCAGGTAAGTTCCAGAATGAAAAGATTTAGCAAATCCTGTGGCATGCACATCTGATCACAGAGGCAATCTGTACACTAAGAGAGCTTCACTTCTGCTGCTCAACTGGTATCTCTCGCATTTTTAAAAGAAACATGCCATTAAAACGGGCATGGAGAATTTAACTGTGTGAAGCTGAAAGAATGTGGTACAGTTTCTAACTATCTCACCTTGCTGCTGAATTCCACTTGTTCCTGTACGAGATTCTCCTAGAGCACAGCTCTGAACACTCCCTGACTGGCCTTCGTTAGTTCCTATTTGAGATCCTGCAGAAAGGAAATCCACATCATTGGCTCTTCTTGTTTCTGGGAAGAATCTATTAATAACTTCCCAGAGAAGACCATTCTAGCTATTACTGATGGTGAAGACCTTTCTATGATCATTCTCCCTGCCCCAAAAAACCCCAAGTCTAGAAGCAATCAAGAATAATCATTGTAATCATTTCAGTTAGGATTACAAAACATCAAACTTCCAGACACTGCCAAATATGCTTTATGCATAATTATGCCAGTTCTGGTGAGAACATAAATCTTCAGATCCATAGCACTGACCTGCATACTTATATGGCTCCACAGCATGTCACTATGTTTATGTTGACTCAGAATAGTACTTTCTCAGCTCCTGCCACCAAAATCCTCTCCACCAGAGAAACATCTTAATCATCTAGATTTACTGACTGGAGGAACTTCAGAGGTTCCATTAAGGTGAAGGACAAACTGAAGGAGCAGGACTGAAGCTTGAGATTAATAAATGAATGGTTGAAAGGCTGTCACACAGAAGAGGCCCAGGATCTCTCTTCTATCATCTCAGAGTGCAGCAAGCAGAATAATGGGCTTAAGGTATAGGAAGACAAATTCTGGCTGAACATTAGGGAAAATGTCCTGACTGTTATAGCAATATGACAATGGAACAAATTACCTAGGGAGGTTGCGGGGTTTCCCACACAGAAGACATCCAAGATGCAGCTGCACAGCCACCGGTTAGGGGTGCTTTAACCTGGAGTCTTACATTAAGCAGAGAGTCGGATCTGATGGCTTTACTGGTTGCTTCCAACTCTACTATTCTATTGTTCCATGGGGAAAGATGCTCAGGGAAGTGTTGGGGGGATGAAGTCCTGAGGGTATGGGCTACATATTCTTCCTACCCCAATCCAACCTAGGTCCTGGTCCTTTTAGAAGCAGAGGGACATCCGCCTCACTGCCTAAAGTCACAACCAGTTGATGACTAGAGCCTGGGCACTGCTCCCGACAGCAGCATGTCAGGGTATGGAAAGAAACAGCATTATTATGAACTACTCCACAGCCATCCCCTAACTACTTGTCTGCCAAGGTAGGAGGTCTGCATTGTTAATGCATAGATTTTTCTATCTTGTGTTCTCTGCAGTCTGGTCACTGTATGGCTGGATGTAAACATCCTGTTCTACTAATATAGAGTGTGATTATTTACATTTACTATTTACTTTCTTTTATTGTCTAATAGTGCTATTAAAGTTCTGGTTTTAGAAAGCTGAAAAAAGTTGCTGAACATTACACCACAGATAAACAGTTAAGTATTTTTTGCTGTATGCCTTAATTTTATGAAGACTCAATAGTAAGGATAACTTACCACCTGCACTGGGACAGCCAGGAAGGTTTTCCCCAGGAGAGTAAGCCATTAGGCCACCGTTTCCATTTCCATTTCCATTAGAAGGCACTGATGCAAGGAGGCCTAATCAGAACAAAGTACAACAGCATTAAAATGAAGATCACACAGTTCTGTTCTTTAAATCCTTCCCCATTCTTCCAGTGGGCCTCTCTTCTCTTCTATGAACCATAAGTAGATCTTTCCTGCAACAGCTTGCAGGATGAAATTATGCAGATCAAGGTGATATTTTTAAATCTACAAATATATACCTAGGCATGAAAACAGACTTTGAGTTACGACATAATGGTAAGAAAGAGGAGCTGCAAAAAAAAGACCAAGGTTGATAATTGGAAAACTAAATCCTATTGTGGAAAACCGGTATGCATTCTACATACTAATATAAAACTTCATCTTTCTAGACCAAAGGAGGTAGTCTGTTTAACAACAATGAAAAGCATTTAATTAACAAACATATATATTGTCCTTCAAATAGTTTAGGGTAGCTTACCAAATTAAACATCCCCTATCTGTAGTGAAGAAAGCTACACTAAATGGAGGGAACACCCATGTGATAACCACCTTCATGTTTGTTGCATTACTGCACATCTGGCTCCATGGGTGGGTATGTTAGCCAATGCAGTGCCCTACCTATGCAAGAAATTAAGTTTGAGGCAAGAACTTTACATTAAAATGTTAACACCATGTTTTGAAGAAGTCAAATGAAGCCCCTAAGAGAAACAGCATTTTGTTCTCTAATCACCTTCAAGTCAACTAGTTAAACTTTCTTTAGTATCTGAACCCTGAGACTACAGATCAGCAATGATATAAGAAAAGCAGACTTCCAGATCAAAATGTCTCATACCTAATCCTCTATATCGTGACAGCTGTTGGTAGATTTGTTTCATCCTCTCAATGTTCAAGCGACTTGCCTCAGCATGATTTACCATGGGTTTCGGGTAATTCACTCCTATAATACATTTTGCAGCCTTTTGTACACCCTCAGGGGCATTCCAAGGATCATATATGTATTTTGCAGGAAAACCTCTGAGTACAGGCAGATAGCGTCTTATTAAAAATGAAAGAAAAACATTTAAATCAGCATCTCATATGGTACAGTTTGAACAATGGATTAAATGTTTAATTAAACATCTAACAAAGGTGCTTAACCTGATATAGTCCCCATTAGGGTCAGTTCTTCTGCCAAAACCCACAGGACAGTAGCAGTGGAAAAACTGTTGGAAGAAGGAGCTACAGGACAACCACATCCAACTGCCTGCATTTACACTCCAGTCAGCATCCAAAAGCAATTCTTCAAATACCTATAAAAACAGACACTACTGAATTATTTTGAGCGCACAAGTTTTTCATCAAACACCTTTTAGAATTTGCACACTTTTTAAAGCATTGGTATAAAAAGCATATGAATGTTGGTTTTGAAAATATGTATACATTTTAACAATGTATAAAATGTTACATAATGCCAAGAAAAGTTCACTATTGAGTTTTATTCTAAACCATGTTGAGAAAAGTTCGTGTGGGTTACACATGGCAAAACTCATTCAGCTTTTGAGCTGTGCTAAGTCAGCAAGCATAATTTCATCTGTGAGAGTTGCCTGCACAAGAGGATCAAGGCAGCCTGCATATATAAAAACAGAAATAAAACTAAGATGAACTAAGGGTGAGCATTGTTGCAATGAATCTATTCTCAGCAGAGAAGGCTACACTACTGCCTTGCATGCATTCCATCTGGCTCCTTTACAGTGCATTTTATAGATGCCTGCTTAGATGTAACACACATAAAAAAGGTGAATGCAAGAAAAAGTATGTCAGGTTTCTTGAAAGCTCTACAATGGTGCAAATTGCCGCCCCTTTACATAAACAGAACTAGACTTCAAAAATCTGGCACAAGCCAATATTCATATTGCTGTGGCTATAGCCAATCTACAGGATCAGGCTGCCCATGGTATTATTCTGAACACTTAAGTTGATGAGATTTAATGCACAGAAAAGGAAAGGAGGAGGAAAAAAGGACAGGGTTGTAGAAAAAACAAAAATTCACACAGGAAACTTTGAGTGTGACATGTAATATGTTGGTTCTCCACTAGATGCTGCCATTTTACTAAATATTCTGATGTTATATAAGGATATTTAATGTTTACTCTTGACAGGCTATAAATTCCACCCCACAGATCTCTAATTACAGGACAAATCTAACCATGTTTACTCAGAATTAAGCCTTATGAAGTTTAATGGAGTTTATTCTTCTGTAAGTATGATTAGGACTGCTGCCTAAAGGTATTAATCCAAAAGGTGAGAAAATAACGAAGCTTTCTGCAACAGAAGACAATGTACAGAGAATTAACACTAGAGGTAAAAACATAACCAATTCCACATAAATTGACTGTTTAACTAAAGTTGTCTTAATGTTATTTAGAAATACAGTAAAACACCTGTGTCCGCTATTTCACTTAACCATGGCTGACCACAGTCCAAAAAAAATGGGAGTTTTTTGGGAGCCTACTGCCTACTACTCCAGACAGCTGAGCAGGGAATGCTCCCCTTCCTGGCTACCACTGCAGCCAGTCCAGAATGATGTGCCGCCCCCCTGGCAAGGATGGGGAAGGCATCAGATTCAGGACTGGGCATGCGGCTATGTGTGAAGCTCATGAAGTGATGCAAGATGAACTCCCCCAGAGCAGACCGTCCTCTGGTGCATCAGATCTTGTTTTAAGTTAAAAGTTATTCAAATTACAAAAGAGGTAATTGTAGTGCAGCTACCAAGACATGTCTAGTCAACAGGATTCAGAGTTAACATTTGGGATCCCACTAGAGATATTCACCATTCATTTTTGAAGGGGTCCTGAGCCCATAACCCCATGAATTTGAAGGGCTGACTGTACAGTGTCCACTACTATCCATAATTTCAGGCATCTGCTGGAGGGCTTGGAACCTATCCCCTGCAGATTCAGGGTCCTAATGTATTTATATGTCTGGGATACTCAACTGTAATCATAAAGAGCATAAATACATTAATTAAAAGTATACCTTCATTCCTTCTTCCCAACTAATCCACAGATCACCTCGAGTCAAGAAGCAAGCCACAGCATGTCTGGCCAAATGGTGGATCCAGCCTTCCTGACGTAGCTGGGTCATGATGGCATCAATCCAAGGGAATCCTGTCCTGCCCTCTGCCCATTTTGCCAAAGCTTCAGGATTCTTGTCCCATGGAATTTGTACACAAATAGGATTGCCTTCCATTTTATCAAAGCGTGGGTTGTTTGTGGCTGCTGTATAGAAGAATTCACGCCATAACAACTGACCATAGAGAGAAAGAGGAGGAGAACTGTTCTTTTTTACCTGAAAATCATGAGATAAAAAATCAGTTTTAAAGCAGTGTTTTATTATAGATTAATTATCTGAATGTTCAAGGTTGCTAGTTCATACCTTTTTGTACAGGTCTGTTAACTTGAAATAAAAGAGGCGGCAGGACAAACAGCCAAAGCGTAGATAGGGACTAAGTCCTGTAGGACTTGCAAGAAGAGAATTTGCATTCATTCGTGGCCGTTCAAAGTTTGCTACCCAAGCCTTAAAATAAAAATGAAATAATTATGTACATTTCATTTTTTTTTGGAATGAAGATCAATTAAAAAAAGAAGTTGGCAACAGTTGGTTAGATCTCAGATGCTAGGAACCACTGAAGTGTATATGTTTCATATGGTTCACCAGTTAATTTTTTTCCATTTATTTACCAGTGAAAAGTAACATTGACTATTTTGTTTCAAAGAATTGGCAAAAGATTGCTTCTATGTAGCAAGAAAACACAGAACACACAATTCTGACTCTTCCCCAAAGGACACCAAATTTCATCCCTGTATCTTGCCTAAAAGCTACAAACAAAAAGTAGCTGCATTATACTTAAAAGAATTAACAAAAATATTTTTAATAGGTGTAAGGTTTGGCCTACAATTCCTATCATCCCCGCCCAGAATAACCAATGGTGATATGCAGGGTTATAATTTGCCAACCCTTATTCTGTTGGGTTTAGAGTCAAGATTTTTTTAAAATGTCCGTAAAGTAGATGGAGCATTAATTATGTATAAGCAATAATTAATCACATGCAAAATTAAATCTAGTCATCAGCAACAATAAAGCTTTCAAGATGAAAATGAGAAAACTCCAATGCTTGAAATCTATTTGAAGAAGTTAATTGTTTGTAATATACCTTTATCAGACCCACAACCTACTTTCTACTTAACTCTACAATCCGGCTTAATGGATAGCAAAGTTCAGCAACATACCTTTCTTTCCAAATGTCTTTCCAATCTTGTAAGAGCTTCTGTTTCTCCACCTGGCCAAACAGCAGACGGCAGTCCATCTGTATCAAAACCTGCAGGACAAAAATTAACATAAATATAGCAGCCTAATCATTTTGTCAAGATTCTGGTTTCCCCAAACAGGAAGTTATTCACCGATATTATATTTGAATATCAGTGAATAAGAGTCAACTGGGGGGGGGGGGTGGAAAAGAACGATCCAATTAAAAAACTACAACATCAAGATTCAAACAATGTTCTGAGTTGGTATTTGCAACTGTACTGTAGATTCTGTCAAGCAAATGCACGTGGATCTTCTATTCCTTTGCTATTTAAAAGAATTCAGTGGGTAAAATCCAGTGGTGCTCCTTTGAATGGAAGGGTCCTATTTGCAGAAAGGTCTTTGATCTAGCAGAAGCCTCCATTAACAAAAGAGGATAAGGAAAAAATGTGCTCATTTGACCTTCACCATTATGTGTACTCTTCATTGTGTAAGATTCTACACCTAGGCAACCTAAGTTCTATACTAATGAAAGCTAAATTCTACAACCTATATACATCTTGCAATTTAGAATATGACCCAGTCTTATACAAATCCAGACCACTGATCTGAAAATTAATTCTGTAGTTCTTTTGTAATTTATTCTGCTTTTGTGTCCACTGGAATGGCAGGAACATTGAAGCCCTTCCTTTCAACCACTGCTAAACCACAGGTCCTCAAACTATGGCCCACGGGCCAGATCCGACCCATCATGCTCATTTATCCGGCCTGCCTGAGAGGTTTTGGTCTCCGAGTGAGCAAGATGCTACCTCGCTGTGCGCACACCTGCTGCCGCCGCACACACAACTCGCCAGCCCGCACCTGCCACCACCTTTCAACTGGCCCTGTTGAAAAAGTTTGAGGACCCCTGACCTATACTATTGAAAATTCCATCTTGCCTCTGAGATTTCAGCATCCCCACAGATTCTGGTTAGAAGCTAACTCTATGACAGTTTTTGGTTAGTTGAATTGTCCCTTGTGTCATCTCACCCTGTCTCCCTAAACAAGCATTTTGGGGAGGGGGGGGGGTTTGGCAACAAACTACAATTAGAGTCTATGATTTTGGCTTACAAATTCTGTATTAACTTTGGCTTATCCTTACATCTAAAGCCAGTACCATTACTTATTCTTTATGGAATGTATCAGGTATATCATCACAGTCTTCATCTGATGGCAGATGCACAGCTTCCTTTTCTCACCAGATGGAAAATTGGTGAAAGAGGGGAGAGGGGAATCTTTTCTAGGCTGCTTGGGACAGGCTGTTCCAGAAGCCATCAAGTGAAGCTGGGAATGTGAGAAGCACGCAACAATGGCACAAGGGTCAGTGACAGGTAGTTTTGTAGGAGATCAGACTTTTCTGTCCCCAGCAAGCCAATTATGAGACCACTTGAAAAAACTTGCTTAGAAATCTTCAGCTATTCCTGTGGCCAATCTTTCAAAGCAAGGAGAAATCTCTTCCTTATAAAGCTGTCATGGTGGGAAATATTCCTGCAGCTAACATGCCAGCCTTGGAAATAGAGAAAGAAGAGCAATTTTCTTGGTTAGTGGTGTTCTGAACAGAGCAAAGCACAGTCAAGATTTTCACAGTCTGTTTCCACAGTAGTCCAATGGTAAACAAGCAACTAATATGGCAAAGTTATGTCAGACCTACAATACCTCAAACACATTTTAGATAATGAAAAGGAGTTGTGGGGCACAACAAACCAGGAATGGAGAAAAAACACTGTTTCCAATATAAATGTCCTTATATGCACACTGTTTACAGCTTCATGAATATGACAACTTCTTATGGCAGCTAGCAGAGTTGCAGCAAGGAAACCACAATTCTATACACTTACATGGGAGTAAATTTCACTGAACTACATTAGATTTACTTTCAAGTAGACATGCACATAGTTGCCCTAACAGTCAGTCTGTAGGGTTTTTGTTCCTTTTTCTACAGGCAATCCCATGTAGGGTTACATAGGTCATTAGGAAAGATCCACATTTATTTTTATAGTACATAATGAATAATGATGAATTATTTTGGATTACCTAGTTCTTCCAGTGATGGAACACCGTATTTCTCATCATGGTCATCAGAAACTGGGGTGGTGCACTTTGACATTACTTCTGCAGTAATAGTTTCTGCTGGCATTTCCAATGGTTCCATTCTACTTATTAGAGTCTGAAATCTCTTATAGGTAAGAGGTGGCTGTCCTCCATTTAATTCAATAATCCTAGGATGAAAAAAATCTAAGAATTAGTTTCTTCTATGAAACATTGTATGTTGAAGTACAATTGTACCTATAAGAACACCTGCCCCATAGTGTAACTATGAGAATTTAACCCCATAAGGAACAGAGAAAAATCTAATGGCCGTAGTTAATAATGAGCAGTATCCTATTGTGACTGCACACCAATGGGACCCACTACCAAATCCAAGTGGAAATAAGTGAAAATACTGATTTCTCAAATAAGACAGCTGAGAGCTCATGGAAGGGAGCTCTCCTGACCATTGCTGATCAGGAAATTAGACTTTCTAGGGTCCTTTTAGGAAATTACCCTGATGGTTCTCCTGGATCTCTCAGAGGCTTTCAACACCATGGTGTCCTTCTGGACAGGTTGGTTCTGCGATTACATCATGGGGTTCTGCAAGGCTCTATACTGTCCCCCATGCTATTTAACATCTACATGAAACTGCTGGGTGAGGTCATCAAAGCAATATGCTGATGATACTCATTCCTCTCATTCACATCAAATCCAGTGAAGCAGTGGCTATCCTAAACTGGTGCCTGAGCTCAATACTGGACTGGATGAGGGCCATAAGCTGAGGCCCAATCCAGAAATGATGGAAGTACTGTTGGTGGGCAGCCAGTCAGATGGGTTGAATGACCTACACCCTGTCCTGGATGGAGTTGTGCTCCTTCTAAAGGACAGGGTCCACAGTTTGGGAGTGCTCCTGAATCCAAAACTCTCACTTGAGTCTCAGGTGGACTCAGTGGCCAGGTGCATCATCCTCCAACTGTGGCTAATTTACCAATTACAGTCATATCTTGAGAGACAAAGCCTAGTCACAGTCACACACACCCTTGTTACATCCCAGTTGTACCCCACCTCTGGAATAGGTTTCCCAAAAAGCTGTACCTGGCACCTATGGTGTTAGCATTCTGGCAGCAGGCAAAGACTGATCTTTTTTCCAGTTATCTGAACAATGGATTTTAATGACGATCTGATTTTAAAATGAACCCCATGTTGATTTTAGTCAATTTTAGTTCATATTGTTTTATTTAATGTTTATATTATATTATAATTTGCTATATTACCTGTATATTTGGATTATATTGTTAATATGTTTTGAAGATGTTGATTTAATGCTATTGATTTTAGAATGGTGTGTTGATATTGTGAGCAGTGTAGGAAGTCCAAATATGAGCTAGTGTAGCACCATATAAATCCATTGAATGAATGAATGATAAATGATAACTCTTCATTACACTAGCAATCAGTCCTAGAAGGAGCGGGAGGAGGGAAGGAGGAAATGTGTAGGGCAGTTAAGAAAATCGAAGGCAGGAAAAAAGGCTGTCATGGGGAGAGGAAACACTTTCTTTCCAGGTAAGCAACAGTACAAGATACTTGGCTTTAGCTTTCAAATGCCAGAGCTAGAGCTCAGCTGAGTGCTGGTTCCCTTGGACAATGTTAAGGGAAGAGAGAGGTGGAAACAAGCAAGAGTGGATGATTCCTGCTGCAGTGGTGGCAGATGCAGGTAAGATCCATGTCCTCATGAGGAAGTGAGACCAAGAATCTGGTTTGTTCAATAAGTCCTGCCTCCTCAGCCCCAAATGGGGAGGCAGCACTCTGCAAAACCTGGCAGTTTGCTCCTTGGCTCCTGCAAGGGGGAGAGCAGAATTCCTCACAAGCAGTCCTACTCTCCCTTTGGGATCAGCAGGAGCATAGGAGAAACCAGAGAAAAATACGCAAAGTGCTGCTGGAATTTTGTCATCTGTCATCAGCTAGACCCCTATGACCAGAGTGACTACTCTCTTCTGCCACTCTGGCTGAGGGACTCTTCTATTTTTCAGCTTGACAGTGGTCTAGTGTGTTGTCTAGATTCAGACTGGCCATGCAAAGTTTTCTAAACTCTACAGCAAGCCATGGCTACTTAGGGTGCTTTACATGATGTTTCCACTGGTGGCTTATCATTTCATGTGAACCCAGTCACTGTTCCTTCTACTCGTTAGGAAAATATGTATTAATTCACGAAAAAGCACACATTTTGGGAGGAGAGGGTTGTGCATGTCACTGACTGTAAACAACACTGCAGCATTTATGGGCAAAGGTTTTCATCTAGAAACAGCCACACATTTTTTCAACTGAAAAGCTTCTAGTTTTAAAGGGCAACATTGCTACAACTACACCAACGTTTCATTCATAGGAGTTCTACTTATTTTTATTTCAAATGTATGCACTAACTAAAGGTTACAACATGGAGTAATGTGGGCTTTCTGAAAAATGCAAGCGTCTTAAAGTACAATGCCCTAAAATAGGCGAGCAATGTCATGAAATGATGAATGCTAGTTTTATTAACATTCAGCAAATTAGTTTTATTGCTGGATTTAGCTGTATTGCTAGAACATTATGACCACTGAGGTTCCAAACGCAGTCTGGTGGGCCATTGTGAGAGTCAGTGTGATGTGGTGGCTAGAGTGTGGACTATGGATCTGAGTTTAGTCCTCACCCACAAAGTTCACTAGGTGCCTTTGAGCAAGTCCTTCACTCTCAGCCCAACCTACCTCACAGGGTTGTTGTTGCTGGGAGAATAAAATGGAGCTTTGTAAGCTGCCTTGGGTTCCTCCCAATAGAAAAAAAGGATATAAATGCAATGTACTAACAATAATAATAAAAAGGCTGTTATGGCTCTTGTAAGATGGAGAGAGACTGTGGTTTGAGTTAGATGTCTAGAAGTCTTTGTGTGTGAGCAGGGTTTTATTTTACGTTGAAAGATTTAAATATGAATTCCTGTCACTGTTGCTTGATTAAAAATCCCATCCCACTGCGCAGAAATACAGCAGTCAAATGGGGATCCTGCTTTAAAGTGTACACGTTCACGGCACAACTTAAATAGTGTATTTGGTATAACAAAAAAGTCCTGGGGGATGCATACAGCCCAAATCCTACCTGCTCCTGCCTTAAACCAATAGGGATACAATTCTATTATTAAAACCATCCAGGAAAAGCAGGTTGCTTACCTGTAACTGATGTTCTTCGAGTGGCCATCTGTGCAGTCACACATATGGGTTCTGCGCCTGCGCAGTGCCTTTGGCCGGAAGATTAACAGCTAACGGTTTTTTGGCGGGGACTCTGCTCCCCCTCCCCCCTAGCAGTATATAAGGAGCAGAGTGACCGCCATTTTCAGTCTTTGAAAGACCGACGTTCGGTTCCTTATAACATTGCACATTAGTACAAGAAGGGTAAAAATAGCGGTACGAGCTATAGGAGAGATTATAATATTTAAGCAAAAATAATCGAACCACCCATGACACCAAGAGGGGTCGGAGGGTGGGTTGTGTGACTGCACAGATGGCCACTCGAAGAACATCAGTTACAGGTAAGCAACCTGCTTTTCTTCATCGTGGCCTCTGTGCATCACACATATGGGTAGAATAACAAGCTTACCCCAACCGGAGGAGGGAGGTGTCATTATCGAAGGACAGACGAAAGTACAGCTCTGCCAAAAGAGCAATCCTGTCTGGCACGGACATCTAGCCGATAGTGTTTGGCAAAGGTGCACGGGGTAGACCAAATGGCCGCCTTGCACACGTCCTCTATCGGAACTCCCGATGCAAAGGCTGAAGAGGCAGCGACAGCTCTTGTGGAGTGGCCTGTTGGAGTAGACGGTAAATCCAACTTGGCGAGCTGATAAGCTAGGACAATTGTATTAACTATCCATTTCGAAAGGCGCTGAGCGGTAACTGGAGAACCCCTGTCGCGCTCCGAATACTTCACAAAGAGTCTATTTGAATGCCGAAAGGATTCAGTCCTGGATCTATAGAAGGCTAAGCAGCGGCAAACGTCCAGCATATGTAAAGATCTTTCTATTGGATTCGATGGGACCGGAAAAAACGCCGGTAACACAATTTCCTGTTGCATATGGAAAGAGGTAGCAACCTTCGGCAAAAAAGACGGATCCATGCGAAGAACCACCTTTTCCTTGTGAAAATTTAGAAAAGGGGGATCCACTCGAAGAGCGCATAGTTCAGAGGATCTACGTGCTGAAGTCACTGCCACGAGGAAGGCTGTCTTCCAAGAAACAAGGCGTAAATCAATTGTCGCCATGGGCTCGAACGGTGATCGAGTTAGTGCATGTAGAACCACCGAGAGACTCCATGTAGGCATTAGGGATCTTACAGTGGGATTCAGATTATTTAAGCCTCTCAAAAATCTTTTTATTAGAGGTTGAGTAAAAAGGGAGAAACCATGTATAGCTCCTCTGTAGTGGGAGAGCGCTGCTATGTAAACCTTTATAGATGAAGGTTTAAGTCCAGACTGATGCAGTTCAAAAAGGAACTGAAGTATCTGTGAGACGGAGGCTGAGGAGGCTGGAAAAGAGTGTACATTGGCGAAGTTAGAAAATCTTTTCCATTTTGCTGCGTACGACTTCCTGGTAGATGGTCGTAGAGCAGATTCAAGAATATACTGCAGATCTGGGTGCAGGCTCTGCTGGGCAAGCGTAGTCGGAATAGTAGGCGGTGCCGATATCGATGCATCGCCCCGGGTCACCGTATCCGCCATGCGGTCAGTTTCAGGGATTGCAAGTCTGGGTGACGAACTGTGCCTTCCTTCTGGGTGATTAGATACGGGAGAAGAGGGAGTTGAAGAAAATCCTCCCTGGAAACTTGAAGGAGAGTTGGGAACCACGGCTGTCGTGGCCACCATGGAGTGATCAGTATTCCTGTAGCTCCTTCGTGAATAATCTTTGCAAGCACTCTCATGATAAGTGGGATCGGGGGAAAAGCGTAAAAAATCACTCCTGTCCATGGAATCATGAAAGCGTCGCCCAGGGAGTCCTGACCCACTCCCGCTCTGGAGCAATAGGTCCTGCACACTCTGTTCCCTTGAGTGGCAAACAGGTCGATGTCTGGTCGACCCCATCGGTGAAATAACCTGTTTCGAACCCGACGGTCTAACTCCCATTCGTGGGAGCGTGACATGTGTCTGCTCAGAAGATCGGCTTCCGTGTTGTCGGTGCCCGCAAGGTGAACTGCTAGAATAGTGATACCTCTGGGTATACACCAGTCCCAAATCTGCATGGCGAGACGTGCTAGCTTCCGGGATCGGGTTCCTCCTTGTTTGTTTAAATAAAAGACCGTCGCCACATTGTCGGAGGTCACCTGAACGATCTGATGGAGGAGCAGATCCTCGAAAGCTTGCAGTGCTTTGAAAACGGCAAGGAGTTCCAGAAAGTTGATATGATTCCTGCCGTCCCGATGGCTCCATCTCCCTTGGGTACTTAGATTGGAGCAGGTGGCCCCCCATCCCAGCAGTGACGCATCGGTACCTAGGGCTACTGTGGGGTACCGAGGTTGAAATGGAACGCCGACGGTTAAATTGGCTGAGTCCGTCCACCATAGCAGGGAGTGGAGAACTGAAGCCGGTAGTCAGATTCGTTTGGTAGGAGGGTCTATTTGTGGTCGAAACAGTTTGTTGAATAACAGTTGAAGGGGGCGTAGCCGTAGTTTGGCATGAGGGACCACAGCGATGGCAGCAGACATGTGCCCCAAAAGGCTTTGAATAGATCGGGCGGAAACTGTTCTTGCTTGCCGAATTCGGGCAATGCGATGAACGATCGCATATCGTCTGTCTCGAGGAAGGAAGGCTCTTGCCGACCTCGAATCCAGTCGAGCTCCGATAAAATCGATCACCTGCGTAGGGACAAGGGAAGATTTCCGTCGGTTAATGCAAAGTCCAAGGTCGTGCAACAGAGCACATGTAAGTTCAATAGCAGACGCCAGTGCAGCTTCCGTATCGGCAACAAGCAACCAATCGTCAAGGTACGGGTAAATTCGAATCCCGCACAGCCGGAGGTGTGCACACACAGGGGCCATACACTTCGTGAAAACCCTTGGTGCCGTGGCCAATCCAAATGGTAGAACGTTGAATTCATAAACTTTCTGGTCTACCGCAAAGCGTAGGAAACGCCTATAACTTGGGTGTATAGAAATATGGAAATAAGCGTCCTTTAGATCTAATGAAGCGAACCAATCCCCTCTCCCCAGCAGCGGAAGAATACTTTGAAGCGTGGTCATCCGAAACTTCTTTGGTGTAATGAATTTATTAAGAGCTCTCAAGTCCAGTATTGGTCTAAGACCTCCATCACGTTTCGGAACCGTAAAGTATCTGGAATAGAATCCATGGAGTCCTTCCGATAACGAGAGGCGACGAATAGCTCCCTTAACGAGAAGTTGTTGAATCTCGTGTAAAAGCACCAAAGAAGGCGTAGTATATCGAATAGGACTCGGAGATGGCACAACATCGAATTCGATTCCATATCCGTGCTGGATGATAGATAATACCCATCCATCAGATGTGATTGACTCCCAAATGGAGAGTCGACTCTTCAGTCGATCCCCAAATGAGAGGGGGAAGGGTAAAGATGGGAGGAGAGGAACGGTTCGCTCATAATGCCAACGATGTCGCCTGTCCGTAGCAAATCTACGGCGGCCCTGTTGGAAGCGTTGGGGTGGTTGCTGCCTGCGGCGCTGGTGACGTTGTTGCTGTTGTTGTTGCCGAAGCGGAAACTGCGAACGGTATTGCGGGCGTGACCATGACCACTCACGTCTAGGTAAAGATTTTAGCTCCATACGACGAGCGGTCATGCGGGACTCGTGACTCTTCTTCAGTTTACTGTCCGTTCTTGCGTGGAAGAGACCGGATCCGTCGAACGGCATTTCTTCAATTCTCCGCTTCATTTCTTCAGGGAAGTTGCAATTACGCAACCAGGCGTGTCTGCGGAGGGAAATGGCCCCGACCAGCGACCTCGAATCCGAGTCTACGTGGTGCCTTGCAGTGGAAAGCTGTTGCACAGCAACTTGCATCGCTTCTTTAACAAAGGTTTTTGCAAGTTCACCTTGGTTTCCTGGCATCGTATCTATGATGGCATCTAGGCGTTGCATCAAAAAATATTGGTAACGCGCCAGGGTGGCCTCATAATTAGAGATCCTTAATCCTAGGCCCGATGCTGCGTAGACTCGACGGGCAAGGGAATCAACCTTTCTGCCCTCCTTATCTCTAGGCGAGGTATATCCGCGGGCCTCCCGACCCTGCGATGATTCCACCACAACCGAATTTGGTTTTGGGTGGCGGAGGAGAAATGGGAGGTCTTCCTCTCGCACCCGATACATGGACTCATATTTCCGTGAAGTCGGTTGCGGCTGAGCTGGGAGGTCCCATGGTTGGGTCATTGCCTGTCTTAAAGTTGTAATAAGCGGCAAGGCAATGGATGTGGATAGCTCGCCTCTAACAACATCATGAAAGCGGGCCGTGCTCGGTCCCGGCTGGTGATGGGTTTGTATATCAAGCGATCTCACTAATCTGGCCATGAGATCGTTGAATGACATATAGGGTTCATCAGGTGATCCCGGTCCCTGTGACGTAACTGCCGCATCCGGTGAGGTTGAATCAGCCTCAGACTCTTCAGATTCCATCCAGTAAGGGGGGGACACATTGGAGGAAGATTCAGCCGATGACCCCGATCTGCCACGTTCTCTAGATGGGGCATTCAGGGCATCTCTGGGAGTCGAATGGAAACGCTCCCGGTGGGCTGGTGGCGAGGATCGTTCCCTGGTCGGGAAACAGCCTGCAGAGTCGTACTCTGCTCGTCTCGGAGCGGAGGAGTATCTGGATTGATACCAATCGTCAGATCTCGCATCCGAGGAACGGCTCCTACGGCTTTTTGGAGGGGAGATGGCAATATCAGTATCCATCTGTACCAACGGCATTGGGGTTGGTGATCGAGCTCTGGGTGGAGAGTCTCTTATTTCCCCATCAGAGATGGAGCCCCTCCTCGATTCCATGACGGGTTCGACAGCCAGCCGGCGTGGTGAAGCCGGTGGGGTGACCCTCATAGCCTCCTGGATGTTCGGTACCGAGGGAGTCGGTTCCGAGACCGGTATCGGGATCAAAGACGAGACTGAGTCTGAATGGCATTGTTTTGCCTGCTCAGGGTTCCTCGGCTTTTTAGCCGGTTTGCTCGTCTTGTCCTT
Organism: Varanus komodoensis; assembly: GCF_004798865.1. NCBI lineage: Eukaryota > Metazoa > Chordata > Lepidosauria > Squamata > Varanidae > Varanus > Varanus komodoensis. Next base: position 4,821,619 of record NW_025335922.1, read on the forward strand.
CTTGGCCCTCTTAAGCACAGGGTGTTTATCTAAATCACCGTGCTTTCTTTTCTCCTTTTGTTTCCTCAGCAGGGAAACAGGCTGGTCGGCCATAGCATGTGCGCCTTCCTGAGAGGAGCGTAAAGGCGGAGCAATGGAGGAGGCCGGGCATTGCGGCAACTCAGCCGAAGTTGGACGGCCTTCGGGTGGGGCCACAACAGTGGACTTAGCCACCAGGCGGTCAGATTGGAGAAGGGCCTGATCCCATAGGAGTTTTCGAAGGCGGTTCTCTCTCTTTTTCCTCGCCTGTTTTGAGAAGGCCAAACAATGGCCGCACTTATCGGTTCTGTGCCCCTCCCTTAAACAAAGGAGGCACAGATCATGCGGATCTGCTGCGGGCATTTTCGAGCCGCATTTTCCGCATTTGCGGAACGCCGCCCTTTGCGCCATCGTAGAAATTTGAAGAGAAGAAGATAGTAAAGCGGGAAAGTAATTTTTTTTTTTTTTTTTTTAGGAACGATAAGAAGAAGAAAAAATAGTGCACGTTAAGAAATATAAGTGAAGTAGTAACAACAAGAGCAAGGAATACAACTTGTAAGAGAAAGGGCAAGATTTTCGAACAAGGAACGAGGTAAGTGATAAATCTTAGCGAGAGCGAAGCGGCACGAGGCACAGCGAACGGCGGTCGCAAAGACTGAAAATGGTGGTCACTCTGCTCCTTATATACTGCTAGGGGGGAGGGGGAGCAGAGTCCCCGCCAAAAAACCGTTAGCTGTTAATCTTCCGGCCAAAGGCACTGCGCAGGCGCAGAACCCATATGTGTGATGCACAGAGGCCACGACGAAGAACAGTAACATTGCAATAATTTAAAGGAAAAATAAACAAACAAACAGACTTAATCAAAATGTTATAGTCAAATAATTTCAATGCTTTACTTGGGAGTAAATTACTCTGGTATGGGATGCATTCATGTTGCAAAGTAATTTCAAGAAGCAAAGCATCTTTACAATGGCAAATTCATATAAGAATATACAGTACTGGATAATTTCCCGGCAGAAAATTTTCTGTCTTGCTGTATTGTTAACACTTTTGCATAATAAATAATAGCACTTAATTTACTCTCCTTCAGACTTAAGAAATGGGTAACTTACTTGTCTAGATCATATAAAGTATGTGAAATTCGTACAATGACCTCCACGCCTGCTTCAGTAGCCAACTTCTTAATTGCTGCATCTCTCTCCTTCCCAAATGGCTCAGAGTCATATTCAATAGAGAGTTTTGTAATATTCCATTCCTATGGTTTTGAAAACAGACACAATTCTGAAATTTAATTGTTCCAAGTCATAAAAAGTTTAATAAATCTTAACATACTGTGAAACCAAGTGATCAACTGTATTTGGTGACATAAGAATGCCCCAGTGAATTCTATGTTTTTGCAACAGTACTCAGCTGTGCAGAATTATTCCATTTATGCAAACCAAGAGTTCTGCAATAGTTTTGAACAGTTTTGAACAAGCAGAAGTAAAATCTGTAACTCTGTCTTGAAGTTGCAGTTGTAATCAGGCAAGAAATGGCTCCTGGAAAAAGCAATGTTGACTCAAGATGCAATGTTAAAGCTCTTAAGAGTGCTTTGACAAAGAGTAGCTGACTTCCGGCTACTGCAAATACATTAATTTTATCTTTTATTTGATTAAGAGAGTAAAGGAACTAGGATAAGAATTAAAATAATGCATCTTTTTCTTTCACTCTGCTCATGAAACAAGAATCTTCTTGGGATTCATTCTGTTAAGTCACCTTTTCTGCTTTTACACAAGTCAGTTGCATAGGTTTTGGTTGTATGGAAAAATTTCTACCAAGAATAATACCTTGATAAGACAGAATGAAAAAGCAGAAAGAGAAAAGAAAAAGAATGAAGGGATTCTCATGAATATACAATGTTCTCAAAATATATCCTAAGCACTGCATTTTTGCTTCCTATCTGGATATATCTTAATATTTGAGTTTATTCAGTCTGGCACTGTTAAATACTTGCATTGCAATAAAAAATAAAATGAAAGTTATTTGATTAGAAGTATTTTAAATACTCGACATTTTGGGTTATATGTATGTATACATCTATATCATATTAGAAGCATGTTACATTATTGGAATGCATTCTGCTTCTGTACTGCAGTTCAAGTTTAGACATATTATTCGAATATGATGAAAAACACAGATGCAGAGCAGCTGATCTATTAATATGAACTTCAAATTAGCAATGATCACTGGATACATGCTACAAGACCTTGTATATACTCTTGGTACATGAAAGCAAATCTTACCTCAAGACTCTCCAAACTGAATGCAATTACATTTCTATTAATATTTTGTAACAGCTTCTTTCCAGAACAAGACTAAGAATTACACAAGTTGCACAGAATCAACAATGAGAGAAAAGCAAGTACAGTAATCAAACTTAGAGCAAAGCATCAGAATTCACCTTAAAAAGTCTAGGAAACACATCTGCTGGCTGTCCTCGTATCACAAACAAACGAGAATTTAACTTTCGTAAATTGGCATCCAAGTCTTCAAGACACTGAAGCAGAAATCTATAAGGAAGAGTAGATAAAGAATAAGCAGTTATTTTCTGAAATGTCTGTCTCGAGTTCAAGATTCTGTGCACAAACAGCACTCATGACCAATCTCTCAGCTTCTACAGGCTGCCTTTTGTACACATCACACAATGTTTACACAGCACTCTTCCTAATTTTTCATAGCCCTTCTCAGTAATCTTCATAACCACCATCAAGATAGAACAACTAGCCATATGCAGATAAAATCCGGATTAAAGAATACTTGCTTGATGAAGGCTATCCTCTGTGTGCATGTGAGAGACACAGAGAGAGAACAAGCAAGAGACTCTCAAGCATATTATTTGAAACAATATATACAGTAACCACATATTGACCAGGTTTGTACAACACAACCACCAGTGAGAGTTGTTACCCACATTGGGTTAGCATGTCATGCACGTCTGGACTAATCTCCCCAGGGTGATTTAGGGTAATAAGTCAACTGGAAATCCCAAGATTTGTTTAAGGGCTTCTTGCATTCACTATGGGTTGTCAGGTGACCAATCCCATCATCAGTATTGGGAATCAGGTAGCAAGCCAGTCAGAAGGAATGACAAAAAAAATCCTGCTGCTTTTCCCAACATTGCTTAGACTCCTTTGCAGTGACAGACACCTCACAAGAAGCATCTAAAGACAACCCACAGACAATCAATTCCAGAGAAGACAGCCAATGGATCTTGAGAATTCTGTTTTATCATTTATCTTTTCTATCATTTTCAACTATGATAGTTGAGTACCAGTTTTATATTGAGTACCCTGGAAAAAGTTACATAAAACTGTAGTACTACCTATATACCATAACTATGGTAAAGAGAGGATAAAAGTGGTCAAATTGATTGAATCTTGCATGCTTAAAAGGCAATAAATTACACCCTAACTAAAGGAAGGATATTTATGAAATAAGACAGTTTTTGCTTTAATGTGCACTGTATAAGCATGATGAGGATGGCTATTACTAAGCCATACTGAGACTTTACTCTGAATGTTCTCCATGACGTGTAAAAGTATTACATTTGCATACTGAATAAAGAATTGTTAGAAATAGTTTTAGGCATATTGAAAAAATAGTTGCTATGCCTCTCATTTTTATTGACAGCTGCCTTTATTGTATTCAATTTTTTTTATGTACACTGCTCCGAAAGCCACTTCAAATTGAAAATGCAGTTCATAATGTTTTTAAGGAAAAATGACACATATGCCATCTTAGGCATCCTGCTAAGTCACAATTAAATATAATGAGAATGAGTTATAACAAGCCGTGGGCTTGTGTGCATCCCCAGCTCTTCAACATGAATGTTCTACTCTACCCTTCTCTGGAACAAATGTCTGTTGGAGTTCAGAGGCTTCTTCCATTGTAGATTTATTGTAGTTTAGCATGTCATCCAAATCCTATCTGTGGTTAATGTCAACCACAATTTGTTAAATCAAGCCAGCTTTTCAAACCATAGATTGATGGCTTATTTCAACAAGCTATTATAGAAGTTACAGTAATCTGCAGTTTCTGTGAGGGCTACTGTGCAAACATCAGTTACCACTGCCCTTCAAAAGTGAAGAAGTTTCTGCTAGATAATTTTGGCTTGCAGACACCCTAGAAAAGTGGCATATAAATATTTTACCAGACCAAAAACATAAGTTTTGCCAGGATATTATCAAAAACGTATTTCCCTAGCATCAACAGTAGTTAAGGAATAACTATTGTAGTTGAGGAAATCTACCCAACAAAAGAGCTACCAACTAATTCTTGATCCTGTGCTACACCACTGATCCCGCTGATATATCTGGATTAGCAGATACCAGCCCAGGACACAGATGAACATAAGCTCTATTTTCTATTGCTTTCACACACTAAAACAGCAATGAAATTTCTGCACATTTTCCTGTGTTCCAAAATCCTTCCTTGTCTCCTATTCCTTCAATATTTCTTTCCCATTAGAGCCCACACTTCATCAGATACTTAACCTGTTTTATATATAGAACATTGTAGATTATGGTTACTGACCTAGTCTTCAATAGTCCTCTGCTGCAGTTATTTTTCAAACTGGTTAATGCATTTCTTTCCCCTCCCCCAGAAATTATCTTATCACTTTCTGATTCATATAATTACTTTCCATTACTCACTTTCTCCACCATGCCCAACTCTCATAATATAAATTGAACATTCGGAGCAATCTAGAGTCTCCCACTAAATCAGCCCAGTTGCAGGTATTTCTGAAGCAGGTACTAATCTCCCAACATCCAATCATGATATCCTGAACATTCTTGACGCTTTAAATGGGCAGACCCCTGGACAAATACATTTGAACATTTGAAACTATTTCAACCAGTACTGACATTTCAATAAGGTAAGATGTTGGTCTTTTAAAGTGGATTAACTTTGATTTTCTCTAGCCACTCACAATAAAAGCAGCCTTAAATATTAAGGAAGAAGGCTCTACTTGTCTAAGAAGTTATTTAATTTTTTATTTAAAGAAACAACTTTCTGTAGTAACTGCTATGAAAGCCAGAAAACCAAGAAGGTGGAATCTGTTTAATAGTAAACCATTAAACTTTATACAGTGCTGCCAAAGATATTAGCAAATACAGATAATAGGTATTACGCTGGCCATATCAGTCACTGAAGCAGCAGAACCTGTGGAACTGATAAGACGATTAAGCTCAGACAGGATTTAAAAGTTTTGCAGATTTCACAGCATCTATTAGCTATCAAACCCACTTCTGCTTTTCATCAAATCAAGTTTTGTTGCTTTGTTCCATTAATTCTATTTAATGTCTTCTGACGAAACAATTTATGGAAACTACTGAGTTTTACTTACTACTAAATGCATCCAATAAAAAAAACATTACAGAGACACTAAATTTTGTATAAAGTAAAGGGTGTTTACATAGAGATAAGATGGCATGGACAGAGTGAATATATGGATTTTTATAAGAGCTTTTACAGCAATAATGCATTTTTCTCTTGAATAATTAGGAATAGATAATACTATTTCAAGGCATCCTTTGTAATGCTTATTAGCTAGCTGATAACATATGTCTATTATTTACTGTCCAATAACATGTAAGACAGCCAAACCAGAGGGGGGGAGAATGGTTTGGTAAATAAGAAAATGTATAGTTAGTTCACCTTGGATATCCATGACAGGGTTCCAGCAATATTTCAATGAATTTTCAAAATTAACAGACTTTGGTCAAATTAATGAGTAATATTTGTGCAATCTTAAAAGGTCTTATTTTAGGAACCTCAATTGGACACTTATTTTAAAGCAGATTCATATTCTATTGTTTTAAAAGCATTTTAAAATAGTTTTAAAGCTTAGATGTTTCTAGAAGGCATGTCTGAAAATCAAATCCTGTCCTATAGAACAGGGTTCCCCAATCCCTGGGCTGCAGACTGGTACAGCTAGCATCACTGCTGGGGAGTGGCTGCAAATACAGATTATCTTCAGGGCCCTTTTGGGTCTTGGGCCTCAAAAAGAAGAGGGAGCAGAGCTGGAAGGCAAGTGGCACAGAGAAGCCAAGGAGGGTGCGTGCAAGCAGTGAGGGAACCAGGAAGCAGGTAAGGGCTGGGCTGCAGGTCGATGGTGGAAGGGGGAGGCAGAGTGAGTGGGCAAGCGTGAAGAGGCTGAGCAGGCCCAGCACACAGCGCACACATGACAAAGTGCAAGGGGGCAGGGAGAGCTGCTGGCAGGCTGTGAGGCCTATTTCAGGTCCCATGCCACCACTGCAAGGCCCTTTTGGGTCTTGGGCTTCTAGCATTATGGTGAGTTGTATAATATTTAATTATATATTACAATGCAGTAATAATAGAAATAAGGTGCACAATAAATGTAATGCACTTGAATCATCCCAAAACCATCCCCCGCCCCCAGTCCATGGAAAAATTGTCTTCCACAAAACCAGTCCCTGCTGCCAAAAAGGCTGGGGACCGCTGCTGTAGAAGAAGCCCAACTATTATCACCAAACTCATATTAGAGAGAACAGCAGAGGTGCAGGTGGGGTGGAACAGACCTGGCTGGTGCTGTGGCAAGTCCCTGAGCACCAGGGATGGTGGGTACCATACAAAGTCAGAGATTTCACTTTGCTCTGAGAATCACAGAATTATGTACCTCTCCCAGCTCATAGAAAGGCAAAACGCCCAGGGGATGGGGCAACCTGAGTGGGTATGCCACTGATGCCACCCAGCTCAGCAGGGTCCTAATGATGAGCTATTCAGACTCCCATGCCAATATGCTTCTGCATACCTGTTTTAAAGGATTTAATTTAAAGCTGCTACATGCAACCAGGATAATTACCTAACATAGCTCTGAGTGACAGAGAGAGAGAGAGAAACTGAGAAGGAGTGATTGCTGGGGGCAGGGATCCAGTTTTCAGCCACTATAGCTTTAGAATTTCTACCCATAATATATGTTGAGTGAAAGGTCACGATTCAACAGAAAACCCTCTTTACACATAATACATATTCTACCTGACTATTATGAATTCAATGGTCTCACTGTTTAATTTCAGAGGCAGAAAAAAGTTTTATTATTGCTACATTGCAACCATATTACTATGACACACAATCCTTTAGAAACACCATACTACTTTTTCATTATTTTGAAAAGGCAGAGCAGTTGAAAGGTTACATTTCCCCAATTCAAATTCATATAAGCAGTACCCACTTTTAAAGAATCTGTTCACTTCCAGTAACAGAAGCAGGAACATATAGCTGCTAGATTAGCAAACAAGCTAACTTTGTTATTATGTAACTTTGTCTTTTGCTTCTTCTTGGTCCCATTCCCATACTATGAAGGGCTATCCCTGCAAAATCATTTTTTCTGAAGGAAATACTCTCTGCTGCATGTGACTCGTAAAATATATGAAAAGGTGAAAACTCATTTACCCAAGCTCAATGGATTGCTTCTTTGTTAAACTAGACTGCACAATACCACCACCAAGCAAAAGCAAAATTAACGTGATTAAATCTTGTTTTCTTCTGTTCACCTCTAGAGGAGGAAGACAGATTACACTGGCACAGTTGAGAGAGCGACTGTATCTCTGAAATGAATTCAAGTACCAGCAACTCTTTTCACATTCCCTCGCTTAGATGAACAACTTAATGTGGTGAGTGGGGTTGAAGAGTGTAATAGAAGCTGACAGCAATGGTGCCAGGAGGCCGGACACTCATTAGTCTTGTCTCCTACCAGCATCACACAAGGCAGAAGATGAGACACCATCCTCTTCAGAAGAAACAATCACATCAGTAGAAGAGAATGGATATTTTTCATGGTGGGAGGGGGCAAAGAAAATTCTCAAGGGCAGCTACTGGACAGCAGAGGTAGCTGAAGGCAACACTGGTAGAGGATCTTTTACAGATAACAGCAGTGAGGCTCAAGCTAACTCTGATTAGTATTCCACTAAAGGCAACAATGGTAAAACACTTCTAAATTTTTATTAGCTTGAAAACCCTACAATGAAACAATTCAAAATGAAAAAAGATGAGATTCCCAGAATAAAAAGCATCCAGCCAGCTACTGGGGAAGAGTAAAGAACAAATACAAATAGCACAATTACTAAAGGTCTAACTAGACCAAAGCAGAAAGGAAGTCTAGATGCGTAAAGGCAAAAGGAAAGTCTGACACTGGCCAACACATACAACTGGAACACGGAATGTGAGAAGCATGAATAAAGGCAAACTGGAAAATGTAGAGCAAGAAATGGAATGTTTTTACATGTCAATACTTAGTGTGAGCAAACTAAAGTGAACCAGAATGGGACATTCTCAGTCAAAGAAATATAAACTGTTTTTCTCTGGAAATGACAAACTCAGAAGAAACAGAGCAACTCTAAACCTGAGGTAGGATGGAACACACACAGTAAAGGCCTATAATGCAAAGACCAATCAAATTATATCAATCATAAAACCTATCAACATAGCCATCATTCATGCCTACACTTCAGCAACAGATCTTGAAGAAATCAAAAACTTTTATGCAGGCATTCAAGAGGAAGTTGGTAACATGCCAAAACAAGACATGCTGATCCTCTTAAGTGACTGAAATGTTGTGAGAAAATTTGGCCTAGGAATCAGAAACAAAGCCAGAGAACAATTCACTGAATTCTCTAAATCCAATCATTTGTTTCTTGCAAATACATAAGGCAATCAATCAGAATGTACACATTCCCATCACCAGATGACCAATACAGAAATCAAATAGACTACATAACTGGAATCAGAAGGTGGAGAAGTTGTATTCTTGCCGTCAAAACAAGAGCAGGTTGAGGCAGTGACCATAAATTCTTTATCAAAAATCAGAGTCAAACTAAAAAAGATCACTAACAGAAGCACTGTACCAACTTTATTAACATCCCTGATGATTTTAAAGTCCACATAAAGAATAGATTTGCATAACTTAACTCAAATGACCATGAAACTGAAGAACTGTGGACTCAGACCAGAGACATTCTGAAGCAAGAATGCAAAAAAGAAAATTGCTCTAGAAAAGAAGAAAGGAAAATCCTGACAAAAGAAACATAATTACTAAAGAAGGGCAAAAAGTAAAATCAAATCTGACAGAAATAGGGTCAGAATCCTGAATGCAGCTTTTCAGCTACTACCACATAGATAAAAAAGAACTATTATGATGGCCAGGGCAAAGAAATAGAAGAAAACAAAAACAAACAGGGAAATACTCCTTCTAGAGGACCCAAAAAATCAAAGATAAATTCAAACTTAGATTCACAATGCTGAAATACCAAGAATGAACCATAATATATGACAAGGAGAAAATAAAGAGAGGATATTAACAATATATGAAAGAGTTATATAGAAGAGATAAGAGGATGACAGACTCCTTTGAAAAGGAATCCTATGAGGAAGAACATGCAATAATAGCACTTGGACAGAATAAAAGCATCTGGAGTAGATAGGGTACCAAGAGAACTGTTCCAAGATACAGAGACTGAAATCAGTCAAATACTGACAAGATATGCCAACAAACAGAGAAAACAAAACAATGGTCCACAGACTGGAAACATTCAATATGCATTCCATTCTCCAAGAAGGGAAATGCTGGCAAGTGCAGCAGTTAGAGGACCACAGCAGTAACTGAGCTCCCAAACAAAATGATGCTCAAGATGATACAACAAAGAATTTTACCATACATGGAGCAAGAAATGCCTGACATTCAAGCTGGATTCTTAAGTGGAAGAGGCATGAGATCATATAACAATAAATATTGGCTACTAGAGCTTACCAAAGACTTTCAGAAGATCAGTCTATGCTTTATAAACTACAGCAAAGCCACTAACTATGTGGATCATGAGAAGCTATGGAAGGTCTTAGAAAAAATAGGTGTGCATTATCATATGATTGCCCTGTATTATGTGCAAGTAGCAACTATCAGGACAGAATATGGAGAAACAGAATGGTTTCCTACAGGAAAAGGCATCAGACAAAGGTGTGCTTTAACTCCTTATCTGTTCAATCCATTTAAGAAAAGTTGGATTAGAATCAGAGGAGGAAGCGAAAATTGGTAGAAGACATATCAATAATTTGAGTTATGTAGATGATGTCATATTACTGGGAGAAAGCAGCAATGAATTAAAACAACACCTGATGAAAGTGAAAGAAGAAAGTGTTAAAAACAGGACTACAGCTGAGCATTAAGGGGAAAAAATCATACCTACAAAAGAATTACAGAACTTTACTGTCAACATGAAGAAACTGAAATTGTGAAAGATTTGGAATACCTTGGTTCAGACATCAATTTAAACAGAACCCAAGAAATTCAAGCAAGACTAAGACTTGAAAGGGCAGCAATAAAGGAACTAGAAAAGATCATCAAGTGTAAGGATGTTTTACTGGAGACCAAAGCGAAGATCATCCACACAATTACACTGCCAATCACTGCATATGGATGTGAAAGCTGGACAGTGAAGAAAATGAATGGTTTCAAAACATGGTACTGGAGGAGGGTGTATACCTGGAGTGACAGAAAGATGAGCAAGTGTGATCCAGATCAAATCAAGCCAGAACTTTGCTTGGAAATAAAAATGACAAAACTGAACCATTGTTCTTTAAGCACATCATGAAAAGGCAAAATCATTGAAAACTCACATAATAATGATAGGAAAAGTAGAAGGCAGAAGATTAAGATCAACTATGAGATGGATCAATTCCTTAAAGGAAATCACAGTCTTGAGTTTGCAAGAACTAAGCAGGGCTGTCAAGGACACAGCATTCTGGAGTGCATTCGTTCATAAGGTTATTCTAAGCTGGAAACAACTTGATGGTACATTATAACACTTTCCATCAAAATGAAAGGAGGCCTTTCTAGTTCGGAATTGGTGTCAGATGTCCGTAAACAATAAGAAAAACAAATTCAAACTTAACTGAAACAAGACAGAGGTGCTCCTGGTTAGTCAACAGGCAAACTAGGGAACAGGGATTCAATAAGTTTGTGTATTAAAGCCCATCCTCATAATTCTAAAACTTCTCTAACCTATATAGATGATGCTTCTCTTCATTAGGGGTTCTCCCAAAAAAAAGTTCATTAAAGGAAGATTACATATTCCTACTATTTCATAAATTAAACCAGAATGGTTTGAGCCAAAAATTATGCTTTCAGAACACTTATGCTAAATGCAAGGCTGAAGGTGCTAAAACCTTAGAACTTAATGATGCATGCTTTGTTGTGCCTCTTTCACTCGAATATTATTGAAAACTATATTGGTTCAGCCATTCCCTTTCTGAACAACTGCTGGAATCTGTGCTAGGGATGGTTGAGAAATTTACTGAATTCACATTCTTTCTGTTTGTTTTTTTTTAACTGTTTCAACAAAACTGTAAAAAAGTAGAATGATCCAAATAAATTTGAATATATCAGTTAAACATAATCTTCGATAGAGGTAGACCCAAATATTGGGTTTGCATTCTAATGTAAGCATGGCAAATACACTACATTTAGGTCTACCTTTACTGAAGATTATGTTTAACTGATATATGCAAACATAACAAATTTATACTTCCCAAAAATTATTGCAAACCATATATTTTTCCTTTCCCAAATTTCATGACCCAACTAATTAAAAATGAAAATAGGAAAAGTGTGAACAAAGATGCATGCGTTGGGGCATATCATATAAAAACACTTTATACTAAGGGAAAGTGCTTGAAAATGACACATGTATTAGGAAAAGTGTTTATAAAAATGTATATATTAGAAAAGAGCACAAGGAATGCTACAGTAAATCGGAAACAATGGATTCCTGCTAAATCTGAATCAGACCTAACTTTAATTTCCTTGTTCCTGACCAACTCTGGCTCTTCTTCAGCATAATCAATTGTATCTTCTTGCTTTATAACAATAATTGACATCATAAGATTAAAGGCTATGTTGAGTATACTCCAAATTTGGAATAGTCCAGTCCAGGGACAAGAAACCTCTCTGAACCCAAGGGCTAAATGCAGTTTTGGAGAAGCTCCAGGAGGCGGCAGTCCAGTCGTGGACAGAACCAAAAGTAAGAGGGGAAAGGCATATATTTTAGTTTAAAGCTCAAAGCAGTTCTTAATATTAGCTAGCTCCACCTTTCAGAATAGGAAGCATCTGCACAAAAGCCAGAAAATCACCTAACAATCAGGAGCTGGAGGAAAGGGATATGTCAATCTGCAGAAATCTACAAGGCCAAACTCCAGAAGACCTAATTTAGAACCTGGACCAGCAGTTCCCCACACATGGAGTAGTTCTTGCTCAAAGACAACCCTAGTGTTGTATGGTGCTGTAAAAACACTTTAAGTATGCAGGAGGAGTCACAGAAGGCAGAATATTAACGCATATAATTCAAAGTCCCAAAAAGATTTATTGAGAGGGTGAGAAGAATATACCAAGTTTAATAAATCATCTCTTTTCTCCGTCTGTGTATAGCTCTTAACCAGTTTCCTTATATGATTTCTAAAGGATTGTTTCAATATGAATCAACAGGAATAGTTTCTTAAATAGGTCGTTGCTCTAGCAACCAGCAGGCTGTTTGGACTACTCCTGTCACAATGACCTACTTTAAAGATCATGCTACAACACAGTTTCATAACTAGAATTTCAAGTTCATTACAGCAACGTTTTGAAGAGATCATACTGCACTGCCTGTCACAAATACGTCAGACTTTGCTAGAAAAAGAAGTACAGGTATAAGTATATCCTATACCTACACCACTTGCAGACAAATACATCTTTAAAATGCATAACATTCATTCTCCCAAAGGCATACAGTCAAAACAGAATACATAATAGTAATATTTACTGATTAAAGACAGAGGTCAGAATCATATCCATATAAGGTATTCTCTAGTTGCAGCCTAAAGCAAAATAGCACATCTCTGTGTTTTGGTTATCATGGATTAAAATACATACCAAGAAAAAAGAAGAGGTTCTAATGTTCTGCCATGGAAGCTCTAGAACTAAAGTGGTTTGCTCTCTTAAGCCAGGCTATACATTATTTAATCTACCTCACAAGGTTGTTGGGAGGTTTAAAAATGGAAGGGGGAGGACAACCATGCAAGCTGCCTTGGGTTCCTTGCAAGAAGGGGGAAAGTGGGATATAAATATATAAAATACATAAATCCAAAACATGAAAATCATCAATTAAAAATATATACAAAAGTATGAAAGGAGTATGGGCAAAAATTTGTCTGCAAAACATTTTAAATGGTCCACAGAAAGTGTCTGAGAGGCCATAGGACTCCCAGAGCCAACGTCAGAGACAATGAATCAACACTGGAGAGGAATCAAGAGATCCAACCCGTCTCCCCACAGCCAGCAAAGAATCATATTGGTTGCTTTCCAACGTGAGGAAAACAACCTCAGTAAAAGGGATATTCCAGTGAGGGAAACTGGGAAGGCCATGATATCTTCAGTTATTTTGATACCTTACCAGCTTTTTCCTCTTCTTTTTCATACCACTGCTGCTAGACCAACAAAAAGGCCCATCTAGCCAAAATATAGGCACCACTCCTCCTGCTCTGCACAGGATGATCATATTCCTCCAAGAAAATCACAACAGGGTTATTCCCTAAATGGTTTACATCAAACCTAAAATCTTCATTTTTAACCCAAGAGCAGGGGAAGAAAGCTTGTTCCATTCAAGTCAGTAGCAAATTTCCTTCCCAAAAGTGTGGGGCCTAGTCCAAACTTCTAAAGAGTAGCTTCTCACCCACTCCATCATAGTGGAGTGGGTAAGCTTGCATGTTTTAAATGAAAAATTTGTAGAAGCTTATGTTGTGCATTAGCACCATAACTTCCCTTAAATGTGCATTTTTGTGGCAGAAATATTGATGTCTTTCCGTTCTAGTCAAGTACTATATTTTGTAACTTGGAAAAACAACACATCCCTAGACAGTACATACACAAGCAATTTTAATTATAATATGGAATGCAGCTGAACAAGTGCCATGGACATTTAATGAATATAATTTGACGCAAATGGTGACAAGGAACATAATACCTCCATTGTTGAGTTCAGGTTAGATAGAATTTAAATATATGAATTCAGTTTTAATCAAAACTATGCATTTTTATTTAATGTCGTATTAAGAGAACTCTAAAACATTTAGAGTTTACATCTGAATACAATGAACCCACACATATTAAAGAGTACATCCACGATTGCTTAAAAATGAATTGACAAATCTCTAACAGAAATATTTTTACAGTTTTTTTATATAAAGAAAAATAGTTATAAAACAAAAATATTAGCATTATTATATTACATATATACTCCATTTCTCCTCCTCCTCTCTTTTATCCTCGCAACAATTATTCTCTTGGGTAGGTTAGGCTGAGAATTTGCAACTGGTCCACAATCACCCAGAAAGTTGCACAGCTGATTAGAACCCAGCTCTCCAAACTCCCTCTTCAACACTAAAACCACTACATCAAACTGAGGCACCAGAGGCTAGAATAGTTCATGTATTATATTTATTAACATGTGCTTTATATATTGTGTAAAATGTTAATTTGTTAACCAAACAGAAAGAAGATTTAATTTTCATATTATATCCAGGGCACTTACTCTTTATGCAAATGCCTTTTCAGGGGTGCCCCGGCTGTGGCATACCTTCCCCAGAGGCTCACCTGGCACCTGCCTTCCAATATTTTCTGCACCAGCACCTACTTATTCTCCTAGAATTTAAAAAAATAGTTTGTGTTTCCTAAAGCAGTGCAGTGATTCAGCTTAGATGGATTTACTTAATCCTCCCCACAAAAAGCCTGTTTTAAACTATTCAAGTGGTTTCCAGTTGTTCAACTCAAGTAGCTAACATCATAAAAACTCAGAAATAAATAAATCTGACATTCTTAAATAAACTATTATAATAAATCAGATATGTTAACTCAGATTACTATTATTACATTACATTTCTATACCACCTGTAGCCAAAGCTCTGTGGGTGGTTTAAGTCACATTTAAATCACCTATTCAGATTTCAGCCAGGCCTGACTCTGCTTAGCTTCCATGATTAGGCAGGCTCGGGCACTGAATGTTTTTTCCTATAATCATAATAAATAAAGATTATATTATATTATATTCCTATAATAAATATGTATCAATTTAGAACAAAATACAGAAGCATTATCTCCCCTACTTAACTTGGAATGTTATTAGCTTTCACATCCCATCACAGTCATATGATTAATTTTCTAAACTTTTAAAATATGCCCCATTGTAGAACATGTCTCATTCTCTTCTTGTACCTTAGATTTTTAGATATAGAGAAAGTCTAGTAGGATAAACTCCAAGGTAAGCATATAGAATTGCAGCCTAAAATACTTTTCACTTTATTCCCCCAATGACACCGTGCATGTGACATTTCAGCATTCTAGCTGAAATGCTTTCATTCTAGCTTTTCTACAACTGTGACTGTAAAATCCTGCTAGAATGGAGGGAGGTGGGAAGCTACCTGGGGATCTAGCAAACTGAAATATTTCTGACCCAATCACAAGCATCCGATCTCATCAAGACCAAAACTAACTGCTTACAATGAAATTCTCTAATTGTTAAAAGAGAAAGGTATCATGATTGTCTATCCTAATAGTTAAATTAGCAGCAAAGTAAACAAAAATCCCTCCACCCACAAGTTTGCTTGGTCACTTATGAACATCAACTACCCAAGCACTTGCAAAAGGTTAGCTCACCAAGAACTGAGAACAGAAAGTAGGTAAAGAAAGGAGGCATTCCTGCCTCTTCCCTCCTCCCACAAACTATTCTGAAGGATCAGAGGCCCTCAGCAGAAGTTTTGAGCAGGTCCAAGTGGGCTGCAGTGTGAATAAAGGGTATCAAATCCCCTCCTCTTTCCATGTGTTCTAAGGATACAATGTATCTCAACAAGGGAGGATTTTTTTTATAAATGGATATTTAAAATTTAAATCCGATTTTTAAAAATAAAATGCTTTTTATGTTATAATGTATTTACAATATATTATAGTTAAAGGTTATTCATCATGAAATAAGAATTAGTTTTTTATTAAGTATTATGAGGCTGTATATTCATGCAATGTTTAAATGTTTTGTAAATGAATTCCGTTAACCCATTCACAATGTAATGTAGATTATCAGATATTATCACAGATGCTTGGTTTTACAGTTCACAAATTCACAATTTTAAGTCTGCAGAGAATACATGTCTCTTCTTCAGAGCAAAAAATGTTATAAAATAAAAGACCTTAAACCCATTTTTCCTTTGCAAATCTATGTACACAAAATCACCCCTTACCTAAGGGGTGCTAAGTTTCAAAAAATTCAATGAACAGAAAAAGCTTGTTGGGAGTGGAATAAATCTGCACAAGAAACTAAGTGTGAGGAGGGAGGGGCAAGCAGTAAAAATGAAAGTGAATCCTTTTAAGCAGAATACTCAACAAGTCTTTGGATCTTTTTGAGTCTAGTTGAGGTTTATCATATTATGCTTTCCCTGGAGGAGAAACCTATAATAGCAGCAGGCTGCAAAAGAGATTCTCAGAACATTTTAATGAAGTTCTTCTACCTACAAGTAAGGCAGGCATGTGTCCAAATTATGTGGGAAACCATGATTTAAATTGAATCCACCCTGCTCTAAATGTACACTCTGAAAAGCAATAGCTACTGTAATAGGTTCTGATGAACTTGATCAGGAGAATTCATTGAAGACACATGTCATTTACATCTGATGTACTTATTATAAACAGAATGTATACCAGAGTAGTAAGCATTTGCAAAGACAGCAGTGACAAGGCAGAGTCTCTATCATCTACACCACACACCAAATACAGCTGCAAGGAACATCTATTGTATCCATAAATCACAAAACAGAATGTTCATAATTTATATTTTATGGATTAATGTCTTATATTATGATTGAAAGACAAATCACACTTCTCTAGTTGAGACCTAGTTACATGCTACTTGATATTCTTTAGTTCTCAAAGCATGTTTTCTTACCAGATGAATCATTCAATTAGTTATACAACCACACTGTCTGCACAGAACACTAATGGCTCAACTGAAGTAATCAGTCAAAAAATACATTTTTATCAAGCAGCAGCTTTTTTTCTTAACATAAAAATATGTTATCTTTGACAATTGCAGCTCTGAAATGTTTTAATATTCCCCAGAACATCACAGGCTGGCCATTTTAAAAAAGCTATGACATTCTAAGACTTAGATGTTTTGGACCAGAACTCCCATTATTTTAGGACAGTGAGAGTTGGCATCCAGCACATCTGAAGACAGTATGTAGTGGAGGACTGTTCTAATTATCAGTTTCTTTGATTTCAACAGTGCTAATTTACTTGAACAAAAATATGCATTTGCATTTTTGGTTCCAAATTAGAGCAATGTGGAATGTTGAGCTCATTACTTGCCTCAATTTCTCCAATTATGTTTTATTTGACTGTTCTGACATTTAGCTGCAATTGTATGCTGGTGTTATTTTATACTGGTGTCTGTTTTTTTATTATTGTGTCAGTCTTATTGTGATAAAACAATGAGTTTTATTGTTGTAAGATGCTTTGGGAGAGCTTCTGCCCTGAAAGGAAGCCGGGAAAGATTTAAAAACCCCAACTTTAAAAAGAAAGATTTTGAAGAAAACACATTGGTTCACTATATAATGTAGAATTTCCAGGGGGCAAGAATCACTTCCTCATACCTACTTGCTATAGTCTACTTCTTGATGGGCCTATTTCTGTAAGGATTTCTTACAGGTTACGGGCCAAGAGCATAGTGCTTACAAGTGCCACAATAGTGAAATTTTTTGTCTATGCAATAGTATTATTTCACATGTACACTCTGCTCTTTTGACCTCCAAATCATAGCACACTACAGTATCACTTCTAACTACTGGTTCTTACTATAAGTCATCTAATTTATTTGCCCAAAGCTAAATACTATTTGTCTGAGGAAGTAGTTCACTGCAAAGCATAATCAGAATTTTAGAAAACTATTACTAATCTGAAGTTACCTTTTTGCTGCTGCTGAAAAGTTCAAGGCATGCACAGACATGGTGTATGAACTACCACTGTGTTGGAAACTCTACCAATCTTAGCGTAAGTAAAACAAACAAGTGCTACCACACACAAGAATTATCCACAATGCAGAATAGTTAGTACTTACTGGAAATTGTTTATCCAGTGGGAATAGTTATGAAGAAGCAGCTTTTATCTCTTCAGTCTACTGATATCTGAATACTACAAAGAATTTTGGGCACTTTAAGGCCAAATTTTATTTATTTTACTTTATTTGTTTATAAAATGGATTACAGCATAAGCATTTCTAGAGAGATAAGCAGCAAAAACAAAAGAGATGCTGGGTTCAGGCAGCACATTGACCACATTGGCTTATATGCCATGGTGGTTTAATGGACTACTAGTTCAGACATGGGACATGTCTTAGGAAAGGAAGAACATTTGGTACCAGTATTCTGCTTCTCTCTGCATCCAGCAAAAAAAGGAAAGAAAGAAAAAAGGAACCCAATCCTGTGGATGGTGAGAAGGACAGCAGTAAGAATCTGAAAGGGGCTGTTTTTAAATTTGAGCTTGTACATTTTGCTTGAGTTGCAGGGAGAAGGTGTGGATGTGTGTTTGCCTGGGTTCTTTGGTGGGAATACTTCCTGGGTATTTTGTCTGGAAGAATACATATGCTCCTCAGAGTAAAACCAGTTCTCCTTCTAGGAAATAGGTAATCTGTTCATGTCAGATATGTGACTTAGTACCTGAGAATGAGACTGAACCTGCGCTTTATAATGTTTTTTGAGCAAACTGCCTTGTGCCTAGACAAACATTCAATGCAGACATTTGATAGTGGTACCCACAAGAGCCTTCCAATTTTGGATAGAGCCAAACAGATGGTGAATCCTACTGTTACTTCAGCAAAATCCATATTTAAGCAGTATATTCATTTCACACAGCTTGAGGAATTCTACACTTGACCTGTCTCCATAGTAAAACAGAATGAGTTAGTTTTCCAAGTAAGACACAAACAAGATTCACAGAAGCCCTCACACAATGTTTATTGCTAGAGAGAGAGAGAGAGAGAGAGAGAGAGAGAGAGAGAGAGAGAGAGAGAGAGAGGTGCCTAATAGCCAAAGCAAGATCTTACACACAGGAAAAAAAGAAGGTCACTCATGTTCTGAGCCCCCTTTTGTGGGCTTAATTGGTTAAGTAATACAATGAATTCAAAAGCAAAAGTTACATAGTGGCATTCAAGTCTTAACTTCAAAGCTTTTATACTATGAACACTATTAACAAGTACATAAGGAAGAAAGCCAAGAAAAAAAGGAGGTCAGTAATCCACGCGACAAGTCTAGCTAGCAATTAGGCATTGCATGTCAGTAGGCCAGCTTTAGGTAAAATTCATTCACAAGTTTAATTTTAGTTTCCTTTATATCTCATTACATTATGTACATATAATTCTACGCATCTCTGCTATTTTTCCTTGCACCCATTTTTAGCACTGCTGTATCTTCTCCGAGATTCCATCAATATCCTGCACTGAGAAGCCCCTTTTGTGAAGAATAGTAAAGATATTTCAAATCAACAACATCTGTTTAAGAACTCAAATCCACTCCCAAAAGGAGTTCTAGCAAAAAGATGTGTTAGATATCAACACCAGGAAACTTTTACTGGCTGTACATGAGAATGCCAGCTCATGTCATGCAAACTAGAAGACTTGACTCACATTTTCCCCCCCTCAGTGACTGTTGCTACTAACACCACCAGAAAGTTCTACTCCGTTAAAAAGTTATGTAAGTATTCTCCATTTACCTGTGAGCGGGCTGTGGAATATGTTCATATGGATACTTTAGTAATGCATGTTTGATAACAGCAAAGTTATCCACAGCTACCTAGTTTGTTCTCATTGGCTAAACACTGTGCCTTTTACCCTGTTTTTTTTTCTCCTGAAGCAAGGAGAAAGAGGATAAATGCACTGAGAAAGGGGGAATAACAGCAAAAATGTTTTCTACATGAAAAATAAACATCAATGCTAAGAAACACTGAAGAGATGCAGTTATGTTGAGGGGGGAGAGGAAGTATCTATCCCAAAACCTGTCAGGAAGAGGCAGCTGAATCAAGTAGGAAGCAAAAGAGTTTAATTGTTGCAAGGTGTGATGACAGCAGAAAGAGAGGGGTGAGGAAGAAAACAACAAAACTGTCTAGAAAAGGTGATCATCTATTGGAAAGATGTGGTAAGGATCCACCAACCATGACAACTCTCCACCCTTGCTTTTTGTGATATGGGAACCCAGGCAGTATCTCAGAACATACAGCTTCTACTGCTGGAGCTGCACCCAGCTAACTAGGAAGATTCCTATGAAACATATCCACACACTTAACTAAAGAGTTTGATAATCCTCTCTCCAATCTGCTAAAATAAAATGAAGTACTATCTACACCAACTGGCCTTGCCACTTCAGAATTTCAGACAGGAATTTTCCCCAGCTCTACTTGGAAATGAAAGTACTTGAACCTAGAACCGTCTGTTCTACCACTTGTGCCCTTACAGCATTTCTCCAAACATATGCTACTGGCTAGGGTTAGGTGACAAGTTCACACTCATGACATAAATTAATTCATTAATACAGTTTATACTGCCTAATTTTTCAGTGCTATTTGGAAATAAAGACTATCAAACAGTTACATGTAAACATGCTCAGCATCTCCAATGGTGTATTCTAATGTCTGGCAGATCTTTCTCTCATGAATTGTCCAGCTGGAAAAATGAGCTTAATGCTGGGCGTGAAACATCCAAGTGGGATGTTTAGTCTATTTTGTATAGCAACAGGAGGAACTGTACAGGTAATCATTTCTGTACTGCCAGTCAGGAAGAGGCTGGAAAGGTCCCAGTTAAGAACATGTCAGAGCAAGCAAAGGAGGCAGGTCAGCGGTGTGACCCTATATATAACCAAGGATGACTAAGTCTGTATCACACAGCTAGGGCAGTTACATGGAAGGCAAGAAAGAAAAGCACATCACTGGAAGTTCACATCAATACACAACAGGTATATCCTCTACAGGCTTCAGCAGAAATTGCTCGCTCTGTTGTTCTCCAGAGTATATAGGACAAAGAAAAAAGTTTTTTTTTTAATGAAATAACTCAGGAGCATACAATCTTGTGATTTTAATACAATTCCTCACAACGAACACCTCCTAGAATTAGCAGCTAAATACGGTTTAAGTTAACATTTATCCCTGTTGCACGCAGTAAGAAAAGCATAAAGCCCCCCTAGAAGAGTTTACCGTGCAACCTTATACGCATTTACAAGGAAGTTCATTGGGACTTGCCCAATACAGCGTCGCAGAAACTCTGAAGCAAATAATCGACAATAGTCACTCTAACCAAGAACAGGAATGGAACAGGTGACCCAAAATGCACCCTCTTTACTAGTTTGAACGTTAACACGTCCGGATGTTTCCAAAGATGTTACCAAGTATCCGCATCGATATTGTATAACCAGAAGCCAACGCGCGTGCGCAGAACTCCCACTAACCTTCTGAATAGGGATTTATTTTTTATCAGCTAAATGAAGGGAATCCTACCAGTACGCCCACTCACCTCCACCGGTTGATCCCCACATTGGAAGAGCCCGCGAACCAGGGGTCCAAAATGTAGACGCAGCGCACCGTGTCGGCTCCTTGGATGACCTCCTTCAGCGCCGGGTTGTCGTGAAGCCGAAGCCCCTTGCGGAACCAGTGCACCGCGTTCACCCTCATCTTCAAGGGTTAGCCGGTTACTCCCCCTCTGCCAACCCCACGAGAGAAAGAAGAGGCGGGAGGAGAACGGGCCGCAAAGTTGAGTGTCGTCGGTCGTTCAAGAATAAATGAAGTTGGCGTCGCGGCTCATATCGAGCCCGGGGCTCGCCACTGAGGGGAGCGCCAAGTGGGGGAGTGCAAAAGAAAAGCGGGTGGGTGGGAGAGACGGAGGTGCGAGAGAAGCCGCTCTAGCGCAGCAGCCCTAGGACCCGGTGGAGGCGGCAGCCGCGGCGGTGGAGGCGGCGGCGGCAGCAGGGGTGGCAGTGGCGATGGCCGCTAGTGCGAAACGCATCACCTCTTCTTTTCTTCAGCCCCACGCGCCCGCTCGCAGCTGGGGGTGGCTGAGCCTCAGAAGGTCCGACGTGAAGAGAGAAACCCCAGGTGGCGGGAAACGCACCTCCTTCCTTCCTTCCGCCTCCCTTCCTGTTCCCCTCAGCTCCCCGCCGTCCGCCGCTCTCCTCGCCGTCCGCCCTGTGACTACGCAGCTCTCTCGACGGACGGGAGCCGCCACGCCCCGCCCCTCTTCTCCATTGGTCGGCTCTGCCCCACGTGACCGCCGGCCCCCTCACGTTTCTCAAATGTGTTTACTATCCCATGGTGAGCCGTGGTGGGCCTCACGGACTGTGAGAGAAGCAATTTATTAAGTGAATAAGTTTGAGGACGTTTATAAAGTAAATAAGGAATAAACGAGGCCGCCGACCATAAACGGCGCTCAACGTAACCCGCATCCACAGAAAGCTGTCACTGTTGGCGGCTAACGAGAAACAGGAAAAGAGGCCGCGGAGGGAATGCTTGAATGCTTCTTCGCCACGCCCCTCCAGCCCGAGCTCCAGATACCCGGATGAGCACGGGGCTTCCATGGAGGTTTCCCTCCATGCTTAACCCTCCCCGAGCAGGCCAGAGCTGAGCGGCAGGCGCGCGCAGGGAGAGGAAACGCGCGCGCCGCTCAGGTCTCCCTTTGGGGATGGGCAGGAGCTGTGCACGAGCTCCCTTATTTTTCTGGCAGAGCCGGTGGATGGGGCATGGGGAGGCGCGAGCGAGCTGTCTCGATGCGACGAATTAGTTGGAGCCAGCGAGAGGCGGAAGCCCTGCCAGCTTCTCTACGCACCTTTCTTATGGCAAGACGTCGTACTTATGTAACTGAAGCGCGTGAGGCGGCCCAGATTAAAAGACGGAGACGCTCTCCTCTTTGCACAGACAGCACCTGGTTACCTCCGTGCTGTTGGGTAACCGTGGCCCGAAGCTCATGATTCAGTTACTGTAAATAATCTTATTCCGCTTTGCGGCTCCGATGTTTTCATCGCTTATAAATTCACGGGTGATCACTGGCGCGTTGTGTGGAGGAAAGGGCTAGCCTGCGAGGTCCAGTTCTAGCTGTGACACTGCCCCTCTATAACGTTTATAGAGAACGTTAAACGCAAATAATAGTATGCAATAACCGAAAAAAGTGCGCCTGTTGCATTGTTAAAGCAAAGCAGCCTTGATAGAAGCACCATGGGTTTGATCCAGATTTAGGCTGCAATCTTATAATTAATTACCTGGAAATAAGATCCGCTGAACTCAGTGGTGCTTCTTCTGAGTTAGGCCTGAATATAGGGCTGCACTGTTAGTTATACTGAAAATGAAGGTATTTAAATCTGCTTAAAGTATGACAAAGCCTAGATCCAGCCCTGCATATGTAATTCTCTACATAATTGGGAGTAAGCTCAAGCAAACTTTCAATGGATCTTCTGAATAAAGATTTAATGAGGCTGCAAGTCACTCTTAAGTTTTGCAAAGGATGGAAAGAAGAAATGATTATAAACAGTTTCTCTTAAATATTGCCCAAGATCTTGTAAAATTAGAGCTTCCTAAATTGGTGAGATCTAGAAACAATCATATTTCACATCCTTGCACCAAGACTGTACAGTAAAAAAAAACAGCAATACCCCTATAGATTGATGCCTGTATCACCAACATAGCTTAGAAATGTGAATCCAAAGTGTAAATCCTCAGATCATTGCATAAATGATTTTAGCATGATTGCAGCTGTGGGCTCTAGTGTGATGATGCACTTGGGGTGTTTCCATATCAATATTATGATCCCAGCTCTTGTACCACAGAGCTTGGGTCACTGACTTTTGTGGTACAAAACCCACATTTGATAGTACAATTCAGATATATTTGTGTAAAATGCATGCTGCTTCATGAGCATCAGTGTAGATTTGGCTGCTTTCTTAGTTCCATCCCATTGACACCTTTTAGACAAATCTCTTTTGCTTTCAGCTGTATTATTTAACATGCATGCACTTCCAATCAAGGATAGAAATATCAGCTTTTCCTGACTAGCACTGCACTACCAATCCCTGAGAAGGTTCCCTGGCTGGAATTAAATGGCATTCCTTAAGAAGGCTTGTTTCTGAATAAGCATATAAAAGATCTGGCTTGATACATTTTCCAGGTAACACAAGAAGAGGAGGGAACTGTTGCACTCATGTCCTGCTTCTTTCATTAGAAACAGAATGCTGGACTGGATTCACCCTTGATTTGATCCAAATTGTTCTTATGTTTTCATATTGTTAACACTATATATTACAAGTGGTATTTTGCATGCACTTCTTACAGAATATCTCTTATAAAATAGGTGGCTGTTCAAAAGAGGGATGAATTATTATGCTCCCATTAGTATATGCTGCAGCTGCATGTGTGGGCTACTAATTGATTCCTGTAGTAGAAGGGGAATTTTGTAAAGGTACAACTAGTTCAATCAAGAGCAGTTTGTTTGAGTTTTGCTACTAATGAATCTAACACGAGAGAAAAAAAAACAGTGCATTGTAGTGAAATGACATGGTCTGGTGGGGGAGAATCTCAGGGATACAGAAAACTGTTTAATCACTCATCACAACCCTATAGGGTGCGCTCTTATAATGTTTACATGGGTGTAAGTCCCTTTCAAATCTTTGGGACTAACTTCTTAATAGATGTGTAGGATTACTCTATAGATTGGAGTCAGGAATGTGCATCAGATTGGAAAGGACTGTAGCTTAGACATAGATGGCCTGCTTTCAATCGCCACCATCTGCAGATAGGACTGAGGTTCAATCCAGGTTCAATCTCCACCATCTTCTGATAGGGCTGAGAAAGTGCCTGCCTACAATCCTGGAGAACTGTCAGTTAGCACTGACAATATAAAGCAGCTGCCTATCAGGGACTCTAGAATGTTGTAGTATACGATCAAGAAAGATATTTGGTAGTAATATGGAAATATGAAAACACACTCATCTTGTATCAGTAATTTCATCTGGATGTTAGTCTTCAAGTGAGGAATATCTTGTACAAATTAGAATCTTTGCAGTAGATTTATCTTTGCAGCTTTCAAATGTAATTCATATTTTGCCTTGAGCATTTCATTCCATACATAGCATTTCCATTCTAAATTGTATATGCAAAATATAGTTGTTTATGGTGCACATTTATCATTATATGTGCACCATAAACTGCAAACAACAAGAAATATTTTATTCACTGAGGAGCTCTGTAAAAATGCATCTGTTACAGATAAATTATTACAGCTTAGAAAAGTTTCAATTACTTTTAAAGAGTCTTCTGCTACCTTAAAAGCTAATATGTGCATTATGCTGTCACACATCCTTTATTCTTTAAAGTGCTGCAAGATTCTCTGTTGTAACAGGATATCACAGCCACCTTCTGGAAATTCTTTCTGATTTTACTTTGTGCACAGTAGTAATGTGCAATAATGCAGTGTGGTTTGCTGTTTGTTTCATTTGTTTATAAGATTGCTAACATTTACCAGGCCCTAATCCTGTGCCTAATAAACTAGTTTGATCTGTAGACAGCAGGAGGTGCTGATTTCTACAACTGAGCCTGCTTTTTAAAGGCATAGGCATAAATAAGGCATTTTTCTGATCAGTCAGCAAAGTTATTTGAATACCACTTTTCTTCCAGTGAGTTCAGGCTTCATTTTTGTCTAACAATAACCTTTTAAGATCTTTAAAAGATCATGGTAGAATTAGAATTGTTCTCCATTTTAACTTTAAGGATGTTAACGTGCTTTTATTTGAGTATTACATCTGCTCTAAATAGAACTTTTGGCTGTTATACAATAGTGGTCTTTCTACTTAGCAGGGGAAAATCTTTAATTTACTTTTAGTAGCACAGTACTCTTTCATGAAGAAATGGAGTGTATGACCTAAACCTGGAAGAAAATTGAACCTGATGTTGGGTGATTGTGTTTGAAAGATTTTTCAGGCTGACTTCCAGCAAAGGCAGAGTTTATTAGTATATAAACAGGATCAGGATTTCAAAGTGCAAATTATTCAAAGCTCCATTCCATCTGCACTAAAGTGTCACTGCTTCAGGCTCAGGGAACAAGTATCTCCTGAAATTGGAAGGAGAGAGTGGGGAGCAGATGGTTGATCATTGGCTGAAAAAGAAGGATTTAAGCTGTCATGAAGTCGTGATTAACTGTCTGCTGAGATCCCTATTTGTATTGGCTGATATATGCAGGAATACATACAGTCTCATTTGTCTAGGTTTCCCCCTTTTAAATCTCACCTCCCCACCACAATCATGCTACCATGTCCTGTCCACACAGCTACTAGGACCTAACCATCATGTTCCCACTTTTACTGCTTTTTTTTTTTACATGTTCACATCAAATGAAGACCAAGCTAATTACTCTCTCATTACATCATTTGAAAGCCCCTTATAGGCATTTGCAGTATCTTTAGGCCAGTGTCTGCTATATGCATGGGTTTGTAGTGCTAATGTAAAGATGCTGAGGCAATTGCGGAGGTGGAGGTGGAAAGGGAGGTTTGAATGTTACTTCTCCCATGTGAACTACCATCATGGGGAAGTACGCTTTGGTGGCTCCTGTTTAGGGCTAGAATGTTTACATTTCCCCTCTAATAGGCCCTTGCAATAGTTATGTGGAACCGTACATTCTGGAATAAGGAAGAATCTTTAACTATGGGTCACTTGATAATTGTGTTATATTTTATTCGTGTATTTTTATACTGTCATTCAATAAATGCTTCCAAAGGCAGCTTACAAATATATGTATACCCAACAATATAACAGAAATAATGAAAACATAATAAATTATACATTGGGGTGTGGGGGTAGATCTGCAGCCCTCCTCCTCTCTTGTCCATGTACCTTCATGCCAGTTCACAGCTCCCTTGAAGTGAGATAAGAGTAAGAAAAGAGGTAGGGAGAAGTTACTTTCCTTCTCCAAAATGTTAGGTTATTAATTTAATTCTCTCTTGGAAGGAGCATCAGTGCTTTGCAACCTTTGCAGACCCAGAACCCACTTGTACCCAAACATGCATTTGGAAACTGACTTCTTAATTTTTGTGCCATATATCTATATGGGGACAATGAACAAGCATTCACTGACCTACCAACCAAAGACCAATAGAGCTGAAGACTGACTTGATTTTGTCCTTAAAGCAAAAGTGGACAACAACAGGATGCACCTGTTATGACAAACAACATTAGATTAGGCAACACTAACCTGTATGTTCATTTATTTTCCACTAAAATAAGCCCACACCCAGTCATTCTTGAACACAGAAGATAAAAAGCAAACCAGTAATCATGCTGTAAAAAATCTGTTCTGCTACAAGCTTTTCAGGAGAATAACTGAAAACAAAACTTTTCACATAGTAATTTATAACAGGTCGAATGTACAGAAAAAGAATTTTGTTGGATTTTGAGGAGAGTTTCAGTGTTACGTTTGATCTTGTGTTAATGTGTGAAGAGTCTTTCCTAAAGATGTTTGTATCGTGATGTATAATGGACTGTATACATCACAATACACACCGTGATGTTGACTGTCTAAAGCTGCCCTGAGTCATACTCTTTGGGAAACATGTATAGGCTGACAGCAGCTCCAAGAAGCTTTGAATGAAAAACGGCATGTATTTCAAAGTGCTAAGCATTGTGCTTGGGTTTTATGGGAACAAAATGCTGCTGCTGCGGATCTGACAATATTTCTATGCTTGTGTCTGCATCTGCTGGAAAATTTGCTCTGCCTCTTCATTTGTTATCAAACTGATTCTTGTAAAGGCACCGTAAGTGTCTAGTATAGGCCTCATTCAAATACAATTAATCTCACAATGACTTCTCTGTATTATAAACAACTCAAGGAAAAGTAGTTTCCTGTACTTTGAGTTCAGTGCTTGAGTGCTAAGCTGGAGTTTAGGTTACAAGTGCATGCACAATTACTTTTGGAATTAAATGTCATTAAACTCAGTGGGGATTGCAATTGCACAGGAAGTTGGGGACGTGTCCACATCAAGAAAGCAAGCACTTTTCAGTAGGAGGCCAGTCGAAAGGCGGCAGCTATACGCGTGGGCCGGTGGGTGGGCGGGAGGGCTGGGCACATGGGCCAGTGAGGTATTGTCGGGTGCACACAAGGTGGTGTTGCAAGGCAGCGGCGAGCGCATGTGCACAGGGGAGGCAGGCGGTGGCGGTGGCTTGCTCGCTGGGAGATGGTTTTAAACTTGCTGGGAGATCTCCCAACAAGTCCAAAACCATCTCCCAGTGAGCAAGCCACCACCTCCCGCCCATGTGGCGAGCGCAGGAGGTTGGCAGCAGGGCGGGCCGGATCCATCCCGCGGGCCGTAGTTTGAGGAGCCATGGTGTACCCTGCTGTTCTGCTGCCTACTGTATGAATGTGAACGTTGGCACAGGATGATCGTGGCAGTTCTAGGTGCATTAGGTGTGGTCGATCTCCACACCCCTTCAAAAGAATCACACAGACACAACTTGTTGCTGCATAGGTTGTTTGTTGTGCACTTGCCATTCCTCACTCATGGTGGTTTGTGGGTGCTTTTGGTTTACTTGCAGGTCTTAACTTAACAGGAAGAACTTTTCCTTTCCTGCTTTTCTGCTCTATAACCTTTAGGAAGTACTATACCATAGTTGAAAAGGCTCAATTAGCAAAACGTTTTGGTCTGCTTTTACAAATAATACTTCATTTCCCTGCTCCTCCCATGCTCTTTAACAGTCAAACTGGAGGGTCAAGATGTTGTCACCTGTAAACCAAGAGTGTCCAACCCTCGGTGGGCCTGCAGGCTGCAAGAGGCCCAGGTGGCCATGAATGCGGCCAAACACAAAATTGTAAACTTACTTAAAACATTATGAGATTTTTTGTGAATTTTTTGTTTGCAAGCACGTTGTGTCACGATGCTATGTAAAATAAATGTTTGTATGCTCTTAAATTCAACTTAAAGAAAAATTTTATCATGGACTTACATAGGTCCTGTCTTCCCAGAGACAAATATCCCTTACTTCACAATCACGCCTAATTCATGTCTTCGCTTTTTGGCAGCACCTACATTTGTGAGCAACTAAGAGTAAAATTATAACCAACATATCTGATGAGCAGCTTGAGAACTTGCTGAGAATTTCAACTACTTCCATCAAGCCAGATATTGATGCATTTGTTTCTCAAATACAGTGCCAAATATCCCACTAGTTTTATGTTGCCCTCTTTTCTGCTTGATGATGTTAAAGACTCTCTAAATGGGGTGCCACATTATTAGGATTATTATGTGAAGACCTTTTTGCTTATTTCCGATGGTGGGTATCATGAAAATTATGCACAGACCCCCCCCCTTTTTTTGGCTCATCAGCTTTTGTTAGAGTTTGTGTATTTAATTTGGCAGCCCAAGACAATTTTTCTTCTTCTAATGTGGCCCAGAGAAGCCAAAAGGTTGGACACCCTTGCTGTAAACATTGGTGAGTAGGGAACGACAAGTGCACAATAAATGTAGGAAAGTTCTAGAAATGCCCAAAGGAAATGAAATTGGAGGAAGTAGAAGGCATCTAAATGGTCTTCTGCCATTAACAGAGGGACTGGACTTGGAACTTTCCTTTATGACCTAACTCTTTTTAATTTTCCTTTTTTCCTTCAACTCAACACGTGTCTAGATTTGAAATGGAAGCAGGAATAAGCAGCACAATAAAACTATGGATGTGTGTCTGTCTCTCTACCACCATAGCTCCAACATGATAAAACATTGATGCATAAAAATTAGCATGTCTACTAAGGGGACCCTATGGGTATGTGCCTCAGAGTTATTTTGTTTCTAAAGCACATGTATTATTTTATATAATATTTATTGTAAAACTAAAAACACAAAAGAAAAAAGGCAATAAATTGTAACTACATAGATTTAAACATATAAATTTCAATGCATGACTGTACAAAAACTTCAACAATAGAAGCCATATAAGTGCGTATTTGCAAGTGGCTACTCTATATGTTCAAATATTAAAAGCTTTGTTAGCTGCTTAACCCATTGCATTATAGAACATGAGCATGTATCAGTCTTTAGCTGTCAAAAGAGCATAGAGAGTTCATATGTGCTGTGTATTATCTTCTAGGAAGCACATAGATAATTTAAGAGAACATGTACATCTATAAATATTGAAGTGTGTTCCAGAGCAAGATGTATCCAATAACCTCCTTCCACAAAAAGACAGCAATGGGTCATTGCCAAACTATATGGTTAAAAGAAGTATTAGCTATATATCCAGCAATTTGATGACTTATATAAACCCTCATTAAAGAGATGTTGTGGCATCCAATAGACAGGAGATGAATTTTTGGTGAACAGGGCATAATGTGAGATCCACAGATGCTTTAGATACAGATGTTAAAAAAGGCAATCCATTGCTTAGGTAAAATTGGATAAGCCAGTTGCCTAATCTATTCTGGCTTACAATCAAGTCTATCCTATTTACTCACACATGGTAAGTGTTTATAAAAGTAGATTGTGGGTTGATAGTGCTTCTAGTAGTGAAAAAGTTGCTAAAGCTGTAAAAGTAGCAGGGCTAAATCTAGATCCTAACACATGCTTCTGGCTTCCCAAGGGATATACTCATCGCATAGGTCCCATACTTTCTCTTGAGCAATCCTGACCTCCTTACAAGATACACATAATCTGAAATTTTGTACTATGTGCTTCTGAGTAGGCCTGACCTGATGGAGTCTTTATGATGGATTTACAAACACAGAAACGTAGAAAACAGCGCGAGTCAGAAGGGGCCTCCTGGGCCATCTAGTCTGACCTCCGGCACCAGCCAGCTCCGCTCACGACATGCCCGCCATGTGGACGTCCAGCCTATCCTTGAACACCCGCACCGATGGGGCCTCAACCAAGTCATAGCTGGATGATTTCAAAACTTGTTTCTGTATTCATTCTTCTTATGGCTATGTGGATTCTCCTCTCCCACTCATTATCTCAGAGTGACTTGGTTCTCTGTAGATTGGAAGTTGTTGCTGGAACAAGAGCGTAGGGTTCTCAAGGAGTATTTTTGTGTCACTGTGTTTCCCTCTTTCCCTTTGCATGTCTTCTGTGCCTTTCATGACCCTTGGCTCTTTCTCTGTTCACCTGTCCTCTGTTCTACCACTCAGACTGGTCACCAGGCTTCCTTGAGAATAGATTAATTGTTGGTTAGCTAATATATTATGAGATCTAGTAACTCCAGCCAGCATTGATACCTACTTTGACCGGTAGCAGGGCTACCGGTCAAATAACCAAAAGGATTACTCAATTGCATCAAAGCCAGACAGTTGACTGAAGTTTTGAGATAAATAATAAAAGATTGTCAGCATTAAAATATCTTAATTCTAATCAATCCTGCACAAAGCTGTGCTATTTTATCTAATAGCACAAGCCAGAGTTTCCAAACAAACTTTTGGCAAGGGGCAAAAAATCTGGGTGAGCCAGAGGAGAATCAGTACTACCACATTTGGCTGTGTAAGCAACTATCACTTTAGAACTGGACTTTATGATTGGAGATGAGCAGAGAGACAGAATCCCTGGACAAACACATTTGTACCAAGCAAGTTATGATAGTCCCTTGGCAGAACATGATGCACTTTGAAGAAAGAGAGGGAAAAAGATTAAAGCATCTTCAAAAGCAGGGAGTATGATCAACCCTGTAATTTGCTAATCATATGGTTGTTGATGTGACGTTAATGCAAAGCGTGTTAGGGTTGCCTGTATGCTTTTAACTGCATAGTTCTACACCTTACCATGTTTGTGCCTCTTTTTAAGTTAGTTTATGATGCAAAGTTTCCTACATTTGCTGTACAATTTGCTTTGCTGAGAATCTCTACCTGTAGTATTTTGACCTCCATGTTATTTGAAATTACCCAAAAATATATCACCTACTTTTTAAATAAGGAAATCATATAGGAAACTGCATGTTTATGGTTTCAGGAAAGGAATGCTCCATATCTGTTTTGATATAAATATGGATTGGCCATCACGTGACCGGAGTCAGAACATCAGTTTGTTAATCCAGGTGAAGCCACTGCCACTTTTAGGCTGTAATCATATAACTCATCAGCTTGCTTCCAATATTGCAGAAGGATGGCTGCACAGGCAGAAAGAAGCTAAATGAACGGAGGGGAAAGTGCTGCTCCACTGCATGGTGGTAGAGAAACTCAGCAGGTGTAGATGCATTGCCAGAAACGGATATTTTGGGACATGTGTGGGATATACTGGGGGCTGCCTTGGATCCATGGTATTCAAAAGTCTCTTTTCCCCTAACTAAAGGACCAAGAACTAACCAGCCCAGAGCTGGCTAGTTAATTCCACTCCCATTACTGTCAGTTGAAAGAGAGAAGACAGTTCATGCAGGGAATAAAACAGGAAAAGTTTCACAACCTGGCTACATTGAGCTGGCAGGGGACAAGGGTGGTGTTACTTTTAAACACTTCCATTTGAAGTATGTGCATTGATATAAGTAGCCCATATATCTAAATGCACATCCATGTGACTCTGTAAGAGAGATGCTTACATGTAACAAAAGCAGTGAAATCTTCAGTCCATTAAATAATAGGTAATGAGTGTTTCTCCGTGCTACCAGGGGCATAGGAGGAGCTGTGGACTTTTTTTTTCTGTCTAAACATACATAGGATTGTACCCGTGTTCTCATGGACGGCTGTTTATGCTGCTGCTATCTTCCTTTAAGCCCCACCTTTGGCTTAACATATTACTACTTTTCATATTCATCCCAACAGAACTCCCTTGCCCTTCTCTTGACTTTCCCTGTGTAATAGCACAGTCCTCTGGGATCCCCCTATTTCTATCCTGCATAGCCTTAAATCATTGTGTTGAATCTAGACTTAACTGTGCTTAGTGCAGCCCCGTTTAAATCAATAAGATATTTTATTCATAATTTGTACCACTGGTTTAAGTGGATCTGCTTATGCAATTTTCAACATATCACCCACGGAGAGCAGAGTACCCACAAGCGTTCCTCTTATTTTAATTACGAATTTTACCTGGAGTTTTTGTAACTAGCTATTCCCATCAAGGTTGCATTTTATGAAGGAGCACCAATTTTGTGAGTACCCATTTCACATTAGAAATCCAAATATATTCCTTGACTTGAACAGGTTTATGTGACTTGGATCTAATCCACACAGTGCAGTGATTGTGCAATGTAAACAGTTAATAACCCCGACTAACAACACATTTGACACAAATCCAGCTAATGATTTCGGGTGCATTGTAAATTATTGCTTGGCACAAGCAAGGGAATTTGCAAGTTTCCTGAAACTTCTAGATTGGTTTTTTGTACTGGGTGAGAGTGACTTTCCCTATAAAAACCTATGATTATAGGGAATAGTAGTAATAGCAGAGAGTGGTGCATAAAACTAGGGGAGGGGGACTTGCGAATGAAAAAACCGGACTGACATACAATAGAAAGTTGTAAACGTAAGGAAGATGTGCTAAATTCGTGGTGGTTTTGTGGAGAAACCTGAGAAAACACGATCGCAAATTTGCTCTTTGATTACCCAAATATATGTGTTTGGAAGTAAATCCCGATTTAACCAATCTTGTTGAATCCTCTGTCGGTATTCCTGTTTCGAGACAAACACGTGCACCTTTTGTGGCATGTTTAATTAGCCTCTCTTCGTTTCTCCCAGTAAACAAGCTGAGGTAGAAAAGGAAATGGGTTGTTCCACCATCAGTAACTGACACCCCCGCCCGCTTGGCACATTGGTACAGCCGAGCAGCCTGGCCTGGCGCTAGCAGCTGAGCGAGCCTCTTGTTTCATCGCCCGGCCCTGCCGCCTCGGGGAACACGCAGACGTTTCGTCATCCGCAGCAGTCATGGAGCTTCTGGGAGGATCCGCGCTGGGGAGGCGAGCCAGGGCGAGGTCCTTCGCCGAGAAGAACAAATCGTGCTAACCTTGAAGTGGCGGGTCCGGGGCGCTGCAGGGCGAGAGATGGTCATCCTGCAGCTTCGGTCATGATATGAGGGGCTGAGTGCTTAACTTGGCAAGTATTTCCTCTCATCGGAGCGGGCGAACCCGTGTTTGAGCACCAGAACCAATATTTAAATCAGGCTTCTAAAGATCAGATCTTAACTCTCAGGTCTTTCAGTTCTGATTCCTTCCACTGAGTTCAACAGGGTATTACTTCCAAGTAAACATTTACAGGATTGCTGCCCCAAGCCGCTTTCTTAATTCAGGGTATTTTCATAGAGTTGTTTAATGAAAATTACTGCCACGTACACTAAAGGCGTGGATTCTGATTTTTTTAAAAAAAGGTGCTTACCTTAAATGTGAGGAGGAGACAGATTTTTGTACCTCCCCAGCGGTTGCTCTGTCATTAGCTGCTGCTGGCATAGTAATGAAAAAAGCTGTACGTGTTAAACATAGGGCTGTCGGCCTGTTAAGTCCTCCCAGGGAAAAGTGCCTCCTTTAAAGCCATTTGCTCCCACCTGGAACCCGTGTGAGCCTAGATGCTGTAGTTTCCAGCGCTGTGCACATGCTTACAGAAACTTGCCTTTCAGTGTTAAAGGGCCTATTACTGAAAACAGGTTCTTCCCTGCAGCTGAGCTCCACAGGTGGGCACTTGGTGCCTCCCAGTTTACTGGTAGTGAGGGGACCCACACCTATGGAACAGTGTCTTATTTCAAAGCTCTTGAAAAGGCAGAAGCCTAATTTCTTTGACCACATAAGCACCAGTTTATCTTACAAGGTTGCACCTGCTCCCCGGATGGCAGAAACATAGAGTAGTACGTTAAGCAAAAGTAAATGTTGAAATGCTTAACAAGGGAAGTTGAGGTGGCTTTAGAAGCAAAAAGAAACCACAGATTGCTATTTGAGAAGGAAATAAGTTTGCAAGACTGCAACCTGTAGAAACATGGTAGGAAAGAGGGTATATCAGAGTCTACTGGTAGATCTCTGGGTGATTTGCAACAGATTGCCAAGGCTTTTTCACTCCCAATCGTTTAACAATACCAATAACTGAATAATTCCCCTGCCTGCAACTTTGTATTCTTTGAAATAGGAAAAGCTTGGTGTAATCAAGTAATTGATTTTTGGGTGGAAAAACAGAGAGTTCAGGCTAGTTCTGGGAATCAAAGCAGCTTCCTGGGCTCAGTATCCTTCATAAGTGCTCATTTTTTGCACCTGGCCTTGGTTGGCTGATCTTAAGGGCCGGGTAAGCAAACTCAGGTAAACAACTCCAAACTTGAAGTCTGCCTAATTGTCACTGCTGTAGATTTCTTTAGCCTGACAGTACTGAGCAGCAAACTTTGCTATTACTGTCTTTCCATTCTTTCTTCAGCCTTCTTGAACACTTGGTCAAGGGACATTGAGCAAGAGTGTACTCACACAGTAAATCAGGGAGAAGGCCTGTGGGACTCCAGAAGGAATTACAAGATGCAGCAGTAATTTGCCCTGTTGTGTTGCACTGTGTTACACTGTGCACTACTTCCACTCCTGATCTTGCTGTGTTGGCTGTTGACCTACTAGCATACATTCTGCTATTGCTTTACACTTACTATTCAGCCATATGTGACTGAAATGAAAGCAGATAATTCTTCACAGCATGCCCCATTTTACAAATGCTAACAGTTGCAACAAAGCAAGGCTTGATTACCTTCTGAAAGATTGTTGAGTATCTCTGTTAAATAAGAAAAAGGGCTTGCATTGAAAGGAGCATGGGATCCTTCCAGGCAATGCTTAGAAGTATAAGAGCCAGGCTGGATCAGGGCAGAAGCCCACCTAGTACAGCTTTCTGTTCTCACAGCAGCCATCCAGAGGCACCGGGTGAAAGTTCTGACGCAAACATGAGTATAGCAGCATCCTTGCACTCAGGTTCCCCAGCAACTGTTGTACATAGGTGTGGTATCTCTATATTGAAAGTAATATATAGCTATCATGATTCATGACCTTATTTCAATGAATTGGTATAATACACGTTTAATGGCATCTGAGTTAGTGATCATCAGTGCATTCTGTGGTGGCAAATTTTTCACCTGGCTTTGGTTGGTTCATTCTGTGGTTCTTAGAATGCAAAACAATACACTGCATGAAGAAGCACTTTAATCAACAATGGCTCTGCCTCATTCACAGAACTTTAGGGATGGTTCAGATAATGCCCCATCTACTTATGACCCTTTTGTACTTTCTCACTGTTTCTTCCATCTTCTCAGCAAACCCATTGAGGAATAGCTTCACAATGCTTTTGCATTGGTAGTATTAGGAGTTGTCCATGTGGAAACACACAGATTGTTTTCTTGCATTTGCTTACATTGGAACATAACATAACTTTAACATTTTATGCTTTGATTCTTATAGGCCTTTTCCAATATAGTTCTGAATCACAAAACAAAATGGCTGCCATTACTCCACATCTCTCTATGCATATCTTTGCTAAATCTCAGCCTTGCATTATGTTGCCAGCCCTTTCATCTTCTTGGAATCAAAGAAAGAACAACTTTTTACAGCATTTCAGATATACAACTGATGTAATTTCAGAGGAGAACAAGATAACTGTAAAAAGTCTCTCTGAGTTATCTGTGGATGTCAGGAAGATCCGTAGGCTGAAGCCATGGGTGCTCTCAAAAGAGATGACGTATGTCAAAGAAACAGCCAAGATTTTGCAAGAAATGGGAGCTGATGGGAGTTCTGTGGCATATATTTTTGAACACTGTCCTGAGGCAATTCTTTGTAGTCCTACAGATATCAGGTATCAGTGGGACTTGTGGTTATCGGTTTGTCAAAATGAGAAACAGTTAGTAGAATTAATAAAACGGTTCCCAGACTCTTTTTTTACATTTGAACACTACAACAATCAGAAAGCCAATATTAGATTCTTTAAAGATCTGGGACTGAAGAATACAATTATCAGCAGGTTCCTAACGAGTGCATCAAGTATTTTTTACAGTCCTGTTGCAAAGAACAAGCATATGATAGAAATCCTGCAAACTAACTATATAGAACTAGGTGGTTCACCAGAGAATATGAAAAACTGGCTACTAAAATTGCTAAGTCAAAATCCATTTATTTTGTTAAGCACACCTGGCACTTTTCAAGAGAACCTGGGATTTCTTAAGAAGAAATTTACTGATTCTGAAGTTTTAAGTCTGCTCTCAAAGCTCAAAGGATTTATTTTTCAACTCAACCCTAGCAAGATGCAAAACAGCCTGTCATTCTCAAGGAATATCTTCAAGTGTAGTGATCAAGAATTGAAAGAGCTAATAATAAGATGCCCTGCCCTTCTCTACTATGCAGCTCCAGTTCTGGAAGAAAGATTAGAACAACTATTTAAACTGGGAATTTCTGTAGACCAAATAAAAGAGACACCTGCAGTGTTAGAACTCTCAACTGAAATCGTGCAATACAGATGCAAAAAATTGGATGCTATTGGATACAGTCTAAAAGATGGAACTCTAGAATATTTGAATGGGACAAAAAAAGATTTTGAAGCTACTTACGGGAAATTGCAAGCAAAAAGGGAGAGACCAATATTTAATCCAGTTGCTCCTTTGAATATTGATGAATAATTTCCGGACCATGCTTAAACAATGCTCTAGGGAAGTCAGGGAAGAGAGGGGAAAGGTATTCTCCATTCACAGCAGAAGTAAGTTGGACCTAACTGGTACTCAAAGTGCATTTTTATGCAGGGCTTGTTTGCTTGCTTGATTGGACACCAGCTTTTGATGAACTCTTAAAGATGTTGGCATTAGCAACATTGCTAATACCAGCTGTATTGTATCAACAAACAGAAAATAAAGCAGTTGAATTTCAGGGTTGAGCTTCACTGGCACAGGATGGGGAGATAGCACAGATTTAAAGCAATACCAGAAGGAAAATAAAGCAACATAATCAGTTTGGGTTTATGTATCTCTTTCAGGGGTAAGAAAAAAAGGCCTTCACTTTCTGGTTACCCATAAACACTTCGTGGTTTGCAAAATTCATTTGTGCAAAAAAAACCAAACAAACAAAAAAAACCTCTCAGAAACATCTGTCCTGGAAAATCTGAAAGATCTAACCCTAACCTAAGGAAAATAATATACATGAAATAAAGGCCTGCACTGTGTTGCTTTTATTTAATTGAAATTATGGAAATACTCCTGTGGTTCATAATGTTAGCTTTCTGTTACTAGGATTGCCACAAATCATAGTATATTGGGGTCTCCTAAATTCTAGGCCTGCTACCATTTCTCAACCACCCTGACTTTTTTCCGTTAATAAACATGTTTTTAACTTTCTAACAGAAAAAATGTTTCTGAACTCTAGTTTCAGAATTCAAAGAAAAGTAAACTGGGGTACTAATTTTTTGCTTGACTGCAAGGGGTCTCATGATTCTCAGCAGTGGAGAATTTTTAGAACAAAACCTTCACAACTATTTTTATTAATAAAAGCAAACTTTGGCAGCATTAGTTTAACTTTTAATGTACACTCCATAACAAAGTCATTTAAAAGAACAAAATATGCTGGACTTGCATGGTGATATAAAACCCTTGCTCTGTGCTTATCATGTATATTAATATTTTAATTCTTTATGTATTGGCAGTTTGCTAACTAGTCCTTATTGACAATTTTTATATTTGGCTTTTGACCTTTTAGTAACAATAGAGAATATGGCCCTAACAGAATAGTACTTACCTCAGTATTCTGCCCAATTGCTCATTAAATAATAAAAAGTAGACTACCTGAATTTATGTTGAGCCAGTTTTGCAAAAAGAAGTTTTCTATCCTCACATTTCTGGCTACAAGCCTATGTGCTTCTGGGACAGATGGTCCAAATACCTTAGCTGCGTAATCCTGTATCTTTCAGACTAACACTGCTATGCCCAGCCTTAATGACTCTCTAACTCAGATGGCAAACCTGGTTTTATATAACTTAGGGTACAATCCTAGGATCAAACCCCAGCTCTTAGAATTTACAATCATCCTATGCAGGGTGGGAGGAGCAAGAGTTAATTTTCATATTTCTGGCTTCCTGCAGTCTTTCGCTAGATGGGCTTTTTCACCTGTCTGGTGATGACAATTCAAAGAAGGCAGCTAGGAAGCTGGAGGAGGCTCAGAAATATTCATAGACTGGTCTCTCACATTTCCTTCCCATACACTCAAACTCCCCTTTATAACACCTTTCCTCCATTCTAAGGTTGCTTTCCAAACCTCAGAAAGCAGCAAACAATTATATGGGAGGAAGAGCAGGGTCAGTTGTCCATCTTTCCTCTCTGAGGCCAAAGCACTGTGTCCAGCTCAGATCCAGGAATCCAATCTGCCCTATAGCCCCCTCAGATGCTGCTTTTGGCCCACAGAATTGCTCCATTAGATGACTGACAAACATGTCAGCAATTCAAATGCCACCAGCATTTCTTCCCCATGCCTCAATTCAAATATACCATCTTCCCCTTTTAACATTAATGCATTAATATTCCTAGTGGTTTTAATCTGTTAGTCACTTGACTGATAAATCAAACTAAGAATCAAAACTCTGACAGGGCCTGATTTTCCTGATGACATTTAAGATAACAGTCAATCGGCCAGCTTCTACAAAGTTACAAATCCATATTTCTTTCAGAGCTCAGTCCTGGAAATGAACAGGTAAGCATTGTTCAACATAGTAATAGAGGGGATACATCTAGATCAGCTGTATCATTTTGCATGTTAGATCCATTTGTCCCAATTAGTTCAGACATTGTAACCACAACTTCTGATTTACACAGCTGTGAAACTCTAGTTTCCATTCATAAATGCTACCATAAATGACCATTTCTACATTATTAGATGTCTAAATATAATTCTATCCCTTAGTCTCACTCTATTAAATAATACAATTCATACACATACTCTGCTAAAATTATCTCCTCCTAATCCCAGATGACACTCAAGGATCTTGTAAAGCTTTTCTAGTATAGGGCTAAACTATTTTCCCTTTAATATGTTAGGTGGAATCTGTGTGGGTGTTCAGTGTTGTAATTCTGCAAAAGAGCTCTGGCAACTCTATGATACAAGTGGCTGTGCATTATGCTGGAACAGATTATGCAAGTGTAATGTGCAACTGCTTGCAGAATGGCAAGTTCAGTTGAATAGGCTTGTACATATTTTGGAACTTAGTTTCCTCTAGGACATCATTTGTGCTAGTGGAATTACGCTGTTGGATACTGCCCTTCCTCTCCTTATTAGGTAATAGCTGAACATCAAAATGATGTTTGTGAATAGCATCTATGCTTGTCAAGACATCATCTGTTTTATTGTTTCAGGGATCTCTGATACTGGCATGCCCTTACTACAGTTCTTTGCCACTTGACTGATCACAGTTTTTGCAACAATCAGACAGTGGCAGTGCATTTCTTGTGCTGAGGTAGCTTTAAAAAAATCACAGTTTCCTCTTTTACAGAATGATTCGGGTCACATAAAGTCTTAAATAAAACATTCTTATGACCATGTAAAGGTACCTTATACTGCCACACCAACTGTCCTTCTAGCTCAGGGATGAGCAAGGGCAAGCGGACTGGAGGCCACAGGGTGCTGTGGAAAAAAATGCCATCTGTAGCACTAAGGAACATTAAAAGGGTTGAATGTAGCTCGTTTTAAGCTGAATTTGATCCTTTTGGTGCACACAGCATTGCAAACCTCATTTATGTCCTTAAAATTTGGTGGGGGCAACAGAAGTTGCAAGTGGTTTGCGTACTACACCATCTTACTCTACCCAAACATTCTGCTATGAATGGCATCAACTCTTCAAGTCTCAGGCACAAGCATTTCTCAATGTTGCTATCCAACATCCCTTTCAATTGGAGATGCCAATGGTTAAACTCCAAACCCTGCATGCACAATTGATCTTCATACTTTTCCTTTGGCAGCTGAAATATAATCACTTAGCATTTTATCTTACAAAGCTCTAGCAACCAGCACTTTAAACAAGTAGTAACTTGGTTTTACAAAGACACCACCCATCAGTCTGCTCTTTATAATCAGAACCATCTTGACCAAGCTCAAATGCTTAGATTTTTCCTTTTATTTTAACACACATTTTAAGAAATACTGTATACATAATATTTGTGTGAACTTCAGCCATGTTTTATGGCTACCAAAGCTGCTACAAAGTCAACAAGAACATGCTGAAGAGCTTCAACGTGAAACTCACAAATTGTAAACCCAGTCAATCTACAATACAGCCCACTAATTTGAGTAGGACTACTTTGGAATTTATGGATTAGAACCAAGAGAACAAGTTGTCCTTATGTTGTCATACTGAAAACAAGAAGTTCAATGCATC
Organism: Varanus komodoensis; assembly: GCF_004798865.1. Classification (NCBI taxonomy): domain Eukaryota; kingdom Metazoa; phylum Chordata; class Lepidosauria; order Squamata; family Varanidae; genus Varanus; species Varanus komodoensis. The sequence goes on from NW_025335922.1 coordinate 4,863,021, forward strand.
AACAACTGCTGCTACATAGTCTTTACTCTAGTTTCACCCATGTTATTGTTGGTATGTAGTACAGTGGCTCCTGGATTTTGCAAGAGGCAAATTTTAGAGTCATTTATTTTATTGGCCTAGGAGGCTCAGAGAAGTGCTTTAAGTCTAGAACTTGTTGTCCAATATTGTATGGACTGTAAACTTGGACTTAAATGTCAGTTTAAACAACCTAACAGAGCAAATGATTTTAATTTTGCAGATGAGAACTGGGTATCAGTAAGCTACACCTGAGATTTAGCAGTCTCCTGTTCAATCAGTTTCTTTTTAAAAAAGTGTAGTTTCTTCCACAGACTGCATTGAAATGAGGGACATTACAAAATCTTTATAGATTCACTAAGTAAAAATAGATTGTTTTTCACCATAAGGCAAGAATGATTGAGTTGATAGAGGATACATCTATCTATCTATCTATATATATACACACACACACGCACACACACACACAGAGCATGTGACAGTGGTCACCATTCAGTTTAGAGTGTGTATAAAAATAGTTTCAAAAAGTAAAGATATATGAAACCCTTTAGGCAGTTCAATGATTCCTTATCGAAAAAAATACAGAAACCATAGACTCGTAGCTAGAACATCAATATATTTATGATACTGCAGAGGCTACCAACTAACGGGCATGATCCAGCCAATATTTAAGCACTTT